>NW_024412376.1:62693928-62884239 GCF_014898765.1 Herpailurus yagouaroundi
AATTTTTTTTTTTTTTTTTTTAATTTTTTTTTCAACGTTTTTTATTTATTTTTGGGACAGAGAGAGACAGAGCATGAACGGGGGAGGGGCAGAGAGAGAGGGAGACACAGAATCGGAAACAGGCTCCAGGCTCTGAGCCATCAGCCCAGAGCCTGATGCGGGGCTCGAACTCACGGACCGCGAGATCGTGACCTGGCTGAAGTCGGACGCTTAACCAACTGCGCCACCCAGGCACCCCTGGTTAAATTCTAAACAGAGAGGCATTAACAAGGATGATTTTTTTTTAACTTCTTCATTAGAGTTAATGTCGGAACTGGGTAGAGAATTTTTGGAAATCAAAAAAGGGACATCTAAAACTAATGCATGCCAGGGAAAGAGAACAGGTGATCAGGAACACATATGCAAGACATATTTAAACACTTAGGTGCCTGGAAAATATGAATTGGGTTCTTTCTTGCCAAATCTGGTTCAGTCGCAACTATTTAAGAATGAAATTTGTTACTGGGCAGGGTTGAGGTCAGCTATAGGCTGAATTATATAGCTTACCATATGTTGAAGTCCTGATTCCCAAGATTTCAGATTGTGACTACATTTGAAGACAGTGTCTTAAGTAGGAAAAAAAAAAAACAAAGACAAAACAATTTTTTGTTTGTGAATAGGGAAAACCCCGTCCTTCTTCCTGCGTGTCTCCTCTGATCTCACACCACTACCTCGCACTCACAACACTTCTGACTCCAGGTGTGTGAGGATTCCCCCATCAAGCAATTCTCAGATACTTGCTGAGTGTTCTACAACTTAACTCAGTGCTCTTTCTACCTGGAGATGGTGTTTTCACCCACCTAAAAGCTCTCTGAACCCTGCACTTTTGGGATTTTTATGGAGTCTTTCTTCATCACGTAAGCATAATTGATCATAAACTCCATTTCCAGCCCTTCTTCCTTCTCAAGACAATTGAGAGGCGGGCTGAAAATCCCAAGCTTCCAATTATGGCTTGCTCTCTCTGGGGACCAGAGATGACCAGAACCATCCAGAAGCCCACCCAGAATCACCTCATTAGAACAAAACACACTCCTATCACCCAGGAAATTACAAGGGGGAGGACAGGGAAGGGACCAACATATATATTTTTTCTATTAGATCACGTGTCTTTAAATTTTTTTTTAATGTTTATTTATTTTTGACAGAGAGAGAGAGAGAGAGAGAGAGAGAGAGAGAGAGAGCATGAGCAGGGGAGGGGCAGAGAGAGAGGGAGACACAGAATCCGAAGCAGGCTCCAGGCTCGGAGCTGTCAGCACAGAGCCCGATGCGGGGCTCAAACTCACAGACTGTGAGATCATGACCTGAGCTGAAGTTGGATGCTTAACCTACTGAGCCACCCAGGCGCCCCACTTGTAATAAATAATGCTGTCAGCACAGAGCCCGACATGAGGCTCGAACCCACACACCGTGCGTGAGATCATGACCTGAGCCGAAGTTGGACTCTCAACCGACTGAGCCAGCCAGATGCCCCCAGATCACGTCTTTAAAAAGCTAACTAAATATTGGGGTAAAATAGGGGCACTTGTACCCCAATGTTTATAGCAGCACTTTCAACAATAGCCAAATTATGGAAAGAGCCTAAATGTCCATCAACTGATGAATGGATAAAGAAATTGTGGTTTATATACACAATGGAATACTACGTGACAATGAGAAAGAATGAAATATGGCCTTTTGTAGCAACGTGGATGGAACTGGAGAGTGTTATGCTAAGTGAAATAAGTCATAGAAAGACAGATACCATATGTTTTCACTCTTATGTGGATCCTGAGAAACTTAACAGAAGACCATGGGGGAGGGGAAGAAAAAAAAAAAGTTTAGAGAGGGAGGGAGCCAAATCATAAGAGACTCTTAAAAACTGAGAACAAACTGAGGGTTGATGGGAGGTGGGAGGGAGGGGAGGGTGGGTGATGGGTATTGAGGAGGGCACCTGTTGGGATGAACACTGAGTGTTGTATGGAAAACAATTTGACAATAAATTTCATATTTAAAAAAAAAAAAGCTAACTAAGTCAGGGACAACTGGGTGTGTCAGTAGGTCTAGCATCAGACTCTAGATTTCAGCTCAGGTCTTGATCTCATCAATTGTGAGTTTGAGCCCCGCATCAGGCTCTGCACTGACAGCTTGGGCCCTGCTTGTGATTCTTTCTGTCTCCCTCCATCTCTGTTCCTCCCCTGCTTGCGCTCTCGCTCTCTCTCAAAATAAGTAAATAAACAAGAAAAAAACAAAGGTAACTAGGTATAATGAGGTCATTAGAGTGGGTCCTAATTTGATCTGACTGGTACCCTTATAATAAAAGAAAATTAGGACACAGACATGTACAGAAAGAAGACCATATGAAGACACAGGGAGAAGGCCAAAGCTACAAGCCAAAGAGCGAGGCCTCAGAAGAAACTAATGTTGCTGGCATCTTGAGCTCAGATTTCTAGCCCCCAAAATTGTGAGAAAGTAAATTACTATTGTTTATGTCAGTGGTATTTTGTGAGGATAGCCCTAAAAAACTGATGCAGGATCGATATCACAAGAATCTAAAGACATGGTCGATTTGTGATTTTGACAAGACCAAATCATCTAAAAGGACAGGAACATATTACCTTGGTGATTAAGCATATACCACATAAAGTATTACTAAAAATGAGTTTTCCAGCACTTCTCCTGTTTGAAATACATTTCAGAACTTAGAAATAAATTTTCTTAGTGTTTCAATGTTATACTTTCTTCATTCAATTTCAGCTTTTATTGGTTTATTTTCCCAAGGATGGAACTCTTGAGACATAACTGATTTTCAAAAGCTTTATTAATAGCCAACTCAAACAATTGCAAAATCATCAACACTTACATGCAATCTGTGGGAAAATGAATCCAATTTTTTATGAGAACTTTTTTCCTAAGAAAAATCAAACAGCTACATATGACAGGTTTATGAATCTAAGCTGAGATACAGAAAAATAGTTATAATGAATGAGTGGATAGAAATCCTCACACATACCAGGTGCTCATTATTATTTGTATTTAATAACAAAGCTACTCTGAAGTTGATTAATAGCTTATTCTGGTCCAGATACATCAAAGAATTACTCCCACATATTCAAGGAAATGCTGAGGTTGTCCTAGTTGTTTGGTTTTTGGTCACCAGAATTTCTTCTCTAATGTTACATGAAAAGACTTTTGGGTAAATTTGGAAGACCTAGATTCATATTTTGATCCATAAATTAACATAAGCTGAGATATCTTTACAGTTGTTTTCTTTATCCTCAGGCTTTCTCCTGATTTCAGCTCCACCTTGTAAGAGACTGGAGTTAAAAAGTATCTCCTACTTCCAAGTATGATTGAATCTATCCATTTTATTGCTCTCTAATGTCAAAGAAAGAAAGACATTAAAGGGGTGCCTGGGTGGCTCAGACCATTATGCGCCCCGCTCTTGACTTCAGTGTGGGTCATGATATCACTGCTCATGCGTTTGAGCCCCATGTTGGGCTCTGCACTGGCAATGCAGAGCCTGCTTGGGATTCTTTCTCTCCTCTTCTGTCTCTGCCACTCCCCTGCTTATGTGTTCATTATCCATCTCTCAAAATAAATAAGCTTAAAAAAAAAGACATTACACACATACATACATAACACCTTTTGCAAAAGAAGGGAACTTTACTCTCTCAGCTGTCTATAAGTGAAATTCCATTCCAACATGGTGGCTCTTCTTGTTCTTTACTTGTATCATAGCTTTTTCTAAGACTGTACATGGAACAGGTGACTTTCCACTATTCCATACTAATTCTAATTTTATCCAATATCCAGTTGTAACTCCATTGGTAATGGGAAAAAGAATATGTCAATATCTCTAAATGTGTTTGCCCATGGATCCCACATGTCTCATGGAATGTGCTTTAGGAATATAATGTTGGAGATACTGTGAAAAAAGTATCAACAGGATTCAGTAAACAACCTGAGTGAGAGTAGAGAAGTACAATATTCTTAGCCATGGAAAGTCATATTTTTTATTTTGCTAAGAAAAATTAAAAGTTGAAAATTATCTAAAAGATTAAAAAAAAAAGGAAGTGGTATGTCTTGTCAATGACAGATGAGAGTAGCACAGATCCATCCAAAAATGACTTAAGTACTTTTGAGAATATACGCTTTTCTCCAACTCCCTGTTTGTAACTGATTAAAGTCTCAGACTTGCGGAAGTTACATGTTCACCTGTAGATTTTGTCTGGTAGATACGCAAATAATTTGTGTCCAAATAAGAGATAACCCCAAAGATTATGTTTCTTTGCCTTTTAGGAGATTCACTAGCATTGCATCTAACATTGCAGTCTTATTCAAACTGTCCTTATTAAATTTTTTTAGATACTCAGCTTCTAAGAAGCCCTTTGAACTAGTCTTAGCATCTGACTGGTTCTACTGTTAATTAATGAATTGAATACAGTTGTTGATATGTGCTCATTTTATGTTTGTATAAGAGTCTTATTTTACATTTTAGAAATTATACTGTAATAACTTATAAAAAATGGTGTCATTACAAAGAAGGAATATTTCATGCAGTAAAATTTCACCTTTAAATATTGTACCTTTGAGATGTCGAAAATAATTTTCTTGGGGCACCTGGGTGGTTCAGTTGGTTAAGCATTCCACCCTTGGTTTTGGCTCAGGTTATGATCTCACGGTTCGTGAGTTCAAGGCCTGCATCCAGCTGAGTGCTGACATCGCGGAGCCTGCCTGGGATTCTCTGTCAGTCTCTGCTCCTCCCCTGTTAGCGCTCCCTCTCTCTCTCTCAAAATAAATAAATAAACATTAAAGAAAGAAAATATTTTTCTTTAGGAACAAAAGTCTTCATCATAACTCTTCTCTTTTGCTTGAAGCATGCTTGCCCTCAAATTAATGGACTTTAAAATTGTAGCTAAATTTATTACAGAAATTTAACAGTTCACCAAAAAAGAATTGCTATGACATATTTGTAACTCTGTCTTTCCAATATCTTCCACATATGTTGAAGTTTGTAATTCTATACTAGTCCAGAAACTTCAGTACTTATATAGTAGAAGCCCTATAGACCTGTAGATAAAAAGTTCTTGGTCTTGCCTGCTATCTAAAAATGTATTCCAAAGCTCATTACCAAGTACACTTCTCACTATAAGGTCTGGTTGGAACAAACATGTCTCTCAGCTTCCCACACTGAAAGAAAGAAAATAATAATGACCGGAAGTTACTTCATGTTATTCTGCAAATTAATTTCAGTGTCAGGCATTAGCCTAGGGATTAGATTTTTTTAAATCTGCAAAAAAAAAAAAAAAATCTTGCACAGGCAAAAAGCAACAAGATGGTTTTCTAAAAGCAAGTCCTTGTTTTAAGAATTTTTTGGCTTAATAAATGAAACAACCTAAGGCTGAACACATGCCATAATGATTACATTTTGCCGGAAAAGTCAGTGCCTCTGGGTTTTTTGTTTTAGAGCCAAAAGTAATCCTCTTTCTGGTCTGTAGTTGCAGCTCTGAGTCATTCTTCCTACCAGAGATAAGGAGTAGAGATCAGAAAATAACAGGCATATAAATATAACTAACTGAAACAACATGAAACTGACCCAGCCAAGTTATAGAAACAATCTATGATTGACAAAACAGCTATTTTTTATAATACATTGAAGATTGATAAATAGTTTCTTATGCCTAAAGCTGTTGTTTAATTTAATAAATCCAGTCATATTTATTTATCCATACTCCTGGGCTGTATTGAGACTCAGTTATGAAAGTGGCTCTGGATCTTTTCCAGGTGCCCGTGGTAATGTGATGATGTCCTCAAAGGTTGAATACTTACACACACACACACACACACACACACACACACACGTTCATGTTAATTGATTAAAGAAAACATTTATTTACAGTGTTAAAATATAAACGCATGAATCACAATATAAGCAAAATATATGCTCTCTCCATTTTATTCTAGGTTTATTCCCCCCCCCCTTCATTTGGTCAGAAAGTCTTGATTATAAATCAAAATTAGGGATCTATATTAAAATTCTGATTCTACTTTAAAGCGCTAAGAACAAAACTGAGCAGTCACATCCATGTCCAGTCTGCAAATCATTTGACTTTCATGTCCAAGATGACAGTCCTACTTCATTAGTATAGTGTTTGAATACATTATTCATGCTGGTACTTCTGGAAACTATCAAATTAAATATATATCTTATAGTAATAACTAGAATTAACATTTTGAATGCTTATAATGTGATTATAATGTAACTTGATTAAACATTTCATCTTAATCTCTTATTTTTTCTTTATCCTCTAAAGTAGATACTGTTATTTTATTCCTTATAAGTAAAGGTATTGAAGATTAGAAAGATTAAGTAACTTGCCCAAAGTCACACATCTATGGCAAAAATGGTAGGAATTCAGGGACTCAGACTTCAAAAGTAGATTTGAAAACACTAGTCTACATGGACTCCTATGGTATCTTGTGGTATCTTTATAAATTAATCTTGGTCAAGAAATGCAATTAACACTTAGTTACTTTATTCCTGCATTATCTCTCACTGCCAGGCTAGTGATAATTATAATCAACCAAGCTGACAGAAAATTACAATTAGAGAAATCTAAACTTTACCATAATTAATTAATTTACAACTAGCCATTTCTTATGGCCATGTTTTAATTCAGTATTTTTTTGTTTCTACAAGTAAATCACATAAAGAAGCTCATAATTCATTATTTTATCACCACCCTACTCATAACACACCCCATCCTCATAGGAAATTTGTATTTTTTTAATCAAAGAAAATGTGTGTTTTAATTTCCAAGAATGCTGCTATGTTCCCAAATTTAGTTGTATTTGCATTCACCCACGACAAGTTCCACTGTTCTATATTTTTTTTAATGGAAGGTAGTTAAATTCCCAATTTTTTTTTACTATTTATGTTCTCTTAAAAATACATTTCTTACTGCAGATATCTAGAAAGAATATTAAAGATAATGGACAACATTTTGATACATTTCTACCCCAAGTGGCACTGAAACGCCCCATGATCTGAACCCTCTGAAAGCTTTTGTTGCAGGCTTCTTTTTGAAGTTTTGAGAAGTTATGACTTCCTACACACCGGTGCATTGGCACAATACCCCCATGCCTGCAGGTCCCAGCCCCATTGTTACCAGGGTGTTTTGATGGGCTCCACATTCGCGGCTCTCCAAGGACCCGTGACTGAGTTGAATGAAACCTTTGCAACTTGGCAGGAGTAGCTAGAACACACAACACCTGCCAGCTGTCAGGGATGTAAATGGTGATTTTGTTTCACTTTTTAATGAATTAAAGCAGGATTGAAATCTATCCAAAGACAGCATGTTTGGCCTTTTAAAGGAAAAAAAAAAAATGAAAGAGAGGGATGTTTTCTCCTCTCCCAGCAATGGTGTGCAGTGAGGTGTTGATGATTAGTAAGGGTAGTCAACACTCCAGGAAAGCTATCTAAAGTCTGTTTTTGTTGTTGGTTTCTTTTACCTCTAATCAAATACGCTCTATTGGCCTGAGGCAAATAGACCCTCCCCATTCTTTCTTGGAAAAATTTCTATACCCCTGACATTTCCCAAAGGCAAAAATGAGACTGTTTCCTTAAACATTATTATCTCTCAAATCATTCAGCAAGATGTGTATTTGGGGAAGAATACCTTAAAACTATGTATGTATGTATGTGTTTATTTATTTATTTTGCTTTCTTTTTCCACAGCCAGCAATGAGTGAAATTTATTTATATAACTTCATTTTACTGAATGAGGGCAAGTATTCATAGGGACTGACAAAACACAATCGCACATCTCTTGAATGCACTCAGAATTAACATTATTTTGTTAATCGTTACAAGGCATTTTGTATACAGCCGTTTAAGTTTTACCCAACTGTGTATTCTCTCTTGTCATTTGTATCAGAGCAGCAAGATCTTTAACTCCCCATACTTTAGTTTTTTTCTTAATTTCATATATAAATAAAAAAAAAATTAAAAAAAAAAATAAAAGTCACAAAGATCTGAAAAAAAAAAAAAAGAAAACAATCTTCTGGTGGCAATTTGGCAAAAAGCACAAGAAAAGAGATGATTTCACTGTCATTCAATCTTTATTTGCATTTTTTTCCAATGATGTAATAATACAGATTTGTCATTCCCCCATCTTCTTCCCTGAAACAAATGTAAATAATTTTTAAGTTTTGCCCTCTTTCTTTCTGGCATTACCAACTGTCACTAGAGTAAAGCTGACAGCGTCCCTTTGTCTCTACATTTGTGATTTACTTTATGAATCATTAAGATCAACCCAGCTCTTACCACCAGTAGGTCATCATCTGATCACATGCATTATTTGATAGAGGATGGATAAAACAATCAGGCAATCTTACTCTCTTTGGTAAATAACATTTCTACTGAGACTTGAGCCAGCGTATTTGAGCTTGAAATGGCTTTTAGCCTAGAGAGTGTAGAAATCAAATAGTCAGAGCCTTCTGGGGTGCCTGGGTGGCTCAGTTGGTTGAGCATCCGACTTCGGCCTAGGTCATGATCTCCGTGTTCCTGAGTTCCCTGTTCCTGAGTTGGAGCCCCATCAGGCTCTGTGCTGACAGCTCAGAGCCTAGAGCCTGTTTCAGAATCTGTGTCTCCCTCTTTCTCTCTGCCCCTCCCCCACTTGTACTCTGTCTCACTCTCTCTCTCAAAAATAAATAAACATAAAAAAAAAATAGAGCCTTCTAAAAAGGAACCTGAGCTACTGCCTCTGGGAAAACTGATCAAAATCAGAAAAAAAAAATCTTAATGGCAAAACTGAGGCTGTATCCTTTCAATGCAGCAGTTCACTAAATGCTCAGTAATGGGCCCAACCAAGTTCCCATGTAACCAACCACTTGTGAACTGAAGACAGGACTTACTTAAATGGTTTTGTCGCTTTTGCTTGCTTGTGAAATTTGGGGGCATTTGCCTTTTGAGCCTCACTATTGCCTTGGTCAGAGAGGTTGTCTTCAAGTCAATCTTCCCTTCTTCCCTTTTCACCATGGCAAAGATTCTTGTGACTATGAATACTTGAGGAAATGTAGTAACTTTATAGTCATCATCTCTTAAAGTACCCACCAAATATTTGTCATTGCTATATACTGTAGCATAACAAAATTCTAAAAGTTTATTCATGCACTACAGACAAAAAGAAAAAAAAGGATGTGCTTAAGTTGATTTGAAAGAATGGTTTATAATTTCCACATTTCAAAGCATTGACCTCTTCTCAATATTCGGAGGAGTGAAGTCAAAAGACCCAAGACTTAGAGGCATCTGGGTGGCACAGTTGGTTAAGCATCTGACTCTTGGTTTCAACTCAGGTCATGATCTCACAGGTCATGGGATCAAGCCTCACATCAGGCTCTGGGCTGACAGAGTAGAGCCTACTTGGGATTCTCTCTCCTCCTCTCTCAGCCCCTCCCCTGCTTGTGCTCTATTGCTCTGTCTCAAAATAAATAAGTAAACAACAACAACAACAACAACTTTAAATCTGGGGTCTTTTTTTTTTTTTAATTTTTTTTTTTAAATTTTTTTTTTCAACGTTTATTTATTTTTGGGACAGAGAGAGACAGAGCATGAACGGGGGAGGGGCAGAGAGAGAGGGAGACACAGAATTGGAAACAGGCTCCAGGCTCTGAGCCATCAGCCCAGAGCCCGACGCGGGGCTCGAACTCACGGACCGCGAGATTGTGACCTGGCTGAAGTCTGACGCTTAACCAACTGCGCCACCCAGGCGCCCCATGTCTGGGGTCTTAAAGACCCCAGACTTAAAGTCAGAAATTGTACATTGAAATGCTTAATCTTAAGCTCATATCCCTCATCTGTCACCTGTCAATGAAAATAAGCATTACAGGATTGTTCTCCATCAGAAGAAATAGTATGTGTAAAAACATGTTTTAAACAGTTAAATTTGCTATTATATTTACTCTATGAGCAAAGAGGCTTTTTTTTGGAAAAAGCATTTTTCACCTGAAGACATTATAAAATATTTTTAACTCTAAATATCACATTAAAATTTTCTTTGATTTTTGGTCAGTTGATTATACAGATAGGTACTTCAGTTGTAGCAATGCATACACAAAACTATTCCTTACTTTGTTTATCAAATTCTATTATTTTGCTATGAGTCTTCTATCTAAGAATATAGCTAATTTTAGTCATTGCATACAAAGTTTTAAAACCTTGTTACTAATTAACAGTTTGCTATGGACAAATCATATTTTAATGGTATGTTCATTACCCACAGGCAGTCTCGAAACTCATAGCTGAAATTTTTTTATATTTTGTGAAGCAAAACATAATCTGACAAGTTGCCATTTATAACTTTGGCATACTTTAAGGAAACATTTTTAAAGAAATAATTCAATTTTGCTCTCTTTTATTTATATATATGTCTTCCAAATCTCAAAGTTAAAAATTGATGTGGGAATGTAGTTGAAAAAGATTTAATGGGTAACGTTTCAAAACTATACTAAGTACATAATTTATTTAGGGTTGAAATGACCATTGTTTTGAAAAGAACAGTATATATATTTCACTTGGATTTAGAAGAAGGCAGAAGAAGGAAAGGAAAAAGAGAAATGACTAAATGTTATATAACTGGGAGGCATTTGCAGTGGGTAAGAACATAGAAAATCTACCCATGTGGTTTCTTCATCTATTTCAAAAGCTAATCAATTGAGCTTAACTGAGTCCTAATTATACATAAGTCCTAATACATAAAGCAGAGTTTAGTTTTCTGACATTTTAAATATACCCATGAGTACATGTGACTACATTATCATTTTGTTTGTACAATAAAATATTAAAGAGGGCAGGAATGTAATTAAAATAAACAATCATTAAATAATACATAGCAATATAACTAAATGATTACTGTGTCAACACTATTCTAAGTATTTTACACATATTAACTCACTTAATACTCAGAAGAAACCCAGGAATAAAATACTATTATTATTACCATTTTATAGATGACAAAGCTAAAACCAGTAAAGATAAAGTAACTTTCCATGGGTCATACAGCTAGTAAATGGCAGTTTACTTTTTTTATGTTTATTTATTCACTTTGAGAGAGAGAGAGAGAGAGCATCAGCAGGGGAGGAGTTGAGAGAGAGGGAGAGAGAGAATCCCAAGCAGGCTCCATGCTGCGGAGCCACCTAGGCGCCCCAATGGCAGTCTACTTTCAAGAGGCATCTGTCTTCTTAACCATTCGGCTATATTGACTTCTTAGTATTGATTTATAACTGGACCTCAAAATACAAATTTGCTTATTGACTTCATTGAATCACAAGTTAGTGAAAATTAACACCCACAGACACACACATGATCCTTATTTGCATATATATATATGCATATACATATACATATGTATATGTATATAATCAGCTTTAGGGAAGGGTAGGATAATAAGGTAATGTCATGGAAGTGTTTCCTAACCATTATTATAATAGCAATATTATATGCCAATAATATCTCACATGCATTCAGCACTTTATGTGCTAGTCACTGTACTAAGCATTTTGGAATTATCTATTTGTTTTTTTTAAAAAAAAATCTTATAAGGTAGATCCCATTACCTCCAATTTTTAGGAAAATGAAACAAAGAGAGCATAAGTTTCCCAAAGTCAAAGTCTAACAGTATTAGCTGTGGTGGAACCAGAAATTTGAATCCAGGAAATCTTATTTTAAAGCTTATATTAAGTACTACACTATTTTAGTTTTATATAGTTTCTTTACTGTTTTTCTTTTCCTAAATTATTTTATAAATATTTGCAACTTATCTTCAACTATACAATGTGCCCTGACTAAAGTAGGTCACATTTTTATGTCTCTCATCTCAAATACTGGTTTTCTATGATTTTTAATTGGTCAAATCCCATATAAACCTTGTCAAGCCTTTAACTTCAAAGAGCAAGTAATTCATACACTTGAAAATTTATTTACTCTCAGCTTCTCAAAATATTATTTTGAAATAAATATGTTAGTCTTTTGAATTTTATGTGTTACTATGACTCTTCTCAAAATTATTGATTCATTCTTCTCTGAACTAACACACTTAAATATCAGTTATCTTTAAATTCTTTAAATCTCTGTATCATTACTTCCCTAATTCTCCAACACCTGTATAATATACAGTCCTGAAATTATTCATTACTGAATTTATGGTCAGAAAGTTCTCCAGATACTTATCCCATAATTATCTTTTGAGGTTTGAATTTTAGTCTATTTCTGGATTTTGCAATATGTTAGTAAAAATGACTTGGAAATTTCATTTATTCTATTAAAAGGAATAACCTGATACATTAAAAATATTATTCCAGGGCTTTTAAAAGACAATATACCTTTGGAAAGAACTATATGCCAGTCTCAGTACTCTCCCCATCCTGTGTTGTGTGTTTTCTGATCAAATATTGATAATACTAAAATTAAGAAATCAAACCTTAAATATATTTACAGTAGGGGTTTTAATCATTAACTCATTTGTTTTTTTATAATTTTTTTTATATTCATGTATTTTTGAGAGAGACAGAGACAGAGCATGAGTCAGGGAGAAGCAGAGAGAGAGGGAGACACAGTATCTGAAGCAGGCTGCAGTCTCTGAGCTGTCAGCACGGAGCCTGACACAGGCTTGAACCCATAAACCACGAGATCATGACCTGAGCCGAAGTCAGACATTTAAATGACTGAGCCACCCAGGTGCCCCAACTCCTTTCTAATAAGTTAAATTATCCAGAATAAAAAAAAAAATTACATGAATCCAAATACGGAACAGCAATTGTGAAAGACGTAGTTCAAGATAGTAAATAAATCATGTCAAATCCTGAGGTTCATTAAAACATTTGAAGGCAAATATAATTCCTATGAATTATCTTTGAAGTATAATTGACATACAACATTATGTTAGTTTCAGCCGTACATGTTTCATATTTGTATATCTTGTAAATGATCACCACAATGATTCTAGTCAACATCTGTCATCATACAGAGTCACAGATCTTTTTTTTTCTTGTGATGAGAACTTCTAAGATCTATTCTCTTATCAACTTGCAAATATGCAATATAGGGGCACCTGGGTGGCTCAGTCTGTTAAGCGGCCAACTTGGGCTCAAGTCATGATCTCCAGGTTCATGAGTTCGAGCCCCACGATGGGCTCTGTGCTGACACCTCAGAGCCTACAGCCTGCTTCTAATTCTGTGTCTCCCTTTCTCTCTGCCTCTTCTCCACTCATGCTCTGTCTCTGTCTCTGTCTCTGTCTCTCTCTCTCAAAAATAAATAAACATTAAAAATTTTTCAAATATGCAATACAGCATTATTAACTATAGTCACCATGCTCTACATTATATCTCCATGATTTATTTATTTTATAAATGAAAACTTACACCTTTTGACTCTTCATTTATTTAACTCAACCCTTACTCCCAGCCCCTGCTGATCACCAGTCTATTCTCTATATCTGTGAGGTTGGTTTTGCTTTTTAGATTTAACGTAGAAGTGAAATTATATGGTACTTGTCCTTCTCTGTCTGATTTGTTTAATTTAACATAACGCCTCAAGATTCACCTATGCTGTCACAAATGATAATATTTCATTCTTTTTTTTTATGTCTGAATAACATTCCACCTGTTTTCATTTCCTTTGGGTAAATTTCCAGAACTTGCTAATTGCTGAGTCATATGGTAGTTCAATTTTTAATTTTTTGAGGAATCCCAATACTGTTTTCCACAGTGGCCACACCAATTTACATTCTCACCAACAGTGCACAAGGGTTCACTTTTCTGCACATCCTCACCAACACTTGTTATCACACACCTTTTTTTGAAAATAGCTATTCTAACAGGTGTGAAGTGATATCTCTTGTGGTTTTGATTTGCAATCCCTGATGATTAGTGATGTTGAGCATCTTTTCATGTACCTATTAGCCACCTGTTTGTCTTCTTTGGGAAAATGTCCATTTAGATTCTCTGCACATTTATAAATCACATAATTTTTTTGCTATTGAGTTGTATGAATTTTCATATATGTGTGTGTATATATGTAAATATATAATAGATATATGATTTGTAAATATTTGCAAGTATTTTCTCTCATTCAGTAGTTTGCCTTTTCATTTTGTTGATAGTTTTCCTTGTAGTTTCTGAAAATTTTTGCAGTGAGCTTACTCTCTCTTGAATAGGTTAATTGAATAAAAATTAATTTTTTTATAAATAGTTTAAAAGAAGGAATTTTATAAGTTAATTCTGAATGTAAAAAGGATTTTCTAGTCCCTAAACTAGATGGCTGTCATCTAACAGGTTTATCATCTATGACTCACTCAGTATAATTAGAAGCAGGACATAAGTAGGAAAAATTACCATTGTTTTCCCTCTGTAATGAGAGTTATTAAAAAAAAAAATCTATGAAGACACATGGAAGGAAGACTGAAAAGTTCTAATAAATGATTATTGGACTACCAGAAGGAGATGCTACAGAGATTAGGGAAACAAAGTATTCAGACCTAACGGTTGATAATTTTCCAAAAATTATGAAAGAATTACGACCTCAAAGTCAGGAAGCACAATGACTTCCAACATAATAAATAAGATGCACCCAAGCATATCATAATTAAATAATAGAAGAAAAACAAAGACTGGAACTTAAAAGCAGCTAGGGCAAAAAAGAGATCAACTGTGAAAGAACATCTATTGGACTAACTGCTGATTCTTCAGCAAAAAACAATAAAACTCCCTGTGGTACATTTTCAATGTACAATATAGAAAGACTGTGAAACTGAAATGGTGTGGACAGTGGAACTATTTATTAACATGAAAGTTATATAAAGACATATTCAAAGAAGTTAAAGCTGTGCAAGTTTATCAGCACACACTTCTCTAAAGGAACCTCTAGACTCTAGAATTTAAATAATGCACTTGAGGTAGTAGGAGAACAATCCCGGAAGACTAAGATGAAAAAAAAGCAATGGTGAGTAGATAAAAGATTACATATGTGAGTAAATTTAAACGAACATTAATGAAGAAGATGTAGTATATACAGCCATAAAAAAAGAATGAGATCTTTTCATGTAACAATATAGATGGATTACCTAAGTAAAATAAGACAGACTGAGAAAGATGAATAGCAAATGATTTCAGCTATATGGAATTTGAGAAACAAAGCCAACAAACAAACAAAAAAGAGACAAAGAAACAAACAACAACAACAAAAAACAGACTCTTAAATACAGAGAACAAAGTGGTGGTTGCCAGAGGGGAGGTAGTTGCGGGGATGGGTGAAATAGATAAAGGGGATTAAGAGTACACTTATCTTGATGGAAACTGCAATGTCTGGAACTATTGAATCATTATATTGTACCCTTGAAACTAATATAACATGGCATGTTAATTATATTTCTACTTCAATAAAAAATTATTATGGATTTAAAAAATACTAATGGTGTAAAATAATCTTTTTTTCCTTTGAGGATTAAAAAAACTAAAGTAAAAGTAAAAAGTGGCATATAGATCATTCTAAATTTTTGTATTATTTGTAGGATGGTAAAGATGTTGAGCAGCTTTAGGTTTTCTAAAAACATTTGTTAAAATTTATAAACTAGATCAGATAGTTTACACTAAAATACACAGCAATAACAAGTTACAACAACAAATGATTAATTCTCTCTCACTTATACCTTTCATGGGTTGTGTATGGCTGTGTTCCACATCCTCTTCTTTCCAATCAACTATAAAGGGGAAACCTCTTACCTCGGATACACTGGAAGGACAAAAAAAATTGGTTGATACACATCTTGATTATTAAAGCTGAATAAATATACATCTTGAAGGCAGACTTTCAAGAAGAAACTAACTGATTTCTCATCTTACTCAGAGATTTTTAACACAATCCCATCAGTATTTATAAGAAACCCCTCCAAAAAAAAAAAAAAAAGTTGGACAAGCATCCAATTTTTTTCAAAGCTATTGACCAATTTCCAATCAATATTTACTGAGAAACCATCTTCCCCCTGATAGTTTTTTCTCATATTGGAACTCCTTTTATGCATTTAGCTTTGTTTCAGAATTATCAATTCTTTTCCATTGGTTTGTCATATCACACTTTTTGTAAATTTGAAATTTATATTTTAATAAATCCCAGGGAATGTGTCTTTTGTTATTTCTTCTTAGTAAGGAAAAAAGCTGTGAGTATTATCACCAGTTTCCAACTGTTGATATGTTCACAAAACTCACTCTTTCCATCTATAACTATTTTATTTATTTAAAAAAAATTTTTTTAACGTTTATTTATTTTTGGGACAGAGAGAGACAGAGCATGAACGGGGGAGGGGCAGAGAGAGAGGGAGACACAGAATCCGAAACAGGCTCCAGGCTCTGAGCCATCAGCCCAGAGCCTGACGCGGGGCTCGAACTCACGGACCGCGAGATCGTGACCTGGCTGAAGTCGGACGCTTAACCGACTGCGCCACCCAGGCGCCCCTATTTTATTTATTTTTAAAGTAAATATTAGATGGTCTTATGCTAGTTATTTTTTTTCTTTTTCCCCTAGACACTTTACATCTCCAGCTCCTACTGGGTAGCCTTGACCTATAGCTGCAGTTCTTTTGGCTTCTGGTAACCACTCCCTCTCCTCACCCCTTCAAGTGTAAAGATAGTAATAGTTTCCAGCTGGTGCTTTTTCACCCCCTTGCTGGTTTCCCATTAACCCCACCCACAAGTCTATAGTCCCTTCATTAAACTCTCTTCCATCAACCCCATTGAATGTGCCAACTTTTTTTCCTTCCAGGTCCATTATGGGCATGGGAAATGCATTATACTGGATTAAAAGCCCTATTTCTTCTAGAGAAAGGGATGTTCAGAGGTGAAGTCATTTTTCAAGCTTGCACAGCATGGAGGGTAAAATTCAGATCTGAACCCAAGTTTTCAAATGCCAATATCTATAGATGCCACCATGTAAGTCGGTAGAGAAAGACTGACCTAGAGTGGATACTTGATATTGAAAACCTACATATAACAAAATGTATTTTTACAATATTTGAGAATAAGCAATGATTGTTAAGAAAGTATTATATCAGTATTAAGGGTTCTCAGCTGTCTGGCAACAGCAATATTTTTCTGAGAGCTAGCCATATCACAAGAAGATCTGGGACATTTTAAGGGTGAGATTTAGTACAAGAGGCAGATATCAGCAATAGCAGATTTCCAAATGTGAACTTCTTTGGGATGGATGTCCACAAAGAAAGCCCGAGAGTTTGCTGCTTGTTAGACTTCTTTCCAATTCTCATAAATCCAGAGCAAAATTGCCAAAATCTCAATGTCACAATTGATACAAAAGGGAACATGTGGTGGTGGAGGGAGAGAGGATGGGTATTCCCCCCTGTAATACTTGGCTAGTTTTCTGGAAAATAACAATAAATTTGCCAAACTTAATCTGAACTTGTTTGGCTCTGCTGAAACTTTCATCCATAATTAATGTGAAGTTTTCACCATCACTGTAAGGCCCACATGTCTTAATCCTGCTTTTTTTGTGGTTTGATGATAAAAACCACAGACCTTCAGAAGTGCACAGAAAAATTCAATAGAGCTTTAAAAAAAGGTTCTGGTTCTTTTTTTTTTTTTCTTTTTTCTTTTTTCTTTTGGCATATAGATTTTGCAGTCTGGAGTAGTGCAAAACTGAAATTTCAAAGGAAGCTTAATGAGTTAAATCCACAAGAAGGCAAAATTACTGAATCAATTCAACCACATTCATCCAACTTGAAATTACCAAACACAATCATGATTCTACTTTTCACTGGTATTGATATTGAAGATCATCTTTTATTTTTAGCTTTATTGAGATATAATTGACACATAACATTGTGTAAGTTTAAGATGTGCAATGTGATGATTTGATGCACATATATATTGAAAAATGACCACCATGATAAGGTTAGTTAACATATCCATCACCTCACATAATTGCTTTCTGTTGTTGTGAGAACATTTAAGATTTATTCTCTTAGCAACTTTCAGGTGTACAATACATTATTGTTAACTATAGCCACCATGCTGTTTATTACATCCCAAAATTTATTCCTCTTAACTGAAAGTTTGTGACCTTTGACCAACATCTCCCCCTGCCACCCCCAGCTCTGGAAACCACCAATCTGCACTCCATTTCTATGAGTTCAGTTCTTTTAGATTCCATATGTAAGTAACATCATATGGTATTTGTCTTTCTCTGTCTGGCTCATTTCACTTAGCATAACGCCCTCAACGTTCATCCATGTTGTCACAAATGACAGAATTTCCTTCTTCTTTGCGCTTGAATAATATTCCACTTTATATACAGACTATATTTTCTTTATCCATTCACCTGTTGATGGACACAAGATTGGTTCCATGTCTTTATTATAAATAATGCTGCAATAAACATCTATCTCTTTTAGATAGTGATTTCATTTCCTCTGGATACATAACCAAGTGGGATTGCTGGATCATATGGCAGTTCTATTTGTAATTTTTTGAGGAATCTCCACACTGTTTTTCACAGTGCCTCCACCAAATGTAATCGCACCAACAGTGCATAAGGGTTCCCTTTTGTACACATTCTCACCAAAATTTTTATCTCTTATCTTTTTGAAAAGAGCTATTCTAACAGGTGATAGCTCATTGTAGTTTTGATTTGCATTCCCCTGATGTTAAAGATCTTTATTTAACCATTATATAGCCAATTAAAAATGCTACATTATTAAAATAACTTAGCATTGGGATACCTGGGTGGCTCAGTTGGTTAAGTGTCCAACTTCTGCTCAGATCATGATCTCACTGTTCGTGAGTTCAAGCCCTGCGTTGGGTTCTGTGCTGACAGCTCTGAGCCTGGAGACTACCTGGGGTTCTGTGTCTCCCTCTCTCTCTGCTCCTTCTCACCCATGCTTTCTCTCTCTCTCTCTCTTCAAAAATAAACATTAAAAAAGTTAAAACGATAACTTAGTGTTTTAATAACGTATATCTGTGTTAATATATATATATATAGAGAGAGAGAGAGAGAGAGAAACTCATTATGAGTTTTCTTCATAAACAAGCACATATTCAACTCAGTTAAATTATTTTGTTAATTCTTTGGAAATAGTTAATACAGTCACATAATACAATGTTCTAAAGTTGCCAAACAGCATAAAGAGAAAAGTATGCTTTCCTTCCACACTCTTGCCTAGTCATGGCTCTTCTCATTGGAAACAATCCCAATTACCAGTACTTGAATATTTTAAGGATAGCCTGGAATATCCAACAAGTATTTATGTATGTGGTTCTGTATATGTGTATATGTGTGTGTGTATATATATATATATGTATATATGTATATATATATATATATACATATATATATATATATATATCTTAAAACATATCTTGGCTATCATTCCACAGAAGTGTTTCATTGTTTCATTCACTTATAATGGATAAAGAAGAGTCAGTTTTATAAATATATCACAATTATAATAGTAGCCAATACTTTTTACCACTTAGTTTGACACTGGCATTGGCATTGATCTAATGTTTTAACCAACTCTTTTTTTTTTTTAATATTTTATTTTGAAGTAATCTCTACATTCAGAGTGGGGCTTGAATTCACAACCCTGAAATCAATAGTCACATTCTCTAGCAAGTGAGCCAGCCAGCACCCCAATTCAATCCTTAATAGTACTATTATTAAAATCATTTTATATATGAGAAAACTGAGAGGCAAAGGGATTCATTAATTCACACAAGATACAGGATAGCAGAGGTAGCATAGGTGGAATTATTTAGTTCCAGATCCTGAATTTGATGAGAAGCAATTCCCCATAGTTGTCTTGTGTTGCTGGGTAGTTTGTGAACAGACGCATTGGCTGCTTTGGTCCCAGACTGTCTTTTCAAGGGTGTTTGCATAGTAAATAGCTTTGGAATTAGAAATTGTGAATTTTTACCAGGCAGAGGGAAGATTCAATTACAGTCTCAATGATAAAGGTAACATCTCCTTCCATAGGAAAGGTCAGATTTTTCTTGCGGCTAAGTATAAAAGATTTGAATTCTCTAAGATTGAGATTTTGAGATTTTATAAACCCACTGTGAGTGTAGCCTCCATAATGACCTCCCTGCATTGCCTCCATGGAATTACTTGGTTAAATTCCACTAGGAGCTCACTGAGGGCGGGAATATCCAATCCTCGTTCTTATTTCTGCTGCTTCATTTGGGATGGTCAGAATGTTTAAAGATTGGCAGAGCCATTCTCCCTTGCAAAGTGACCCGACTTCTTATGTGATTCCCAGAACATCGAGAGGATAGAAACCTTAAGCTCCTAGACTCTTGAGGACTAAGTCAGAACTGGCATAGCTTCACTCACCCCCATCATATTGATCAAAGAAAGCCATAAGACCAGTCCAGAATTAAAGGGAGAGGAAGGATATTCCACCTCTGGATGGCAAGGGGGTATGCAAAATACAGGGATGGTAAGAATAATTAGCAGCCATTTTTGCTGACACTCTACCACAGGTTAAAAAAAATCACCTATGTTTTCTCAAGTACTTTTATGGTTTTATTGTATCTGTTTGTATGTTTGATCTGTAATTTCTTGTGTCATAATGGATGTGTTAGAGATGACACTTTAACTAGTAAGCTCTTCTGAAACCAATTAAGTAATGTATCTTTTCCCTAATAATTCAGATGAATCCTTCACAAAGGATAGTTTCCATATATTCTTGTCTACTAAATCTACATTCTCTGTAATACACCTGTATTACCGGGACTAAGCATGTTTTAATCATAATACATGTACCAGTATAAAACCTGTTTTAATTCAAAATCTTGAACTCCCCTCAGACAAACTCCTGTCCCTAGACTTCCCTATCTTAGTGTACACAACCAACCAAAATTGTGGGAGTTATCAGTGAATTATCTCCATAATCCCATACTCTAATCCAAGCCATCCCTCATTTCTCACTAGACTATTAAAATAGCCTCTCACAGGCCTCCTTTCTCCTACCCTCCATCCTTCAATAAATCTTCCATGTGGTAGATGAAGTAATAATTTAAAATTATATATTAGGTCTTGTTACACACTTTTCTCAACACATCTTAAGGCTTTCTATCCTACTCCAAATAAAAAAGTAAGCTTTCCATGGCTTCTAAGATTCCCCCTTGGCCTTTCAACAGGGCTACTCCTCAATTTTGTTTTCTTCCACTCCTTCTTTTCCTCACTCAGCACGAACCACACTGAGCTCCTTGTTTCTCAGATGTGCCAGTTTGTTCCAATTCTTCATATAATTCATAGAGCATTATCTACTCTTCTGCAGAAAATCAGTACAGAAGAGAAGATAATGCTCTATGAATTATATGAAGAATGGAAATTTTTATACAGAATGGAAGGAAAACCGAAGCAGATCATTTTAGGAATTCTGTGTTTTGAGTATATCCACATGGATTCTATATAAACATAAGAGCACAACTTTACTAAAAAGTCAACCTCCCCTCAAAAAAAAAAAAAAAAAACCCCACCAGGTTATTTCTGGCATAAAAGATCTGGTAGCTGTTACTCTTCGCTTGAATTTAGTGAGTCCTTGTATCTCTTCTTCTATCCTCCACATCCAATTCATCTATGTTGTCATTAAGTAAAAAAATTTTTACCAGACCCAAGATATTTTACCTCTAATCTTGACAAGTTTTGACATCCATAAATCCATTCTGAATACTCAAATCCCATAGCACTCTCAAATGATTCTAGCATATTCTTTCTTCTGCTGTTGTAATAGCCTATTTATATGTCATGTATACTTAACTTCTATTTGGTATCTATCAACTTTGTTTCATACAAGATGCAGTTCAAAAGTAAACGTCTGAAAACTACCTGTGCATACATTTAGTGTGTGTGTGTGGATTGCCTTCAAAATATCTCATAAGCAGTAATACTGAGGTACTCCTCTGTCTTATTTCTAAAAAGCTTGGCTGAAGTCAAGTTTTTATGAAAATGAAATGTCATCTGTTTCTTACCATCACAATATTTAAAATCTTTAATGTTTCTTTCCTTTTCATTAAAGATGAAGGCTAAAGACAGAAAAAAAATACTTCTGTCATGTTTAGGTAAATTTAAATGTTTTTATGGAAAGGAAGAATAAATGAGGTCTTAAAGATTATCCTAAAGGTAATTATGTGTATGTGAATCTCTACATTGTCTGGCACTTATGTCAAAGATAGCCAAGGAAGAAAAGACAGGGAGACATTGTTCTGCTGAGCCACAAAACAAAACTTTGAAGTGTTCTCTTTGAATCATTTTCCAAATATCATGAATGATTGTTAAGAGAGAGGAGAGCGTGGGAAGAGAAACGAAGCAATAAAACAATATT
This sequence comes from Herpailurus yagouaroundi, assembly GCF_014898765.1. Taxonomy (NCBI): domain Eukaryota; kingdom Metazoa; phylum Chordata; class Mammalia; order Carnivora; family Felidae; genus Herpailurus; species Herpailurus yagouaroundi. The sequence goes on from NW_024412376.1 coordinate 62,716,335, forward strand.
AAGGTAGTCAAGTGTTGTGGGCATGAGTATATATTTTTTAAATGTTTTAAAGAGAAAAGAATGATCTAGTGGTTACACAGAAGAACAGGAGTCAATGTCCTCGGGCTGAATTCCCATTTGACTTGCCAATGAACTCGGAAAGTGAGTTTACCAAGTGGCACTGCCTCTGCTTTTGCCTCTTCCACCCTGAGCAAATAATGTTGATGAAATCCATAGAACTAAGTCAGGAAAAAACTTTATATAAATATATCTTTGAACTGTAACAGAAACAAATCAAGAAGGTATTTTGTCGGGGCGCCTGAGTGGCGCAGTCGGTTAAGCGTCCGACTTCAGCCAGGTCACGATCTCGCGGTCCGTGAGTTCCAGCCCCGCGTCAGGCTCTGGGCTGATGGCTCGGAGCCTGGAGCCTGTTTCCGATGCTGTGTCTCCCTCTCTCTCTGCCCCTCCCCCGTTCATGCTCTGTCTCTCTCTGTCGCAAAAATAAATAAACGTTGAAAAAAAAATTAAAAAAAAAAAAGAAGGTATTTTGTCAAAGAAGATAAGAAACTCATCCTCTATCTCATTAGGCTATCTGTAATAAAAATGCTTTATTTTGCATGTCTTATAAAAAAATTTTAAAGATGAATTTGAGTATTTGAATTGGGTTAATCAAATGTCTTATAAAAAAATTCAGTCCATTATAATTATTATTGCTTTCATTTTTATTCTTATTTTCATTTTATTACAATGTCTTGTCATTTGAAGACTCTGATATATATATACACACATATATATACACATATATATATATACACATATGCAATAATCTCAAAGGGCTATGTCTTCAAAATTTGCACAGTTAATCTATTTTTATGACCTATGATATCTAAGACTTTTGCTTAGACTTTTGGATGCCCTTTTTGAAAACAATGTCACATATTTTGTGAAAATATTAAATATAGTTGAATATGTTGAATATTTTATTAGCAACCATAAGTCCCACATATATACAGTCCTTCAGGGACCATCAGGACATCTACCATGCAAGTGCTTGGTCATATTAAAATCTTTGCTGAGCAGGCTAACATGGACACTCTATGGAAGTTTATGTCTCATTTTCTTAAATGTCCTTCAGAGGACCTCAAGTTAAAATAAACTCATGTGAACCAATCCTCATCTTCTAGTTGACTGTTCCAGGGGGAAGATCAAAACTAGGGTGAGTTTCCCCAGCCATTTGAACTTTGAGAGAATCTTCTGAATGATCTAAGAAGATATTTTCTTACATCCTGATTTTTAGTTTAAGTAACAATGGCTACTTCTACTGTGAAGAACTGACTGTCGCTGAAATAAGATCTCCACTTCTTGGTCGTTTTGCCCTGAGACCACGTAAAACTTCACAAAAATCAATAACAATAAAAACAATAAAAAAAATTAAGCATGTGTCAAGCACTTTGTTAGTTGTATATGTACACTATATAAACTCTTTCATTATTAAAACATTATTCAGCAAGAAAACAAACACTTACTGAGGATGTAATGAGACAATTACTATTGTTTTTCTCATTGTATGGATGGAGACACTGAGTTTTAAAGAGTATAATATTTTGCATAAGGTCACATGCTAAATAAGAAGTAGGCCTTAACCTCAAGTGTTCTTCTTTTTCTTTAAAAATTTTTAACGCTTATTTATATTTGAGAGAGAGAAAGAGACAGAGCACAAGTAGGGGAGGGGCAGAGAGAGAGGGAGACATAGAATCCTAACCAGGCTCCAGGCTCTGAGCTGTCAACACAGAGTCCAACACGGGACTCAAACCCACGAACTGTGAGACTATAACCTGAGCCAAAGTCGGACGCTCAACCGACTGAGCGACCCAGGCGCCCCAACCTCAAGTGTTCTTGATGCCTGAGACCAAAGGTAAAGCCCCTCACGGCCTCCCATGATGCCATCTTTAGCTGCTTGCTGAGCATGTTTTTCCAACCTCACCTAGGTCTCAGATATACTTTTTGTATTTTTTTGGAAGCAAGCCCAGCCAAACATTCGTTGTGACAATGTAGAAAGGTCAAGGTTTGGGATGTATTTTTTTGCATACCGCTTCTCTCAAGCCACTGTTTGCAAATTATTGCACAAGGTGCCATGATATTCTCTGACTGCACCAGAGGCAATTTCTTAATAGATCCTGTTCCTACAATAACAGCCATAGGTCAGAAAATGAGGGAGTTCGGGAATGAGTGGTTTGGGGCCTGTGTGTTTTGGCCTGGCACTGGTGAGAGTGCATAATCTGGATAGGATGTTAGTTCTCTAAACAAACATAACCTCTGGTTGCATTAAAGGAGGAAATAAAGTTGAAACTTGTTCTCGTTATTAAACATCTTTGCAAAACCAGCATTTATTGAATTCAAAATGGGCATTAGCTCTGATGAGCAAAAATGATGATGGAATGATGGAGCTACCAGAATCATTTTCAGTCTTTACTTCTCTCGAATAATCAAATGGATATTTCATCAAAAGTGTGTCCAGAAAATGCATGTAAGTATCAAATAAGAAATGGTAAAGTTGGTGGGGGGGTTCAGTGCTTGGGTTGCTCAGCTGGTTGAGCATCGACATTGGCTCAGGTCATGATCTCACAGTTCGTGGGTTCAAGCTCCTTGTCAGACTCTGTGCTGACAGCTCAGAGACTGGAGCTTACTTTAGATTCTGGGTCTCCGTCTCTCTTTCTGTTCCTCTCCCACACACGCTCCATCTCTGTCTCTCAAAAATAAATAAAAAATGTTAAAAAAAATTTAAAGAAAGAAAAGAAGTGGTAAAGTTGGGTGTGTCTGTGAAAAAAAAGTCCTAGACTAGAGCTGTGTCTTGGGGTAAAGGTTAGGTTTCATCAATATTCTTCTTTTAATAGGGCGCCTGGGTGGCTCAGTGGCTCATTTGGTTGCGTCTGACTCTTGCTTTCGGCTCAGGTAATGATCTCACAGTTTTGTGGGTTCATGCCCCATGTCAGGCTCTGCGCTGACAGCATGGGACCTGCTTGGGATTCTCTCTCTCTCCCTCTCTATCTGCCCCTCCCCCACTCACGCTGTCTCTATCTCTCTCAAAATAAATAAATAAACTTTCAAAAAATATTTTAAAAAGTATTGTTCTTTTGGGAGAACTTTTTTGACCAGATGCTACCAGTGTAACAGTGGCAAGTTGGGTGTCTCAGCTCTTTAGACAAAACTTCAAAAATTCATGGAAGAAAAAGAATAAAATTACTGACATAAAGAAGATCTACCATTTTATTGGTGGTGAAGAGCTGACATCAAGGAATACTGTGACGCACAGTAGGCCCAAATTGTGACTTGTGTTAAAACAGGTTATACTGTGAGGAAGAAAGCATGGTGGGGCATGGGGGGAAGCACCTGGCTCCATTTCTATTCAGTGTAAATCCATCATATTGTGAAAGGACATGAGAACAAAACTTGCTAGCACAAGGCTGCCTTTCATTCTCAGTACACAATGCAGTCTACAACTAGGAAAAAAATTAGGCCTACGAAATAAAATAAGATAGTCCATAGTGAAAAGATTATACACAAAACCTAATTGTGGCTCCTTAATTTTAGTCCTGCCTGCTTGAAAGACACCAGTGATAAGTAAAATAAGGATAGAATATACCATGTTCTTTATTCATTGTATATTTTAATACACATTTAATGCATATTTAATAACATATATTTTAATATAGTTTTCCGCTCTTTAAAATTTTCAAAGATTATACTATCACTATGAAGGCAGTAACCTAATTTAAAAAAAAAAAAAAACAAAGTGCAGAAAAACACATGTGTAATTTCACTGCATTATAAAATGGCTATAGTCCATACTGACCCTGAGCAAAGAAATGTAAAGTCTCATGTTATCGGCACAGGATAAGTATCTTTCTTTGACTATTACGGAAGGACATCTGATGATCAGATACTGATAGAGACTCGGATTTTCTCAGTTTGTTTATTCAACTAAAATATTTATTAGTGCATGTCTATGACTTTATAAAATACTTACCTACTAATAAATTGCTCAACCAAAACTGAAACTAAGCACTACTAAAGATCTATTGATTAGTGCTGAAAGAGGAGAAAAAAGTGTTGAAAGAACTTAGAGAGATCTTTGTGCTACAAACTCTATGTACATCCCTAAAAAAAAAAAAAAAAACAACAAATTTGCATTGAACAAAACACTGCACTAAAATTAACAGAGTTAATGTGCACTAAAGTTGGAAGCAAACCACTCAAATCTCTATAAGGTTGTAAAATGATTACTGAACAACAACGACAATCTCAGTAATTACACCAGAACAGATAAGTCTCCACAAATATTTGCAACCAGAACCAAGTCCACAGTTGATTTTTGCATTCTTAAACTCTGAATTTGTGATTTTTCCTTGTAGATGTGGCTACTGGAAGACATTTATTGAGGCCAGTATTACTAAAAACTAAAAATCTGATCTGAGAGGTAGATTTTTGGATCATTTGATTTTTTTTAAACCCGGGGAATGCCTTCATAGCTCCTCCTTTAACTGCCAGCTTCCACAGATAGCTTAATTCTGTAAAATGTGACAGTTATTGAAGCACATTGAACAAACACAAAATATTGCAACAGAACAGAACAGTTCAATGTAAAGTGGGTGTTGGAAGGGGAGATTTATTTCACAGAGGCTGACCAAGTGGATAGAGTTAGTTTTTGTTTTATTTATTTTTTATTTTTTTAATATTTATTCATTTCTCAGAAACAGAGAGAGACAGAGCGTGAGTGAGGCAGGGGCAGAGAGCGAGAGAGAGACACAGAATCCGAAGCAGGCTCCAGGCTCTGAGTTGTCAGTACAGAGCCCGAGGCAGGGCTCGAACTCGTGAACCACAAGATCATGACCTGAGCTGAGGTGGGATGCTTAACTGAGTCACCCAGGCACCCGAGTTTTTGTTTTATTTAAAATCAACTTTACTAACGTAAATTTGACATACAATAAAATGTACACACCTCAAGTCAATGAGATTTGACAAATGTATTTTGCTTGAGTAATCACTCCAATCAAAATGCTTTAAGATCTGGAACTTTTGAGTCCTTTAAATTTTTGAAGGAGGTACTGGTTTGGGCATTCTCTCCTGGAATGAGCTACTGGTTTTAATTTATTATCTTGGTGAGAGAAGACGAACTGCTTCAGGGGGCTTCTACTTGGCCTCTTCCATTACAATGGCTCTTCCCATATAGGTCAAGGGAGCAATGTAAGGGTTCTGCTATCGGCCTTGCACATTCATTTCAATTATGCATTCAGAAAGCAGGGAAGGTACAGCAGGTGGGTCTGTGAACCCAACAGTTCCAGTGTAAGATGCACCTGCATAACAATTTCATTTATTACCTGGCCCTCATATATCTCTCCTCTAACAGAGATGTCACTACAGTACATTGGAGTGCCGAGTATCAGCAGCAGCTCGAACCCAGAAATCCACCAGTTCTCAAAAGATTTAGGCTCTCCTTGCTTTATTATGCATTTACTTGAGTAAATGACCAGAGATTCTTTCATAAAAGGCTGTCATAATGACTATTATATGGACATAGTATGATGCTACAGCGTCCTTCCTCAAGGATATCTGGCTTTTCTCATAGTTGATAGTTTATGTGTCTGAGAACTACCTAAAGTCTGGCAACTGGGCTAACGACTGTGATTTTTCCCCTGGGATCGATGACCTCAGTCCTCTGTCTACCCATTTTTTTTTTTTTTTAATTTGAGAGGGAGAGAGAGAGAGACAGAGAAAGAGAGAGTACAATGGCAGGGGAGAGGGGCAGAGGGAGAGAGAGAGAATCTCAAGTAGGCTCCACATTCAGTGCAAAGCCCACCATAGGGCTGGATCCCAGGAACTGTGAGATAGTGACTTAATTCCACCCTGTTTCTTCTGAAAACTGCTGCTGCGTGGATTCTTCTGTACTTTGATCTCATCCCCTACTACTATTCAGGAGCACAGTTTTGTTAACAGTGTCTCCCACTGTCCATTCTGAAGAACCGATTCTGAGCTAATGCCCTCCTCACTAACCCGTTCAATTATTAACTTGATAAACACAGTAAACTTCCTGGCATCTAAGGAACATAATCAGCTAGTGGATATTCTGGTGTGTTATAGTAGGTACTTTCTAGCATGCCCACTCCTTTGTGCCTTTGGGTCCTTTCTTCCATAGTTTAGCACAATAATTCTGGCATCTCTCCTCTGTTGAATGTGGGTCATTACTTTTCCCAAGCTTCCCAAAGCCTCCTAGTATGTATTGGGCACTTATGGCAACATGAGTTGTTGTCCTTTGTGGCCTTTGCCAGAGTGTTAATTCTGAATTATGAAACTGCCCATATATTGGCCAAACTTTCACTTTCTAGCTTTATACTCTTCTCTCCTCAATTCAGTACCCTCAGGATGACCTTCTAAGCATATATGACACTCAGGTCCATGGTGTATGGTCTCTCTCCTCACTTGACAGGTCAGTACTTCCCCTGTTGGTTAATGCTGAGAGTTGATCCTAATTATCAGTCTGGAGCCCAGGAGGACATATCAGGATGGGAAAGAGAGAGCAGTCCATGTAGTCTCTGCATCTACTTGAAGTCTCCTCCAAACAATGTTCCATCAAGGGGTCTCCCCTTAAGGAGGTTGGGCTACTTGTGCACCACACAGACCCCCCCCACCACCACCACACACACATATTCGTCCACATATCAGTATGAATTAAGTATATCACTAGGGCAGATTTTTACAACTGTGAGGTCCCATGCAATTACAGGGACGAAGAAAATCATGTCCCTATACCACTACCACCCACCCATCTGGATTTCAGCGGGGTTGGCTTATAATTGCCTTCGTTCTCTAAATGTGGATGTCATTTGGAGCAGTTTAGATACAGCTTGGTGAAGTCTCATGCAAATATTGATTGTTTCTCCCACTATACATTTTTAAATCTTTTGCTAAAGCAAAACCTCTTCGCATGCCCTGCCCTGCTCAGGTTCAACCTTTTGGAGATTCAAGAGCCTGCTTTGGGAGAAAAAATGTGTTTTAACTGTTTTTGTTTTCCATTTCTACTATGACAGTCCTAATTCTATGCAAAGCAGTGTGTTTGTTCTGATTGGCAAGATGCAGAAATAAAAAAAATAATGCAAAGGTAAATATTTCAAGACATTATCTCATACGTGTGTGTGTGTTCACATGCATACATGTGCCTGTAGGCCTTTCTGAATCTTTTTTTAATCTTGTTGATAACCTGAACTTATTATAAAATTCTGAAAGTAAAAAGAAAAGACATTAAGCAAAAAGGAAAGCACCATAATACAAAAACCTCCCAAATAAATATGCTAATTTAATTATCCTCATAGCATGGTCCAAGCTGAAAGTCTGTCTTTCAAAACAAAGCACCAGAATGTTCTGGCCATCACAACTTGGATTCACTGATCCAGGCTCTGTCTCTCACATACCCCTTCACATTATGAATCTCTGAAACACTTCTCAATAACTGTATATTTTAAGATAATATTTGCAAAAAAATTATGAATTACTTTTTAAATATTTCTTTTAAAAATTATAATATGAAATTATTCAGCAGATGATTGTTTTACACACATTCACCTAAGACAGCCACATATAAAATCATTTAACAAAATCTTGGAAATTACTTCTTCATATTATCTAATATTTATTCAGAACTGTAGTCTTCAAAGTGAGGGGTGAATAAGATGATCTACTGGAGTGTCAGAATTATAATAAAGTACTAAAGTGTTGTAATATTTAATATGTGGTTGTTGCAGGTGCCCTCACTCTATCAGAGTGCCAGATAGTTACATGTTACACCCGAGAGAAAACGGGGGATCCATACCCTACAGAGGTAGATAGGCAGTCTCCATTCATTGTTTTCAGAGTATTGTAGTTATTTAACCATATCGAGGTTCACTGCTTATCTAAAGTTTTTTTTTCCCCTCTTAGACCTCCATTGCATAGCTTTGAGTTAATCACACTCTTCTGTGATACAATTGTCATTGGTCGAAAGATGTCCCCTATTTTACATTATTTATTTACCTTTTTATCTCTATGCCCTATTATCTATCATAAACAGCAATTCTAACCCTATTAATGTAGCATGTTTTTTAAGTGCTCATAAAATATATATTACTATTTTGTGTTCATATATTTTAATTTATATAAATACATACATATATATGTGTGTATATATATGTATATGTATATGTATATGTATATATATATGTATGTTTTCTACCTATTTCACCCATCACTGTGCTTTTAGGATTTATACATGTTTGCTTCTAGTTGCATGCAGGCTCCCCCAACTTTTTTTAAAATTCTAATTGTATATGCAACCTGAGGCCTCTAAGTGCTGCTATAGTATTCTAAAGTGTATACCCACCATATTTTACTTAACCATTCTATCAGTAAAGGATATCTAAATTATTTCTGACAATTCTGGAAATTTTTGCACATATGACCATTTGTACATATTACCTTCATGTTCTCTTGAATATAAATCTGGAAGTAACATTGATGTGTCATAGAATATGCATTTTCTGCATTTAACTAACTATGGTAGATTATTCTCCAGGATGGCTGTGTAAGAGGTGGGAGTCTAAACTCCTAGCAGCAATGCATGGACTGTACCTATAATCCTACATAGCTACTGATATTTTTAGCTTTCAAGATTTTGCTGAAATGGGGCATGTGCTGTGGCTCAGTTGGTTAAATGTCCTACTTGGACTCTGGTCATGATTTTATGGTTCGGAAGTTCGAGCCCTGCATTGGGCTCTGTGCTGACAGCTCAGAGCCTGGAGCCTGCTTCAGATTCTGTCTGTGTCTCTCTCTCTCTCTCTCTGTCTTCCTCCTCTCCGCTCTGTCTCTCTCTCTCTCTCTCAAAAAATAAATAAACATTAAAAATATTCAAGATTTTGCTGAACTGATGGTACAAATAAATATAATCTGTACATATATATTTACATATTGCATCTATATAATGATACATAGATTATTTCTATAAATATGATTTTATATCTATAACTTGTTACTAATGAGTTTGAAGATATATTTCACAAGTTTTTTAACCTTTTGTAATCTTCATCTGTAAATTGTCTCTTTTTTTTTTTTTAATTTTTTTTCAACGTTTATTTATTTTTGGGACAGAAAGAGACAGAACATGAAAGGGGGAGGGGCAGAGAGAGAGGGAGACACAGAATCGGAAACAGGCTCCAGGCTCTGAGCCATCAGCCCAGAGCCCGACGCGGGGCTCGAGCTCACGGACCGCGAGATCGTGACCTGGCTGAAGTCGGACGCTTAACCGACTGCGCCACCCAGGCGCCCCTGTAAATTGTCTCTTAAACCAATTGCCCATTATTATATTAAAACTAAAAAAAAAATTGTTCATAAAAGTTTTTATGTTCTTTATTAGGTAAATTCCAGAATACTTTATATCTCTAAGTTGCCTATTTCTGGAATAGGTAAGTGCTATTGTTTGTTTTTTCCTATGTCTATCTTGGGCCTAGAAACTTTATTGAATTCTCTTATTTTAAGTTATTTCTAATGATTCTTGTCGGCTTTTCTTTATTATAGATGATCATATGTGTGAACATGATACAATTATTTTTCTTCCAAGACTTACACCTCTGATTTTATTTTCATTTCTTTTGTTGTTGTTTGAATATTGACCGAAACCTCTGCCTATGGTAAACACTCCAATGTTAAGCACTCCAATGAGATTAATCATTCAGCACTCCAATGGTAGAGGACATCTTTGTTTTATACATAGCCCTAATGTCAAAAGATATACATCGTAAGTTTTCCCACCAAGAATAATAGTTACCGATGCTTTAGTATATGAGCACTTTTCAAAAGTAAGAAAGATTTCCTTTTTCCCTAGATTTTTCAATTATATTTTATAAACATGTATTAAACTTTATCAGTTTTTCAAATTATTTTTCCACCTTTCAAGATACTTATATGAATTTTCTCTCTCAGTTTATGAAGATATTTGCACTGAAAGGGTTTTTGCTATTCACCATCTTTTCACTTGAATGAAAAATGACACTTCGTTAGGGTTTATTTTGTGATATATTGACTGGTTTGCTTAGTTAATATCTTGTTTAGGATATTCTCCTTCACATTTCTAAGATAAATGATTCAGAGATTTATCTAAGATTTATCTTAGATTTATCTAAGATAAAAGATAAATTTCTAAGATAAATGTCCTTATCTCTTTTTCTGTTCTTGCTTGCTTAGCTGTAGAATCAAAATCATGCTAATCCTAGAGAATAAGCTAAGCTTTGCTGTTCTCTATCGTCTAGATACACATATGTCATACAGAAAATACCTATTCCTTAAAAGGTTGAGAAATATTACATGTAAAACAATCTGAATTTGAGAAGTGGTGGGAGGCTAAGACTAATTACCATTTCAGTTTCAACCTAGGTTTTTTATTCTCTTTTGTACCTTTTGGGGATTTTATATTTCCCCCCATAATGTATTCCCTTTAATTAAGAATCCAAATTTATTAACAAGTTCTTGTTCATAATACTCTTTATTATCTCCTTTTTCTATATTTCTTTGAGTTAATTCTTATTTCTTGAAAAGTATTTATGTTTGTACAGGTAAAATTTTTCTTCTGAGTACCATTTAGCTGTCATACACATTTTACCTTCAGTTCTAAATATTTCACAATTTTCCAAATTTTTTTCCCTTTTGATCTAAAGGATATACGATTTTTATTTTCATAAATGTTAATTTTTGTTAGCTACCTTTTTGTTATTATGTTCCAATTTTATTATATGATGGGCAAATAACATGGTCTGTATGCCATTTACGTTTTGGAATGTGTTCCAAATTCTTTTCCATCTCTCTTACTTGTAGCTTTATGTATTTTGAAGCCGTATTATGGTATATGTCATCATGATGAACCATTATATCTTCTTCCAATATTGTTTCTTTTACCAGTGTATGAAGACCACATTTACCTGTTTATAATTTCTTCTCTTACACTCGTTTTATGAGATATGAGTATCTAAAAATGAATTACACACTTTTAAAAAAGATATGCGCTCCCAATTTTCTGACCTCAGTTGTGAAGTCTTTTGAATAAAGATTCCAAGTTAACAGTGAATACAACAATAATTACTTTTTAAAACGAATGTGCGCTATGAAGAGAGAAACTTAAAACTGGATACTTGCAAACTGTGTCTGTTGTTTTAGATTTTAGTTGCCAGTAATAACGTAGAAGGAAAACCCATTCCCCAAACTGACACTTGTGACTTATTTTTAGGACCTCATTCATTTTTCCTCAGAGTGATTTTCCCGCTTGATGAATGAGAGGGGACTGCCTGGCTCAGCCCTTCTCCAGTTTTGATATCTGTCCTTTGGTCATACTGCTGTTGGTTCTGGCAGGCAACGAGTTTAGCAAGAAGACCTGAAGTTCCAGAGATTAGCTCAACTCAGAAGGATGTAGGGGATGAAACCTGATTTGTTTGCTTAACTTAGCCACACTTTAAACTTAGGTTTATTAGTAGTAAAACTAAAATTTTTATCTTCTCGGTACCACTCTTACATTTGTATCATAAGTCATTCCACAATTGGTGAGGAAAAAAAGTATTGCTATTATTTCTTTGGCTCCTCAAATCCCAAAGATTCCTCTTATGGCAATAAAGGAACATGTATTACTATTGTTACATTTCCAATGCTATTGCTCAATTAACTGGTTGCAAGAATTTAATGATGGCCGTAAAAATGGCAGCAAAAGTGCATGGTTGCTTTTTGGCCTTTGGTTTTTGAAGCTCATAAAAGGCGGGGGGTAATATAATGAAGCTTGGTCCTGGAAGATCTGGAATCCAGGGGAAAGATAATGAGAAAGATACCTGAAGACCAATTATACTTTTCAACTATCTATGGGTTTATCTTACTGCATTCTATCATCACACTGCCTTAATGTCTCTGGCAGCAATGGAAATAGTCAATTGGTTCATTATCCAGTTTGTAAATTCTGACAGAAAGGTAGAAGTAGGCTCTTGGCATTCCAGCTTTGTGGAAAGCTGAAATTTGTCAAAGATAAATGTTTTCTCTTTGTAGTCGGTTAAAAATAACCAAAGATATTTTTAACACATTGCTCTTCACTACAAATCTAGAATTTTTTGATGACAGATGTATCTTTTGAAACATTCCATCTTGGAACCCTGAGCTACCAATATAAGCAGTCTGACACTCTCATGCTATATATTTAATTACTCAGTATTCTCATTTGGCAAATACCTGGAATCAAACCGGTATGCCAACTAAGATTAAAGAAAAAATTGGCCTCCCAATGCTTGATATGATGGCCTTTCTATTGAACTTCATTGCTTTACCCATCTTTTGTGTTTTATAAATGTCATGCATTTTTAGAATGGGCCAATCTAAGACACTGATTCAGAAACCTTGATTCTGTCTTAAAGTACTAACCATTTTTGGTTTCCCTTTCTTATTAAAAAAAATCTATCATCATAAATGACGTTTTATCAGAAAAAAAACTTTTTGAAAAAACTAATTTTAGTAACATAAGCAGTATTACAATTCATTTAAATAAATCAGTGTTTGGCAAAGCATTTATATGGATATATAAATTTTTTTTCTAAAATTTTTCTAAAATTTTTTTAAATTTTATTTCTTTATTTTGAGAGTGTGTGCATGTTGCTGCGTGCACACAGGGAGGGACAGAGAGAGAGAGAGAGAGACAGAGAGAGAGAGAGAACCCCAAGCAAGCTCCACACTCAGTGCAGAGCCTAACATGGGCTCAATCTCATGACTGTGAGATCATGACCTGAGCCAAAATCAAGAGTCACATGCTTAACAGACTGAGCCACCCAGGTGCCCCTATGCATATTATTTATAATGCTGAAAGTCCTCATTTGAAAAAAAAGACTACAACATTATCTTAATAGAAGTATACCAAAATTTTTTAAATGTATCTATGACAAAAAAAAAAAAAAAAGAAGAAGAAGAAGAAGACTTCTATTGGAAAAAAAAAAACACCAAGTTATTAAGAAAGCATACCTAAGTAGAAAATGAGTAAAACGTCTTAATTACGGAGACATTCTATTTAATGGTGGAATTATAGAAGTAGACACTATGTCCCTCAACAATAACAACAGCAGCAACAACAACAACATGTATATTTTGAGCATTTAATTGTCATCAAGTAGTAATTTAATTCTAAGTGGGAGAGGGCTCTGTTTTCCAAGATCAAAGGTGGTGCTAATGAGTAACTCTTCCTCCTGCTGCTTAGTTCTGAGGTTCAAAAGATTACCAGATGGCTTTTACCAATGTATGGAAAGCAAAGGATTTTTGCCTCAATTAAATGGTACTTTTCCAATTTATTTGTATGGGGGATTTAGGCATTGAAGTTCCTGACTGACACTAATAGGTGTGACTGGATTTCCATTTACAATAAAAATGCACCTTTTCAGCTGTCTGAACAGTGACTCATGGGGTTTTGATCTGTTAAAATGTAATAATGTAAGAAGTGTCATGGTTAGCCGCTTCTAACTTACTATGTTGCTGCTTTAAATAGTCCTGCAAACAGATTGTCCATCTATCCTCTTGAGACATGAATTTCATCCCTTTGTGATTACTCTGAGTGGCCACTAAAGGTCACTCTTACTCCATTTTCTTAGTCTAGTTTTGAAACCTTAGCCCAGGTATTAAAATCTATGAAACACCCATTTTTGCACAAGAAAAAGATGCATTTAGGATAGAGTTTTTGGGAAGCCAAGAGGTACTAGTTAGCACACCCATCCAGTTCAGGAAGAAGAAAACCTGCCTGTGAAAGTCAGAGGTTTCAAAACAGACGGTTTGTGTTACATTCCCACATTAACATATTTCTAAGGAAGTTATCAAAATTCATAAAAGGCTTATTTTAAAATGAATGCTAGGCAGATGTGAAATTCAATGATTAAATTCTGAATGAGGATGAAAATATCTGATTTAAAAGAGAAATCATTCATTTTTAGGAAACACATTTAAGACCTCAACTGCTTATTGAGTTAATAAATTATAACTGATCTGATTTGAAGAAGGGGGAAGGGAAGGTTAGAAATAGCCCTTGCCAAAAATTTAGCAGTTCAAATCATCGGTAAAAGTAAAGGCATTACATATAAGAGTCATTTCCTTCTTACACATAAGTGTTTTGGATATTTAGGAAATGCTCATATTTAAAAGTATTAGATTTCTGATGTATATGAAAAGCCTGAACAATTTACAGGAGACTCATTTCAAATAGCCAGTATAGATGCCTATTCTCACTAGTAAGAAGGGCAACATAAATTACAACGATTAAAGAGTTCTTTGGTTTCAAAAATGACAAAAAAATTAATGTGAAAATATCAAGTGTTAAGATTTCGAGAAATCGTGTTTTTCTGGGATTGTAAGCAAATACTGACATTTGGCAGTATCTAGTAAAAATATGCTCATTCTTTTAGACCCAGCAATTTACTTCTAGGATTTACCTAGAAACACTCATTTGTTCTAAGAATTATGTACAAAAAGCTACAGCAATAAAAGTAGCATGACCTAAAAGGTCATTATTGAGAGACTGGTGAAATAATTCTGTACTACAGAATTTCAGTCATTACTTTCAAAACATCTTTTATGAGCTATAACAGAAAGGTTTTTTAAAGACATTTGAGTGATGAAAAACTCAATTTCCCTTAGATAAGTATAGTAGAATAAATAGTATAAAAAATCTCAAAATTAATATGGTAGTTTGAGCCATATTCATCTGCTTTTAATTGACAAAGAAGGCAATTTCATATGGCTCAAACTGTATAAAGAAATAAGAAATAAAAAGGTTTTTTCACAAGTACCCAGTTAGAAATGTTGATATGAGAGAAACTTTAAGTAATTAATTTTTTTTCCAATGAGAGTGCATTCATTTGTTGTGAAAACAGAAGTTATTAGATATGTGATTTCCCTCCCCCCAACTTTTAATATTTTAAATCCTCACTTACATTTATTTGTATATATTGTATAAATTATACATAATCATGCCAGTAAAAGATTAGGTTTTGCTGTTAGTAGATGTCAGCTGAAGTCAATCTGCCCCTCAATATAATATGTTGGATAATGGTAGCTTAAGGTCCTACTCTGAATTCTGCAGAACAGCTAACCCTCTCTCTAAGCCCTAGCATGCAAATTTATAGGACTGACTTCCCATGTGAACCTTTGACTCACATCTTCTTGGGATATGTAGCATAAGCCCATTATACTATAATAACACATCATATATCATTGATATATCAACAAATTTGGAGCTGCAAATGCAATAGACTTGTCCTTTTCCCTTTTTGCTCACACAACAATCCCCACAGTCACACAGAACTTTATATGTGTTTTGGTAATTTAGAAAGGTAGAGGGGTTGACATCACAGTGGCTATAATTGTGTTTAAAGAATGTATTACATATCTCTTCTCTTAAACATTTCCGTTTTTACTTCTGCCCACACAAGTTCTCACTTCTCCGCCTATTATTCACCCCTCCTTCGAACCACCCTTTATGAGTTGTCACTAGGAAGCACTATTACCCATCACTCTATTAGAGCAATTCAACTCTTTCCAAAATCTTGTTCCAAACTCAGCTTGACATTCACCTTTGCTTATCCCAACTTCCAGAATTCTCTGATGAACAATGCCATCTTATCCTTTAATATTATCTATTCATTCTGGAATGTAATTGTGAATTAAGTTACAGTTTTATCTTCTCATATTTAACTGGCATATAGATTAAATAAAATGTTGCTTCGGTCTTCATAAGTCTCCTAATCTGAGGAAAAAATAGATGAATCTAGACAAAAAAAAATAAATTTGGATAACTTTAAATCAAAACGAGTTCAATGGTTTTCTTAACTGCACTTCTGAGAACATTGAGAAATTTACTATGTATGGGGATTCTTCAACAGATGGATCTAGTGTATATTATTTCAAACCTCTTTGAAGGCAAAACTCACAGAAAGAGAGTTCTATAAAACTTGCGGTTGAAAACTGGAAAACACCCACTTGCAATACAATGCAAAGATATACATGCATTAAACCACTAATCTAAAACGATGAATGAAAAAAAAATCAATAATCACTCCATGGGGGTAAAATCAGAAAAAGTTTCAAAGAAAAATTTAATTAAATGTGAACTTGAGGGGTGCCTAGGTGGCTTGTTGGGTAAGCATTTGACTCTTGATTTCGGCTCAGGTCATGATTTCACGGTTTGTGAGCTCCGAGTCCGGCTCTGCACCAGCATCACAGAACCTGTTTGGGATTCTCTCTCTCCCTCTCTCTCTGCCCCTCTTCCACTTGCTCGTGTGTGTGTGTGTGTGTGTGTGTGTGTGTGTGTGTGCGCACGCACACTCTCAAAATAAATTTTAAAAAATGTAAGCTTGAAAAGAATATACATTTCTGGGATCTCCTTTGCTCCAATTATTTCTACAAATTGTTGTCAGAATAATCTTCCTAAAACACAGTTCTAACCATGCTCTTTCTGATTTCAGCACCTATTTTATTCCCTACATTGGATATCCTACTTAAAGTTCCTCTCCATTCTTGTTCAGCTTGCTACTGCAGTCTTATTTTCCTTTTCCTTCTCTCATACAATCTGTGAGCTACACAAACAAACTGGTCAATCCCTTGCATGTTATAGGTATTCAACAAAGTAATATCTTCAGTAAGCCCAAATAATCATTCCAAATGGTAGCAAGTTTACAGTGAGCTTGATATTTTTTAAAAAGCCTTCACAAATAACTTATTTAAATGAAAATAACCATGCAAAATAGGCGGAAAGTTATCATTTGCATGACTGGAATACTCAATGTGCTTAACTGCATTATACTTTTGTCTCACTTTGATCCTTACATTTTATTCAGTGGATAATAATGCTCCTCTATCCCAGAATGAAAACTTGAGTTAGTTGCAAGGCTTTTCCGGTCATTTCTACTTAATAAGATGCCTCATGGCCACAAGTGGCAAGTACAGCCTCAGTTTAGTAAATAGTGCCACTCCACATTTAACCTAGCATTTAATCTCTTTTGCAGCTGAAGCCAGCCTTCTGCCAGCAGCCAACAAAGAATAATGAGCCTTCTGCTTCTAATTTCTCCTTCCTCACCTGCTCTGTCACACCACTGTACTGTTCCATTTATATCAGGATCTGAAGTTGTCGGGAAGAGAAGGAGGTTAAGGGTAGTAGGACACGTCTTACTCCCCACCGAGGGACTTTCTACTCTCTAAACCTGGAAGGTATTACAATGGATTCTCTCTGGTGGAGCTTCCACAGACTCTTTTCTGAATCTAGAAGGATCCTACTCATTCTGACAGACTTGTCTATTTCCCCCCTAACTGGCCTACTGGGACTCCTTTGTTATCCCTGGGTATCTAGAAGTAACCAGTCTCTTTCTGCTGAGATTTCTTTCCTCTTCCAGCCCTATTGAACAGGACCCCAAAATACCCCTCCACCTTGCATAGCTCACTTCTGAATAGAGAAGATACTTGTGAATTGCTTGCCCAGTGAAACTGGATTAAATTCTGGGAATATAGCCTTCCCCTGCACATAGGTCTTTCCACACAGTTTGTCAGCCTTTCAATTGTTCTCAAGATTTCCTGGACAAGAGATGGATCTAGTTCAGAGTCTCTGTCTGTCTCACTCACACTCTGGACTTTCTGATATTTTCTAGTAGGTAAAGAGAGTCAGTTTCCTGGTTATTTCTTATGAAAATTTTCATATGCAGACTTATCTCACACATTGATAGGTGATACATGGGACCTCAGTGCAATTGAAAAGGAAGGGTCGTATTCTGACATGCCCTTATACCTATGTTTACAAAAGAAAAACAAGCCAATAGAAGTTAGTTTTCTGGACCTTATCAAGTATACCACAGGTTAATTTTTTTTTTTTTTTTTTTGGAAAAAAAAATGCTGCTGTTATCCTGGTACCCAAGATACAGGGAGTACAGTTGTTTGGGAGGAATTAACTGGGCAAGTTGCACGGTGGCCCTGAGGACACAGGGACCCAATCTGTCCCTGGGTTTTGGCTCTGTGTGGGCCCTGTTAATGACTAAGATCAGACCACCTAATAGCCGGATGGGTAGAAAACCTTTTGGCACCATTAATTTGATTTAGAGAAGTAAACGAAGGTGGCATTTGTTTACTCAAGTGTTTTGGTGTCAAATTTATACTGGCTCCACAGAGATAAACCCAGGTCTACTGCCTCCTTGTCCTGTATTTTCCCACTACAGCGTGTTTAAACACCCAAGAAAACAGGCATACACATCCGTCATGGCATTTTATGGAAATGAATACAGTGTGGGTTATTTTTAGTCTATGGTGTAAGCACTTTACCTCTTTTGCAATGAAGCCAGAAACATGATGAGAACTCATTAGGTAAAAATAATTTTAAAAGGTTATATTTATGTTTTTTAATTACTTGATACCTTCCAAAAATGAGAACCTAAACAACTGGATGGCAGACTCACTGCTGTGCATGGCTTATTTGCTAAGAAACATTACGAAACCTCCACTTTGGATATGAATAAGCATGTTAAAGCAGAAATTAATTTATAAAGAAAATACAGTCATCTTTTTAGTAGGTTTACTCAAATAGCACCCGTCAAAACAGTAATGATGTTAATTACAAAAGGAAAATATTGATGAATATATCAATAATTAACTATCAGCTTCATTCCTGGAATGTGCATTGTTGGCATTTCTAGTCACTATTCATCAAGTATAGGATCTTGTTGATAAAACTTTCTCACGTACGCATACTGTCTGTCCCCAAAAGGAAATCAGTCTGCTGAAAATAAGAGAGAGCTCTCTTTTCCAAAGTGACTTTTATTTAAAGAAACAATATGGGGCGCCTGAGGGGCTCAGTTGGTTAAGCGTCTGAGTCTTGATTTCAGCTCAGGTCAGATCTCACGGTTTGTAGGTTTGGGCCCTGCAACAGGTTCTGTGCTGACAGTGTGGAGACTGCTTGGGATTCTCTGTCACCCTCTTTCTCTGCCCATCACCCACTCCCTCTCTCTCTCAAAATAAATAAATGAATATTTAAAAAAATAAAGAAAAAATCTAATTCCTCACACTTCTCTCCAAAAGAAAATAGCCAACAACAAAACAACAAAAATGGCAAAAATTTTGCCATGGTCCAGAACATCAGTAATTTGTACTTTTGCCAATAACTTAGGATTTTACTTGCCTTCTCTGTGCGGTTCAGCTTAATAGAGATTATTGTTTCAAACTCTCCCTTACACAGAGGTTTCATTTTAAAATTTAAAAAAGGACTTGTCGTAACAGGTGTTATCATAGCTAAATATTTTCAAAGAATTTAATTGAATATTTAAAGAAATAAATGTTCCCATTTCATAATCACTGGTACCTACATTACCCAGGTCAAATCGAAGATTTCTTGGATTACCATAACTTCCAAAAACTTCCAATCTCTTCCTTTTACTAGGGAATTTCTCTACCAAGTCTGATATCTCCTTTCCCCATACCAAAACAATTCTATAATCCTGAGCAAAATATGCCTTTTTTGTTAATGATATTCTTTCTTAATGACATCAATGATGTCATTTTATTAATGATATTGCTTGTATTTCAGGCTTTTTATTATTTCTATCCTTACTGATCAAGAAAACATTGAAAACATAATGTAATAAAGTGTTTGAGGCAATCAAAAATATGACAAAATGGAACATGCACTGGTGAAAACTGGCTATTTACAGTAAGAACTACCAGGAGATTTATCTCCTTACCGACTATAAAAAGAGCTGAGTGTTAGCAGAAACAAAATAGAGAATCTATAAAAGCCCACGTATGAAAGTCCTCTGCTTTATAACAACAACAACTTTGTAGTAAGTGGGTAGGGAAACATAAGATCTTATAAAATATGTGCTTCACCAATTGAATATTTACAAACAGAAAAAGGATCTTGACATTTACTTCATGTCACACACAAAAAAGCCAGTGCCAGGTGGACAAAAGATGTAAATGTGAAAAGGAAAACGTACTTACTTTTTAGAGTGTTGCTGTCCCATAATAACTACTAGCCATCAATTTTTGAAAAAAAACAATTTTCAGAATCAATTCCTTAGTCACACAAGTAACGGTTCAAGAGCTCGGCATAAGTATATGTGGGTAGTAACTACTATATTGGTCAGTGCAGAAATAGGACATTTTAATCATCACAGAAAGTTCTATTGCATAGTGCTCTTTTAGATGAAACATAGGATAACATCTTAGTGACCTTATATGTCAACTTGTAGGCTACTATTTGTTTAATAGGATACTAAAAATGTAAACTCTAAAAAAAATTACTTACAAATTGCAAATTAAAATAGATATTTCTTTTTATATACTTCACTTTTATAAAACTAAAAGTGAAAAGAACTCTAGTGCTATATAACTATAAAACCATCATTATATAAATGGTCATTAATTTAACTTGACAAGTGAGATGTTTTACATAAATTAATTTGCAGTTATTAGATTTAAGGGTAGACAACTATAAATTGTTTTGTTTTGTTTTTTTTTAATTTTTTTTTCAAAGTTTATTTATTTTTGGGACGGAGAGAGACAGAGCATGAACGGGAGAGGGGCAGAGAGAGAGAGAGACACAGAATCGGAAACAGGCTCCAGGCTCCGAGCCATCAGCCCAGAGCCTGACGCGGGGCTCGAACTCACGGACCGCGAGATCGTGACCTGAGCTGAAGTCGGACGCTTAACCGACTGCGCCACCCAGGCGCCCCTATAAATTGTTTTTTAACATTTATTTATTTTGGAGAGACAGAGAAAGACAGAGTGTGAGTGGGGGGAGGGGCAGAGAGAGGGAGACACAGAATCTGAAGCAGGCTCCAGGCTCTCAGCTGTCAGCCCAGAGCCCGATGCGGGGCGCGAACTCCTGAACCGTGAGATCATGACCTGAGCTGAAGTCGGATGCTTAACCGACTGAGCCACCCAGGCCACCCAAGTGTAGACAATTATAGATGCAGGTCCAGTTTGATTTCCGATATTTTTTGTACTTTTAATTTTTTTTAATTGAAGTACAATTAGTATACAGTGTTTTATTAGTTTCAGGTGTACAATATAATGATTCAACAATTCTATACATGACTCAGTGCTCATCAAGATAAATGCACTCTTAATCCCCTTCCCATATTTCACCCATCCCCCCCCCCCCCCCCCCCTGGGGGGACCCGGGTGGTTTTTTGGGTTTAAAGGGGTGTTTTTTTTTTTCATTTCTTTCTTTTTTTCTTTGTTTGTTCATGTGATTTGTTTCTTAAATTCACACACATCCTCTTTATTCATTCATCTTGGGACACTTGGGTTGCTTCCATATCTTGGTTATTGTAAATAATGCTGTAGTAAACATCAATATTTCTTGATATGAATTTAATTGATACTAGTACAGAGAATGAGTACTTTTTAATGTTATTATTATTCAGTAAATTAAAAACTCAAGCATTTGTCTACTAGTTTAGAATAATCATTATATGGGCCTGGCTAGTTCCCCTCACAAGTTTATGCCATCTTATTAAGTAACACTATCATTCATTTCTTCTGGCTGCTAAATTAAAAATGTAGTAGTCAGGGTGCTTGGGTGACTCAGTCAGTTAAGCATCAGACTCTTGATTTCCACTCAGGTCATGATCTCACAGTTCCTGAGTTTGAACCCGGGGTCATGCTTTGTGCTGACAGTGTCACAGTGCGGAGCCTGCTTGGGATTCTCTCTCTCCCTCTCTCTCTCTGCCCCTCCCCCACATCTCTCTCTCTTTCTCTCTCTCTCTCTCTCTCTCAAAATAAATAAATAAACATTTAAAAAAAAATATCTAGTAGTCAGTCATGATTCTTTTCTCTCACATACACATTTAATCCATTTCTGGATACCCTTAAGAACTCCTCCCATATTCACTACCTTACTTATCTATTTATCAATAGGAAATTTTTTGAAGTAACAATCCAGATTTAAGGATTCAGCAATTCAGCAGAATTTGTTTTTCCCTCAGGCCCTCTCTTGATAGTCCTGTAATGAAAAACAAGAGAAGATGGTAAGAAGCCAAAGTTTCAAACATTTCAAACAGACATTTCAAAGTTCACTTTGTGCCATATTGTTTTTACCATGCTAAATCTTTTACCACTCACTTGGAAGTGAATTTATTATGTTCAAAGAGGTTGCTCAGATGTCTGCTCTGCTTGGTTTTCAGCAGTACAGGGAGGCTGAGATGAATAAAACTCATGGGAGAGCACATCAGAGAAAGAACTCGAAGCAGTAGTCTGCGGAAGCTCTTTACTCTGGGACAAGATGAGAGGAGAGGGAGCCAAGCGGAACAAGAATCACACATCAGTCTCTGATGGAACCTCAGAAAGCTGTGCTATGGGGCAGGCGCAGCACCACGTGAGGGAGTGTGGCACAACTTCTGAGGAGATTTCATCAGGATATCACTTCTGCCGGTTTCGAATGCCATTCAAGATCTGATGTGTCTCTGACCTCAGGCAGAATGCTTTGACTCTTTGGTTCTTGCAGGTGTCTTCTTTCAGTAGTAGAACACTGCAATTTAGTCTTCCTTGGATTGTCTGATATCAATAATAATAGTAATAGTAGCCAATATCTTTGGCTTACTGTATGCCAGACACTGTTCAATGTGCTTCACATACACTCAACATCACCTTCTAACAACACCAGGGGGCAGGTACTGTAGTTGTCTCATTTTATGGATATGAAGACCAAAACATAAGGGGAGTTAAGTTATTTGTCTTAAATTACACAGTGAGTGACAGAACATGGGTTAGAATCGAAGCGCCTGACTTCAGCATCCGTGATCATAATCATTGTAGGGGTTTAAATGGAAAGGCCTAGAGGGGTTAGGCAGCTAATAACAGGAGTGTAAGTCGCACTGACAAAGTCTGAGGTCTAAGGTAGGGTGTTGTGAGAATCTCTGGCAAATTGGAAAGGTTAGGGCCAAATCACAAACAAATCCTATCAGTAGTTGAAATATATTTATTAAAATGAAAACAATTTCAAGGGTTTAACTTTATCTAAATTGTTTAGTTACAGATACAGATACAAACCTCTCTTTTCCGAGCTCGCTGAAAAGTTATTATCCCTTCTTACTTCTACTCTTAATGAAGTTCTAAATATTTTGAAGACTCACCTGGAAGGCTTCTGCTAGCTCTGTGGAGTTTCTGGAGTTAGTGTGAACTATATTCTAACTCCTTTGTAAGCGCTATATTCTCTTCTAAGCTTTTAGAATTTTCTTTTTTACTTTGATATTCTTAAATTTCACTATATAGTATCCAGACACAGGTTTTCTTCCTTATCTTTCCTCTTTGGCATATTATAGACACTTCCAATCTAAGGTTTTTATTCTTTTATTTTTTTTTTAATTTTGTTAAGTTTATTTACTTATTTTGAGAGAGACAGAGACAGTACAAGCAGGGGAGGGCCAGAGAGAGAGGGAGAAAGAAACCCAAGCAGGCTCCATGCTGCCAGTTTAGAGCCTCATGTGAGGCTCAAACTCACAAAATGTGAGATCACGACCTGAGCTGAAACTGAGAGTCAGACGCTCAACCAACTGAGCCACCCATTTCTCCTGTATTCTTATATTAGTTCTTGTATTTTATTCTTGTATTAATTCTAAGAAATGTTTCTTCATTATTCTTCAAGTATTTTCTCTTCTCAATTTTTGTCTTTCTTTCCAAACATATTATTTAGAATGCTTCGTTGATGTTTTTCTCCCACATATCACTCAACTCTTCTTTTAGTTTCTATTTATTTATCCTTTTCTGACTCCTTCTGGAATGTTCCTAAAACTAAACTACCACTTCTGTACTTTATGCATTATTTATTTATACCAATTATTACATTCTTAGTTTAATGTATTACACCTTTCACACACATTTCTTCTTGGTTCTCTATGATTTCTTATCCATGTTGCATATTTTAAATAACTTTCCTTATCTCTTCTAGTTATTATGCTAAGCTACTTTATTTGGTCATTTATTCTATTTTCTCTGCTTCCACTGGAATATGAGTCCCAATTTACTTGTAGTTTTGAAATGGTTGTGATCTGCAAATCTTTTTATCCTTCTCTCCTTCTTTGTGTGTGCCTGTGAGATCATATTCCCCTGGGGTTATTGGATAATCTATCTGGAAATGCATAAGGGGGAAGGGAAGTGGATCCTGGAGTCCCTGCTGGCTCAGCATTTCGGTAGAAATTGGAACTGAAACCTCTTTTCTACTTTTTTTCTATTCTATTTTCCAGATATGATAGAGAACATATGCTCTGACCACAAAGCAATAAATTTAGAAGTTAATAATAAAAAAATATAAATAAAATTAACTTGTACTTGGAAATTTTTTTAAATTGCCAAATAACTCAGAAGTTAGAAAGAAATAAAAATGGAAAATTTAAAAGAGCTGGAAGTATATGATAATAAAACACCACATCCCAAAATGTAAAAGGCTGCATAAGCCATGATTTAAGGGAACATTATTCTTTCAAATGTATATATTCAAAAATAAGAAAGGCTGTAAATGAATGAGCTAAGTATCTCACTTATGAACTTAGAAAATGAGTAACAAAATATGCATAAGTATAGTATAAAGAAAAAGAAAGTGAAAACAGCATAAATTATAAAATCTAAAGCAAAGATACAACAAAGGATAAAAACTACAATTGGGTAGGGGTCATGTGAGCAAGACGGCAGAGTAGGAAGCCCCAGACCTTCCTTCATCCCACAGAGAAAGCAATTTCACCATACATAGACCAATTCCTCAACAAATATGGGATATCAATTTTGAAAATTTATTTAAAGTGTACAAATACTTTGCAAACTATGTCTTACCAAATCAGATTTAAGAAGAAATTAAAAATTTGAATCACCTTGGAACTACTAAAGAATAAAAGTAGTAGTTAAACAAAAATGTCTCCCCAGTAAAACTTCAGGCATAACTAATCTCATTGGCTATTTTATTAAACTTTCAAAACCTGGATAATCACTAATTTGTAAAAATTATAAGACCATACTCCTAGAATAAAAGTGCCTGTTGTATAGCCATGATAACAAGTAAACATCAAAAGTGGCTTTAACCAGATTTAGTTGATCAATGACAGCTCCAGTCAATCTGGCAGAAAGCTAACCAGTAAGTGACTGCCTTACACTTTGAATATCAGTCAGTTGGCAACAAACTCACTACAAGTCATGGGTCCAAAACTCACATTAATCTGCTTCTACCTGAATGATCAGCAACAACAAAATGCACACTTAGGTAACTAATAGAAAACACACTTCTACGATTGATAGCAACACATTCCTGTCTCTGTAACCAATACAAACCATGCTCTAAGAACGACAACAATCCACTTCTGCCCCTACGCCCAACACAATACAAAACAAACTCTTTGCCAGAACCTTATGTAGGCAGCAGTTTACTCTTCTCAACTAGACAATGTGTGACTCCCACAGCCCTTCAGTTTGCAACATTCTGTGGGACCCTCAAACCAATAAGCATATTGACCAGATACACTGTGATCAAATACCATTTGTCCTTCAAATGTGCTGCCAGGTGAGCCTGATGAAAAATGAACATTCCCTTTTTTTGTAGCATTGTTGTTCCTAACATTTTTTTTTAAAGTAGCATTTATAAGCAATGGATTTTTATGTCAGGCAAAGGTCCAAGTCATAGTATATGACAGGCTTTTTGGTTTGGAGGGACATCATATAGTAAAGAAAATTAGATATAAGCCTTTGTACAAAGTCATTAAATTTTTCTGTTGTAACATCCGATAATTTTTTTTTTTCAGTTAATCTGATTGTCCTTTTCTTCCCTTTTGTTTGACTCTTTGTACAAAGTCTAGTCTCATGTGTTTTTATTTTGCCCTGGATTGTCTTGTGTTGAACATATAAGACAGTGCTTCATAGGGGAGCTAGGAAAAACATGCTAGCAGATCATTAATCTTAATAGGCCGTAGTGACTGAACTCTTCAAGAAAGGTCTCCTCATAGAGGAAAAAAAAAAATCCACGGAGATATTCAGGATTTGGCCCCAAATTCTGAAAAGACTGTGGAAACAACCAAGTTGTAAAATGCATGAGATTAAGATAACACTAGATAGTTCCAAATTGGCACTTGACAAACTCTTCCATGAAGCAACCCATCATATTCAGGACACACTGGCCTTTTTAGTAAACAAGCACTAAAAAGACATCTTTTCTAGGATAGCAAAGGATATGACCAATTAATGTCTCATCTGTAACTTTATTTCCATGACCAGGCCTGGGAAATATTCCAGAGAGCCTCCCTATCCCTTTTAATATTATTTTAATTATACATACCTGTTTCCTCATAGTCGTCTAATGTTATCTGATAACTATTGTCCAGCATATTAAATGATTCTACATAACCTTTGTCCCAATAGATGATACAACAAATGACTCAAAGCCAAAAACAGAACAAAATCATGCTAACTGAAACTCAATGGAAAAATCAGACTTCTCCAAACAAAAGAGCGTTTTTCAAGAGGAATCAACAAAAGTGGTAGAAAGCTGGAGTCTTCGATAGTCTCATAGGCAGCTTTGGTTGATGAAAAAAAGAGGGGGAGGGACTCTGAGAATTTTATAAGCTCCCACTCTACTAAGAAATGGATGATTGTTCTATAGCCATGTGTGGAATAAAATATGTATATTTGGGTTTTGCCCTGTACAGAGCTGGTACAGAGCTTCAAAAACCTTTGGAATTTCCTGAGTGATGGAAGTATCTTTTCTAACTCTTAGCAAGCCCATCTTGACAATGAGTTTATCCCAGCAAGGTGACTCATGTTGGGCACATAGAAAGTTTCAACAGAGGTTCTGGCCAAACATATAATAAGAGGGTTGGAACTTTCAGTCCCACCTCCCAACCTCCGAGGAGAGAAGAGGAACTGGAGATTGAATGTAATGACATGGCCAATAATTTAATCCATACCCATGTAATGAGGCCTCAATAAAAACTCTTGAATAAAGAGGTTCATGGGGCTTCTAGGTTGGTGAACACATTGATATTTGGGGAGGGTGGTGTGTCTGTATTCCAGGAACAGAGAGCATGAAAATTCTTCATCTTCCTTCCCCTACCCAACCTTGTCTTATGATTCACTTCCATTTGGAAACTCCTGAACTGTATCCTTTATAACAAAACTGCAATCTTAAGTATAGAGCTTTCCTGAGTTCTGTGAGTTTTTCTAGAAAATTATCAAATCTGAAGGTAGGAGGGTCGTGGGATCTCCCAAATTTGTAGCAAGTCAGACAGGAGTGCAGGTAGCTTAAGGAACTAGGGCTTTGAACTGGAAGCAGTCTTATGGGATTGAACCCTTTCACCTGTGTGATCTGTGCCACCTCTGAGTAGTTAGTGTTAGAATTGAATTGAATTGTCGGCCACCCAGTCGGTGTCAGAGAATTGATACAAGAAGTGGTTTTTAAACCTGCTTAATTGGGGCGCCTGGGTGGCGCAGTCGGTTAAGCGTCCGACTTCAACCAGGTCACGATCTCACGGTCCCTGAGTTCGAGCCCCGCGTCGGGCTCTGGGCTGATGGCTCAGAGCCTGGAGCCTGTTTCTGATTCTGTGTCTCCCTCTCTCTCTGCCCCTCGCCCATTCATGCTCTGTCTCTCTCTGTCCCAAAAATAAATAAACGTTGAAAAAAAAATTTAAAAAAAAAAAAATAAACCTGCTTAATTAATCAATGACAATTTCTGTGACCATACCTTTGAAAGCTAACCAATGACAGCCTCACCTTGTGAAAGACAGCTAATTTTCAGTGCACTCCAAACTATGCTTTTAAGACCATTATTATCCCACTCTCACATCTGTAACCAACACAAAACATGCTTCTGTAATGTTGATATCACCCCTGTCCTGTCCCTATATCCATCATAACCCAAAGCAGATCTTCCTCCAAAGGCCATATGTAATCAGCCATTTGGTTTTTTTTAATGTGATACCTGACCACTGTAGTAGTCACATATTTCTCTATTACTTCAATAAGGCGTAAAGTAAGCTTTTTTGTTAGAGGCATTGAGTGATGGTCTGATGTTCTAACATAGATGTAAACTCTTTCATTAATGGTGAAAGAAGGAACACTACTCACCTTATTCTAAGAGGTCAGTATAATCTTTAAAACAATCAGGAGATAATACAAAAAAGGAACTTCACAGATCTATTTATCTAGTGATTATAGATGCAGAACTCTTAAAGAAAATATTCGCTAATCTAGTAAGTTTTTTTTCTATTTATGTAGCAGCATAGTAAAAAAATACATTATGGGTAATTTCAGTTTGTCTCAGGTATGTAAACATTGCTCCATATTAACTTTAATAGTTTAAATCATAACAACAAATACAAAAGGCATTTGATACGTAAAAGTACACTTAAAATTTAAAATAATTTTTTTTAAAAATTAGGAATAAGAGGCAACTTCTTCAACTTAATAAAAATAAGTTATGAAAAACTTACAGCAAATATGATTCCAAATAGGGAAATTTAAGTAGCACTCCATTTAAAGTCAGAACAAACAAAGTACTCCTATTATCAATTTTGTTCAATATTGTATTTGAGCTCAAAATGGAGAAGACAAGAGCATTAATATTTAAGGATTGAAAAGGTGAAAATAAAATTGTCATAATTGGCTGATGATATAACACTTTACATAGAAAATCCAAATAAACTATGGATAAATTATTAGAAATAATAGGAAAGTTTAGAAAGTGGATGGATATAAGATTAATATATAAAAATCACTTGTTTTCCACATACCACTCATCAGCTGAGATCATTAATAAATATTTTTGTGATGGATCACTATGTAATGTCTAGAATGTAGGTTAAAATAAATGGCACTGAAATTTTTAAAAAGTCTTCGAATTCTAGATTCTTATTGTTTAAATTAGATTTTTATTTTTTTAACTTACAGCTCATAAAACTTAAAAGTAGGCAGAGGAATGATTCTACTTATAAATCATTGAAAAAAATTTTCATTTCATTTAGAAATACAGTTCTAATAAAATTTTGCTTATGTTTAATATATATCAAATCTTATAATATATTAGTGTTGTTTCATATACTTATATGTTACTTTATTTATAATAATAAGTCAAATGATAACTCCAACCACTTCAGTAAACACAAATGCCATTCACTCTTTTCTTTGCCCAAAGGGACCATCACTGTCTATGCTCCAATTACCTCTGCTGTGACTTGGAAAGTGCCCCAGGCAGAAAGCCAGAGTGAACTTGGAGGTCACTTCATATGTTTCTTTTATTTCAAGGATCATAGCCCTGTGTTATTTGGGGTCCAGTGCTTAAAAACAGTTGCTTCATATATTTTGTCCAAATTTATAGTTATTTGCTCAAGGGTAAGCTGATATGTGTCACTCCCTTCTGGCTGCAAACAAATTAAGAGTTATGTTTTTACATGTCACTCTTTATAACATTCTAAAAACTACATCCTTTGCAAATATTTAATTTCTGATGAAACATTTCAGATACAAACTTAATGAACAAGTGTTTGAGTGGGTTGCAGAGATTAAGGGGAGGATTATGAGATTCATTGGTACATTTGTATTTGTGATGCTTATAGATAAAATCAGTAGGCTCTAGGCTATGAGGTCCTAAAACCTGGAAGAGAAGTCCCTTGCTAGAAATAGATATTTTGGAGTTGTTGGCATACATGCTCATTTTGGAGTTCTCAAAGTAGATGAAATCACCTAATTAGACACAGTCTATTAAGGAAGAAGAAAACTACTTAGAAACTAGTCCTGAGGAGCTCCAGTATTTAATTATTATTTGAGGAGGAAAAACCAGAGAAAAGACAAGAAGTAAGGAGAAAGAAGTTAGGAGAAAAAAATATGAAAATGTAATTTATAAAAGCCAGGGAAAGTTACTTGAAAAAGATGAGTGGTCCACTATGTTAAAAATGCAATGAGATTAAGTAAGGCAGACCAGAAGGAGGCTGCTGGATCTAATAGTGTGCAGTCATCTTAAATATATTTACATTGTGATGCTAAGTTTTCAGAGGGAAGTGTGGAGATTCAGAAAGGATACTGCCATGTGCAAGATTGCTTAATGTCACAACAGGATGTGATCCAAAGCACACAAAACAAGATCAGGCTTAGATAGGAGAGTTTTGGCAAAATTGTTTCTAGAAGGATTAAAAACAGCTTTCTTTAACCACTCTCTAGTCCACTCACATGTATTGATATAATCAAGAGCACTCTTAACATTGAAACATATTTTTCAACAAAGGAGGAACCAACTAATTTTTGAGGCAAAAATGAGGTGGTACCACTCTCCGTGCCTCCTATTTTCCCACCTTAGTTCCAGTGCAGGATGTTTTAATAGTTCAGGAATCCTTTCTCTGGTTATTTTGCCTAAAGTGAGATGCTATGTTAGTAATTAGCTTGAACCTTTACTTCACCACTCTGTTTTTGTTTTTTGTTATTAGTTTTTTTTTTTCGGCCAAGCTTCTGTTCAGAGAAATTCACAAGGGTCAGGTTGGATCGGAGGGTATTGTTCAAACAAGAAGAAAGTGCTAACTACAATAGTCTCATTCCATTGTACAATAGTTCCTTTTATCCATGAAGGATATGTTCCAAGACCCCCAGTGGGTGCCTGAAACTGTACATAGTATCGAACTTTATATACACTACAGGGTTTTCTTCTATACATACATACCTATGATTAAATTTAATGTATAAATTAACACTGTAAGAGATTAACAACAATAACTAATAATAAAAAGAACACTTAGAGCAGTATATGGTAATAAGAGTTACGTGAATGTAGTGTCTCTCTCAAAATATTTTATTGTACTGTCTCACATTTCTTGTGATGATGTGAGATGATAAAATGCCTATTTGATGAGACAAAGTGAGGTGAATAATGTAGGCATTGTGATATAGCGTTAGGCTATTATTGACCTTCTAATTTATGTCAGAAGGAAGATCTTCTGCCTCCAGATCGTGTTAACCGCAGGTAACTGAAACCATGAAAAGTGAAAGCATGGATATGGATGGACTAGTGTAGTACTTTTGTAAAGTTCCTGTCCTGCCTTTCTCCTGCCAGCTCAGGCAGGTTATGCTTTCCACAAGCTCCATCTCACCCAAGAGTGTTAGATCAGAAGCAAAACCTTGGTTATTGACTCATCTCCCACTCAAGGAAACAGAGGAACTCCATTATTGGATCAACAGGTTTATCTTGCTTAAGGAGACAAAGCTTAATATACAGCATTAATAAACCATTGTGTTAGATATGTTTAGCATTCATTTATTAATTTTAATATATTTTAAATCAAACATGTGACTTATATGTTCTTACCAAGCAGAAATATTCATAAATCATATTTTATGTAAAAAGAGTGTAGATTTATACGTTTGGTGATGGGAAGTTTAGGTGGATACCACTATGGTTATTCTTTTCCTTCTGAAGTGGGAAGCAAGATAATTTGCTAAGAAAATTAATCAAAATAATTTGACACATAGTGCTAAAGTTGAAGAGAATGGGATAAGTTTAAAAGGTACTCTCTAAAATTAAGAGAGACATGACTAGAAAAACAGTGAGAAACTAGATGACATTGATGATCATTAAATTACACTGATACTAAACTTTTGTCTGTTATGTGTTCCCCCAGAGGTGCTCAGCAGGCTGCATTTATGAAGAGAAAAAGTAGATTGTTGGAATCACCAAAATTAGGATTTTTCCAGGTGAAGTTAATGAAAAGCTATACTGGCAATGTTTGTTCAGAGTATTGACCAGAAATTAATAAAGAAAGGGCTTTTGTAGTTGAGGTGATTTGAATGGCCAAGAAAAGTATAAGGAGGCAGGTAAGCAAACAGGCAAAATGGAAGAATATTCAAGAGATTGTATGTAGTGCATGGATGTCAAGAACTGTGAAGGCTTGAGGTTTTACCCTACATGCAAGGTAATCAATTGGCTTGCCACATTTTATGGATGCAGGTAGAACACACAGACCCTTAATTCATAGGCGAATGATGGTTGATTATTCACAGAAATAATAATAATTAGCCAGAATAGAATCAGTTTTGTACCAGTTCTCCAGGCCCCAATTTCCACAGGGAAACACGAAGGGCCAGATGCCTTAAACATGCAAAGGATTGATTCCAGGAAAGGAAACTTGAGTTTAGAGAACCCAAATGTTGTATAATGGTCAGTGACCATGCCTGCCTTTTGCTCTGTAGAAGATATTGTATTTATTACATGGGATATTACATAAACATAACCATCCTTTGCTCTAGGAGATGCCATCTATCCCTCAAGGCTGTAAGCAAACATGCCCCTTAAAGAGAGACTCTATTTCTATCTATGAAGCAAAAATGTGAGACAACAACAGAGGCTTGTTTTCTGATTATATACTTCTGCTTTGTGGGTTTTGTGTTTGTAAGAGAAATAATTTCAGGTGATAGCAATTTCCTGGCTTTGGTTTTGAGAGTTCGTGGCTAAGCATGTAAATAAAGCAACAGTTGGATATGTTGCTCCTTAGAATATTGAAATTTCCTGGGATGATGGAAAAGGTTTGAGTTGAAAGGAAAATAGGAGTTAGTCTTCAAAAAGAATAAGCTATAATGTATACTAATGTATCACACATAGTGCATTTATATGTATAGGATGTAAAGCAGATAAACAGCAGGGGATAAAAAGAGGACAATGTCTTAGAGCTAGATGGTATAGCCTCAAACAGGGACTTAAGACAATGAATATAATTGACAACATGAAGAAATGGTTTCTGCATGAAGCAAGTTGAAAGAGAAGGCAAAGAAAGTATCTTTTTGAAATGTGTCACCATTGTCCTAATTCTCAAGTTTTGGTGGATGTTTCCAATAAAACCCATTAAAGATAGTCATTTGGGAGCCTGATGCCACTTAGCACATCATCTTGTGTCAGAAGACTGACAAAGACTCAGCTGAAATGCCCATCCAACAATGACTAGAAGACATTCTAAATCTACCCACCTCTAAAATACTTCTGGAAGGTTTCCACCTTGTAATTGTTCTCTGTGTATTATTTGAAAGAATGATTCGCTCATTTATTCCCTCATAAAAATAGTAGGACTAGATCAAAGTAAAGGACCAATATCTTCTATTTGTTTAAAACAAAATCTTCAGAGTTAGGCAGAACTAACTTTGCCACTTAATCCTCATTTAACGTAATGGAAATGAATTAAATTCTCTACATTTGGTTTCTTTATCTATAATGTGGGATATTGACAAAAAGATGATAAGGAGGATGGTGATAATAATAATAATAATAATAATAATAATAATAACAGAAGAAGAAGGAGAAGAGCCTGCTTCAAATTCTATGTCTCCCTCTCTCTCTACCCCTCCCATGTTCATATTCTGTCTCTCTCTCTCTCAAAAATAAATAAACATTAAAATTACAAGGTGAAGTGTTTGCACATTAAAAAAAAGAAATTAGGTATTTGTCCCTAAGTAATCTTAAATCATAGCTGAAATTATATTGGTTCCTCAACAGCTAATTCGGAACACTACAATAGCATTTCCATCTCTGTTTAAATCATTTCACATCAGCTCAGCAGTTTAAATTATTTTAAAGGCCTATTCCTGTTCTGAATTCTTGAAATAAGTATATGAAGA
The DNA here is from genome assembly GCF_014898765.1 of Herpailurus yagouaroundi. Lineage (NCBI taxonomy): Eukaryota > Metazoa > Chordata > Mammalia > Carnivora > Felidae > Herpailurus > Herpailurus yagouaroundi. Next base: position 62,749,992 of record NW_024412376.1, read on the forward strand.
AGTTACTGTCCCTGCTTATAAAAAATACAGTTTGCCACATGCTATGACATAGGTCTTATATCTCAGAACACCTTTAAATGTCTCATAGTACCTGCCCTGAAAAGGACTCTAAGATCATAAGTAGATTCAACAGGAAAAATCATCATGCTTGAGAGTTTGCTAAAGATAGAAGGAGCCTGAATACATCCTAAGCCAAATAAGAGCAGAATGAAGTAACATTTAATTTTGCCTGCTGAGAAAGTCTTTACTGAGAATTTGATATTTGAGTTGAGCCTGGAAAAAAATGAGTAGAATCAGAGAAGAAAAATTAGGAAAGCATTTCAAGCAGAGAGACAATAATAAACAAAGACATGCATGAGACAGAAAGGATATCAAGTGCTTGCAAAATAGTATCTTGAAAATAGCACTGGTAGCAGTAGGAGATGAGAATGTACAGTAAACAGAATTGAGTGACATACTAAAGATTTGGACTTTATCATGATGTAATGGGAGATACCGAAGGAATTTAACCAATAAATGCATGAACAGATGGCATTTAAGATGACCAGCAACAGTGTATGATATATTTAGAGTAACAGATGCTAAAAGTGAGATTACATACTCAAAAATTCAGGTAAGAGATGGATAAGATCTATGAGTAAAACAGGTGATAAAACCTCAGCCTTGAGAGAGATCAGTGTACTGTTGTGACCACAGAAACCATAAGAAGGAAGGTGGAGAAAGATAGATACAGGCACTTTTATTCAATGAAACAAAATAAGTAGGTAACAATGGCATTAAATAAATTTTGTTTTGAGTGTGTTGAATTTTCAACCTCCTGCTGTAACTTTATGGAGAGTCAGCCACATGAGGTGTGGGCAAACCGTTTGTTAAAGGACCACATGCTAAATGTTTTAGTTTTGGTGGGCCACACACTCTGTTATGACTGCTCAGATCTGCCATTACAGTGAGAAAGCAGCCACAACAATTAGTGAGTGTGGCTGTATTCCAATAAAACTTTATTTGCCAAAAATGGGGGCCAGCTCAGGGACCTGTAGTTGAGGTGATACTTGGAAGATGTGGATAAGGCAAAGTTTGACTAGAAAACAACCACAACTGAGGAGGGAAACATGAGTTGTTTTGTTTTTTGTTTTGTTTTGTCTTGTCTTGTTTTGTTTTGTTTTTTTTTATAGAAGGCTGCGAAAGAGGTGATAATTAAAGGCATTGGGAAAGAGTAGTCAGACATGTAGGAAATTAACTAGCCAAGAGCGGGGTCCTAGAAAAGGAAAAGATAGCATTTGCAAGAGAAAGAAGTGGTCACTAGTACTGCGTGTTTTAAGACAGCCAAAGAAGCTCCATCAGGGAGTGAATGATTCAGTCAGTCCAGTCAAACTGATGTCATATTTTCCAACAAAATCCAAAATAGAAAAAAATTTAAAGTAGTATTCCTGGTTGTGTTCAATTAATGGATTACAATAGTGATTTCCCTCCAGTGCTTATCACACAATAACAAAATTGGGGGATGAAGTGAAGGGGTAGCATGCAAATGCTTCGCCTGACGGGATGTTGCTGTGGAAGTCACTATAGAGCCATCAAATATCGATACAGTGAGTGTCACTGGGCTTGTGCCAATTTTGTGTTCTTTTCCACATCAGATCACAGAAATAAGAAAATATGAATATTTGCAATAAGAAAATTTCCAATACAAAGAGCACTATTGATTATTTTACACAAACTCTTAGAAAATTATTTAGGAAATATACTTTTCTGAAACATGTCCTAAATGATACCGCATTTTTTTTTCTGAAACTATGATCTCCTCACTTAGTATTTTTAAATGTTTATTTATTTATTTTGAGAGAGAGGAGAGAGAGAGAGAGCGCACACATGAGTTGGGGGAGGGACAGAGAGAGAGAAGAGAGAATCCCAACAGGCACTGCACTATCAGTACAGAGCCCAACACAAGGCTCAATCCCATGAACCATGAGGTCATGACCTAAGCCAAAATCAAGAGTCAGATGCTTAACTGACTGAGCCACCCAAGCACGCCCCACTTATTTTTTGGTGAAATAGAACTCAGAGACTTGTTAGGCATAGTAAGAGAATGAAAAATGACTCCTTTTCTAGAAGCAATAGACTATAAAAATACTTTCAAGTGTTAAATTGAACTGGACAAAGAGAATTTATAAATCAATAATCAAGAGCTAGTTAAACTTACATGTATTTCCTTCCAGAAGAATGTATGGTTTCTGTTCAAGATTTCAAGATTTGTATTGTGTACCTTAAGGAAGACATACTCCTACATCCTATTTGTGGTAATGCTTTCATGGGAACCAAAGGCAACACATAATAAGCAAATAACAATTCTCATTGCTTCATATTCCAAACCTTGTAAAAAAATGAATATTATTCACTAAGGTTTACTCAGCCACAACTCCCATTGGCTTTAACGGGAGTTTTGCCATGGCTAAAGACCACAAATAAGGTCCATGTTTCTGGTAATAAAAAGACTGCCCTGTTACTGTGGAGAAACTGTTAAACCACAGAGTGAAAGAAAACAGTTTCATGTCACTGGAGAAGTCTCCAAGTTGACTTCCATTAAAATGTAACCTTATAGTAGGATGTGGATGATTAGAAAGTACTTAGGATAGAGGACAAAGGTTACTTTCCCAAAAGAGAAATTGTGTTTGAGTGAACGGAGATTGTGGATGGGATGCCTAGGGATACTGGCTCCTTTCCCATTCTGACACTTACTTGACTTGTCTTCTTTGGCAAGTTCTATGCAGGTCCTCCCTCCCCCCTCTCCCCTGAGCCAAATGGGGGCCCTGGTCAATTCACAGCTGGACTACTGTTACCTTTCCTTCCTACAATCCCTGCCTGCTGCATTTCTCCTCTCCACTCTACCTAATACTTCCCTGCTCATATTATCTTCATTCCTTATCATTTCAGCCCATGTTGTACTTCTTTTTAAAAATCTCCCAGCAGTTTCTCATCCTTATTTCCATAAAAGTCACTCGCTCATTTCTGGCCTTTCGTTCCTCAATGATCAAAATCTGCTCTTTGCTCATCCTCACCAAAATTGTCTATTCAAGTGGGAATACTTATAAATTGTCTTCAAAATCTGCTGTTTGCTCATCCTCACCAAAATTGTCTATTCAAGTGGGAATACTTATAAATCCAAGGAGAGTATGCATGGAGGAAAGTCAGCCCTTCTGAACTGCAAGGGCTAAAAATCAAGTGTCTCCACCAGATTGGGATTCTACCAAGTGGGAAAATAAGTAAATAGCAAAACATTAGATTTTTTCCATTCTTTTTATTTTAATGTCAGAGAAGACAAGTTTCACCTAGGTTTGATTACCTAAAGCTTTCCTTTGGTTTTTCTTATAAATAAACCCATAGAGATTTTTGGTTTGGTTTAGTCTTAGCTGGAACGAACTTTTGGTATTACCTAGTCTAGTTTTAAAACTGTTGTTGTTTTCACAGCAGAATTATTATTAAAGACATATCTTACACTATATATATATATATATATGTATATGTGTGTGTATATATATCATTATATATATTTAATCTATATTCATACATTATACTATATATTTCATACACAATATATATACAGGTCCTGAGAGGTTGCTCGGAGCCATCAGTACTGCACTAGAATATTCTGCTTTTCTCAATTTACAGCTGAGAAAACTGAAGCTCAGAGAGTATAAGTTTTCGCAAGTACAGTTGAAGGCGTTGCTGCCACTAGAATTCAGTGTCCTGATTCTGAGTTTAGGGCTTCTTCCATAATTGTCTTCAAAACCACTTTTTTATTGTTTCTTTGGGAAACCATCCATCCACACTGAATGATTCCGTGATGAGTTTTAGAATAAATCATGCGAATAACTCCGTTGCTTCCAGTGGAGTTCTATGATGTTTATACAAAACGGCTTAGACTTTCCTTGATTACCAAGCCAGTGACAAATTCAGGAGCTTTCTTGGGCCTAGTAATTGTTTTAGCTAACCCAACAATTGAAATAGAAGTTACTAGCATTTATGGGAAAAAATATCAGGAATAAATATCCTACCTACTAAATATGTGACTAATAGATTGAATTTATACTATAAAGCTACTTGAGAATTATTTACATGGGTGATAAAAAAAGAAATATTTGGGGGTGCCTGGGTGGCTCAGTTGGTTAAGCATCCAACTTCGGCTCAGGTCATGATCTGGCAGTGAGTTCAAGCCCCACGTCAGGCTCTGTGCTGACAGCCAGAGCCTGGAACCTGCTCCAGATTCTGTATCTCCCTCTCTCGCTGCTTCTCCCCTGCTCGTGGGCTCTCTCTCTCTCAAAAGTAAATAAACATTAAAAAAGAAGAAGAAAAGAAATATTTGGATAGCAATAGTCTCCTGCCAGGCACATGTCTAACTTTGTGGGACACAATCACAGGTCGAGACTATATATGGAGGTTGATATGTCATATATCTAAATATTTTAAGGTTGTAAGTCAAAAGAGGCCCATAGCCTAGTTCCTGTCTTCCCGCCTCCGCCTCCCCATCCCACCCCCATCCCCCACCGCTCTCACTGCCCTCCTATCTCAACCCTGAGGCTTCAGGAGTCCTGGGCTCTATCCTGGATGGAACTTGATTCTATGGATGGATCTTCTGAGACAAGGTAGGTGGAAACTGAGGCTCAACCCATGACTACTGGATGGTGTCTAGATCTAACAGAACTCCAAATGAGACTGAACTGATTAGGTTCCCCAGACATCTCGGAAAGGTGATTTTCTCTCCTCAACCTGTTACTTCTCTGATACAGCCCCTCCAAGTTAAGCATCTCCGCAAACTGCCCCTTGTTCTACAATTCTTAACTTTTACATGTTACCCAAGCAGAACCCTGTCTGGAAAATAATCAATTTGATATGTTGAACGGCCATTCCTCGACAAGATAATAGTAGCAGATTTTATGGTTTAATTGATGCCGATATTTTACATTTATGTATATTTAGCGGAGACTTGCAGTGATGCAGAGGAGGAATTCCCTGATCCCTTCTGATTAAGAATGAACAAACAAACAAAAAGTATCTTGTTGAACAAAAACATCCTCGTTATGTGATTGCTGGGCTAGAATACTGGGGATTTATCAGCTTTGGACTACCAAGCATTATAGAGGCACTTTATAAAATACCTTCTTAGTTAAATGTTCTTCATAATTAAAGAATTGCTTAAAAAAAACAATTTGGTTTTATAAAAGAAATCATATTCATAATTAATTTATTCTGACTAAATCATATGTGAGACTTTTCATTCCAAAGGAGGATGACTATAATGTACAGTTCTTATAAATCTTTTGCTCCTGAAATCAACTTGTTGAGTAAAAAAGAATGCTTTCCACCATCAGCTAAATTCAGTAGCTAACATGGGCATTTAAAAAAGTATAGAGACACCAAAGCATGGTACTTTAACATTAGAAATAGTTCTGTTTCTGTAATGTTTCTGCTCATGCTGTTATTTTCCACTGACAGGTAAGAGTGAGGTTTTGACACTCTTAATATAACATAGGGTGTTAATCTTATAATCACCCTGTCAGCACTTTCTGTCAGAGTGTTAATGGCCACCTTTCAGCCACTCAGAGGCTCTTGCCAATAAAAATAATACCGGCATCCAGCCAACCAGAAGTTATTCAGCTACGTTTTTTTTCCTTCATTTTTTTTTTAAAGCAACGAATAAATTAAAAAAAAAAAAAATCCAACCATAGACGCAGAAGTCTATCTCTGTGTTCTACTTCCTTATTTCCGAAGTCAACTCTCCACCTGGTAACAAGATTCAAACTTTTTCTTTGCTCTCAATCTTTGCATTGCATTATTTTTTTTAAAAATGTGAATATAGTTAATACACAATGTTACCTGAGTTTTTAAGTGTACAACATAGTGATTCAACATCTCTATATGTTATGCTATGCATTACATTTGAACTATCTAAAGTATTTCTTAGTTTTCACCCAAATATTATAAGAAAAATATCTATCTTGACTGAAAATGTAAAGCATCCTTTCAAACAGTTAGAAAGGGAAAACTATTAGTGTATAATTTTATTTATTTATTTATTTATTTATTTATTTATTTATTTATTTGATTTGATTTTAGAGAGCATGCAAGCAGGGGAAAGGGGCAGAGGGAGAGAGATAAGGAATTTTGAGCAGACTCCATGCTCAACGCAGAACCCAACGCAGTGCTCGATCCCATGACCCTGGGATCATGATCTGAGCCAAAATCGAGAGTCAGACACTTGACTGAGCCACACAGGTCCCCAAATATATAACTAAGAATCATCCAAAACCCAAGGCATTTGAAAGCAACAACTAATATCCATATGGGTGTGTTTATTACATGAGAGAAGCCTCTAGAATCCATTTCATGCAGAACTTTGAAGTAAATTAAGATATTATAATTATCTAAAATTTTGCTTTGAATTTGACCCTTTATTGAGTCAAATAATGGCCTACAACTTTTGTCTCTTGGACTTATTAGCCAGCAAATAAAAGACAGAGGAAAAAATGAGAATTGACTGTGTAGGAAAGATTTTCTCACTAGCTGATAGTTTTTTTGTTTTTTGGTTTTTGGGTTTTTTTTTTTCTCTGATGTTCACTTCACTCTTTTGATTTTGCTTCCTTCTAAAAACACTCATTTGGGTTTGAGGGTTTCCATTCTGTGTTAACTGCTATCTTCCAGCTCATCTGAGTTATACCCGACACCCTGTATTTATATGTTCTAAATTAGTGCATTTTGTGTGTGTGTGGCTATGTGTGTTTGTAACATCTTTGGCAAGGAAGTAGCTGTATGATGCATAATTTCTTGTTGAAATAGCAGGATATTTAACTTTATAAATACATTTTCCCAATGGAATGCCTACTCATAACTCTTTAATTGCCATAACCACAAAGATCAGTATGAAAATCTAACACAATGTGAGCTGAATTTTTCACTTTTTATTTCACCTTAGCTGATGTGCCTTTTATATCTCTTGTGTGTTGTTTTAAAAGAAGCAACATGTTTGCAATAGTCCTGTGAATAGTAATGATTGAAACACAGAGCTTCTGCAATAACTTGACTAATTTATGTTGAAGATCAATCTGTCATCCTTTACTTTTCAGTCCTAATACTTTTAGATGGTGTTTTATTTTTCCTAATGACAGACTGCACATGGGAAATATATTTCCAAGAAATAAAATCTAAAGAAATTAATAATATCCTGTTTTCATTGAAAACTAAGTGAAATGTATTAGGAATTTTTTCACTTGGTTTGGCTATAGAACAGGGAAAACAATGAAGTACCAAGTATAGAAACAATTTTATGAGTACATGGGTTACATACTTTTCTGAGGGAAATTTCCTTTCCAAAATGCTGATGAAAACAAACCAAAATTTGAAGCTAAAACACCCCAAGTTCACTTAACACAATGAATAGCAATTTAATCAAACTTGTAGTATGTATTATGTTTCTCCCAGAGACGAGGGTAGGAGTGGAAAGAAGTCATTGAGTAGAAAAGTTTAATTATGAGATAAATTCAACTGAACTTCTCCATTTAAGCCACTATAATTGTCTCAAAAATGTATTAACATTTCTAAATTAGTTCTAGGACTTAGACATCTCATATAGTTCAATTTCAATGAAATTATGCTGTGCACAAATAACCTGGTTTCTAAGGCATATTGTATAGATTATTTTTAATGTCATTTTAATATTGTATAGATACTAATGTCATTTCCTTTAAATCCTGAATTTCACCTGTGACATGAGATCAAATTAGATGAGGATTCTCCCACTTCCTCCAGAAGAGGAGCTATGTTAAACTTCTCAAAAGCTTTAGTGTTTTGTGGGAGTAGAGTTGAAGAGTTGTGGAAGTAGACATTATCTGGGTAATAAGTGATGACATTTTTTTGGTCACTGAGGAGGTAGGGAGCGGTCAAGACTTAGGGTTAGGCTTAGAAGAAACAGATAATCCAAACCACTGGAATTGGTAGTGACACTGGTTTTTTGACCTAGCCATCAACTCTATTAGACTTAAAGTACTGTACTGTTAAACATGATTAGTGATGTGGGGACCATCTACTAAATGATCTCTAAGACCCCTTTGCATCATATGACTTGTCTCAGACTATATTTTATTCATCAAAGACATTTTATAACTCCATCAAGTATATACCATTTAAAATTTTTTTTTAATATTTATATTTTGAAAGAGAGACAGAGTGCAAGTGGGGGGGAGCGGGGCAGGAGGGTCCAGAGAGAGAGAGGGAGACACAGAATCTGAAGCAGGTTCCAGGCTCCATGCTGTCAGCACAGAGCCTGACATGGGGCTTGAACTCACAGACTGTGAGATCATGACCTGAGCAGACGTCAGATGCTCAGCCGACTGAGCCACCCAGGTGTCCCATATACCATTTTTTTTCTCAAGACATAAACAAAATTTTAGTTTTTTCTTCTGTCCATTTTTAAAGTGGGTTAGTTAAATGGCATTTTTCTTTACATTTATATTCACTACTCCAAATATAGAATCAATAATCAGAATTTATTCCTATCAAAGCAGTATGCACTTAATTCAAAAGTAAAGTACTGCATATTCTTTCTCTTTTTCACTGTTGCATAACTTTGTCATGCTCAGTGTGTGGGAGACTATTTTCATGATCACTCATCTTTTTTTTTTTTTTTTTTGCTCCTAGATATTCCATCATTCTGAGCAGTTAGCATTTATCTGAGTCAGGCTTTCCAGATACCAGGATATATGGCATGATATTAGAGAATTTTTTGGTGGGTTTTTTTAGTACTTAATTAATGTTAAATAATAACACAAAAAAACTAATTAATAATAAAAGCCATTATGTAGCTTTTTTTTTCTGAAGCTATATATTAGACACAAAAGAGACAATAACAATAATGGTGAATGTATTAGAGCAGTTATTTTGATTTATATCTTAGTTTTTTTGAGGGAAAGAGAGAGAGAGAAAAAGCACATGAGCAGAGGAGAAGGGCAGAGGGAGAGAGAGAGAGAGAGTCCCAAGCCAGCTCCACACTCAGCACAGAGCCCAATGCAGGGTTCTACATGGGGCTTGATCCCACTGACCCTGGGATCATGAACTTAGCTGACATTAAGAGTCAGATGCTCAACTGACTGAGCCAATCAGGCATCCACAGCAGTTATTTGGTTTGCAAGCAACAACAAAATGACTCTAGGTTGACTTTACAAAGAATGATCCCCTTTGAAGGACGTGAGTGTGTTCACAAGATTAGAGAGAAGGCTGAAGATGAACAGCGTCTGAACTGTCCTAGTTGAACTAGTCTTGGTAGCAAGGCTTACTTGACAATCTTCCTGGGGAGCGTATGAAGTCCAACTCACTCTTTCAACCTTGCTTCCATTATGACCAAACCTCAAAGTCTTTGGTCTTGCCAGTGTTGGGTGATGTAGAAGGAATTTCCAGTGATCTGAAGGCAGCTTTTGAATATGAGGGAAGGCACGTGAATTTCATGTTCCACTAAGATGACTTTCAGTGAAGAGAGGCACATCTGCAAATTCAATTGTGGTATTGGGTGGCCAAAATATTAAAATACATTATATTAATATTTATCTTTATAAGTGAAGCAGTATAGTTTCCCACCAGTGGCAAGGAAACTCGTATAAAAATGTGATGTTTAGGTAATGAGAAGTGAAGAGGGGAAAAGAGTTTACTTTTATAGATACTCTAAAACCAACCAAATGAAGTCTTATGTTAACATACTCTAATAACAGCAAAACATTAATGACTTAGAAGTTATAGGTCTAAGTCACTAGGGACTGACTAGAAGAAACAGGTGTTAAGACATTTACTTAGGCTGATGACAGTTTGCTGCTAATTAAATCATTAACTGAGATTCTGCAACACTTTGGCAGTACTCAACATGCTCAAATCAGTTTCTCACACCTAGTTTAAAGGAGTGCTCTTGCTTTCTTTTTATCATTAAATAAACTTTGCTTAATTAGCAGTTACCTTCTCAAGTTTGCCAAACACAGCTTGGCACTTAGTCTAACTAAACATGGGCTAAATTAAGAACAAACTTTAAGAAAATTACTTTATGAACTTTTATGAAATTCAGCAGATGGAAATATAAAACAACACAAAACAAAAATAAAAAATAAAAGTTCTACGGAGATACCAAAAATAATTTTTAAAACTTGGGAACACTGGGGAAAGAAATGAAAGGAGAAATTGAGAAATGTTATGTAAATGAGGATTCACAAATGGGGTAGATGATTTATCTTCCTATAAACAAACTTAAAAAATGGAAATAAGCAATAGTAAGTCCACTTGGTTTTTATACTCCGATATGTACCACTGCAATACACCATAAACTATCCTCCCCCATCCAGTTGATCTGACTAAAGACTTAAATTTCCCAGTTCTCAGATGGATCTTCCCAATGGATCATCAGGAAATAAAACTGGCCTGTAAAATCACTAACTGAAAAGTAATAGACTAAAAAAGACAACCTTTTGAGATTGGCCAATCAACTGATAGGGGCTCAGAAAGAAGATTTGTACTGTAAAGCTTGAAGTGAAATTAAATATGACCCCTGTTCTGAGAGTTTAAAATCTGTTTCTGGGAGACAAAGTGATCTTGGAGGAAACAATGAACTAAACAAAGCAAAAAAACAGGAAATGCTTGAGTTGTGCAAGAAAGTAGGAATTTGAGTTGAAGGTTGAGGATAAGACAGCCTTTTAGAAGACGGACAATAGTAAAGCAAACATTTCAGGTAAGGCAAAGGTAGTCAGGAGTGTGATGCCAGGTAGGGGCACCAGTTGACTCTTGGAACATAAGTTCTGGAGGAGATGGGTCGGAATTCCATGGTGTAGATTAGAAGAACTTTGATTTTGGTGGGCATACAGAAGATTCACCTGGCCAGACCAAGAGGTCTAGGGACTGACAGAAAATGATGTTGATTAGTTGGCACTGCAAAATGAAGTCTTGAAAAGCCTATAGAAGAAACGTAGAGGTATTTGTACTTGAAACAGAAGGACACAGCAGACTAAGTCTACGATGTAAACCAGAGAAAAGTCTGGAAAGGATTTGCAGGAAGGATATGTCCACCTCTATGTTTCTTTAACACGATAAATACCAATAGATTTAAAATAGAAGCTGAAATCAACTAATTCATAGAGACCAGAAAATGTACTGCCAAAGAAATGGAAAACCCACAGTTACATCAACGGCATGACTCAAACAAACAAAAAAATTATGATTTTTTTTAATAAAAGGGCAGTATTTAATCAAGCAATTGAGTGGAAATGTCAGCCCCTACTGCACTCATGCTGCTCAGCTGTAATCATTCAGGCCTTTAACCTCCAGCCTCAAGGCTGCCTAGTCTGAAGCCAATTCTTTTGCACAGAACAGGGAGTGTTTTGGGATCCTCAGTCTGCCTGTCTGGTTAAATATCAAAGTAGCCATGTGCTTTTGTCACTATTCCCTTCTCAAATCCTATGAAGTTTGCAGAGACAGAGAAGGAGAATGAAAAGAAAGGGGTGACAGGAAGAGGAAAGAATGAGGAAGAGAGAATGGAAAAGGAGTGAGAGAGAGAGAGAGAGGAGAAAGCAGCAGTAGAGTCAAACATAGGCCAGCAGTATCAACTACTTAAGTACTTTTTGAAAGATGGAAAGCATGTGCAAGGGCATTTATCTTAAAGGAGAAGTTACAAACTAAGTGCTTGCAGAGAGGACTATCACAAAGAAAGGAGATTATTTTAACCTAAGGAATTATGGCTTAGACTTAATAAATTGTCAATGAACACAAAATAAGGGGAAAACTTGAAAATGGAGACTGCTTTGAAAAATCTGCCACCTTCCCCACACACATCCATCACCTTTCCCAATGTATGGAGCTACATGGCCATCCTCTCTTAGCACCCATTTTCCTTGAGGCACATGCACACACACACACACACACACACACACACTTCACCTTCCTCTGGCCATGACCTCAAGAGATCATAGGTCTGTTATGTGGAAAAATTGAAACAGGAATTTCCAAACTTAGAAGTAAAAGACATAGAAAAAAATGGTGGTCTTGTACCATGACAAATAGGAAATTATGAGAAAGTAAATTTTAAATTAACACCAGGACCTCCCCCCATCTTCCTCAACCCTTCTCTCAGATGTGAACAGTTAAAGAAAACCACTTTATGAAGAAGAAGAGTTGATCCTTCTCTGGAGAAATATCATGGTTTCAGAAAAATGATGTCTAGATATTGAAATTTGAAAATCTCCTAAGAAAAAGTCGGTTTACTGTCTGATCATTCTATTTTTAAAAAAAGATCCCCATTTAGAAGCCCACCTAGATACTTCCATCTATTTCTAAAATTCCCTGTTTAATATCAATGCTAACAAAATACCATTTGAGAAAAGCCTGTAATATAAAAGAGAGACAAAAATAACCAAATGGACAAGAGAGAAAAAGAGAAAATTGAAGTAGGAAAAATACTTAAAAATTTATGATTAATATCATCATAGCTATATAAAGCTACACAACGAAAGCTATTTTGTCTATGACAGGTGAGTTGAATAGAAAACACTCAAGAGTTCAACAAAGAACTCTTGGAAATCAAAAGTGTGATTGCTGGAAATGGCATACTCTTAGAAGATGGAAGTTGGATATTCCCCAGGAATTTGAGATCCATTTCTGATGAAAGGCACATTTTTCCCAGCCAGAGCTGTGTCTCATTACACTCTGCTTGTATTGTGGCTATTTCTGGACTCCTAAAAAGCTTATTTCCTAAGGGTGACCAAATAACCAGTCCTTGCCTCTTTCTTCCAAAGAATACTCTATGAATCTTGCAGAAACATTTCTGCACAAACTAGATTACGGATACCAGTGTGCCAAAAATATTTCTGCTGCATCTTTAGGGCTTGCCTACATTTTTGAACTCTGGATAAGGAATTACAAAGATAGTATAGCAATAACCACATTGACTAAAAATAAATTTTTGACTTTATTTTCTTGCTGTAAATATGAATTTTGCATATTTAAATTTTTATATTTATGATGCTTGAATATTTGCCTTAAAATGTATAAAGATTTGTAAATTAGATTTTTGTCCATAATAAAATACCATGTATGCAAGAAAAAATAAAGAAGTGCAGAGAGGTGACTACATTATGGCACTAAAGCAAAACCATAATATCAAATGGATTTGGTTACATATCTTCTTTTTATTTGTATTTTTTTAAATTATTTTTTTAAACTCATAGATTCTCTGAATCCATTATCTTCTGTATTCCTGCTGGCATCTGAATTCACCTCTTCCACATCAGTGATATATTTACCAGCTCTTGTTAAATCTTGGAAGTAGAGTGACAAAAATAAAGTTAAATAAACTTAAGAATTTTCTGTGAGATATATCTATTCATGTTTTTCTGGAATCCAAAAGATTAATTAATACTTGACAATAATTTCCATTAGAACATTTAAATCTATCCAGTTTCGGAATGCCATTTAATATGATGGTTCTATAATACTGATGAACATAATCATCATTTTTTTCTGTATTTTATTTCTTTTAAAGAAACTATTAGCTTTCTATTGTTACTTGGAGGAAGTAACACATTAAATAGAGTGGAAACAAATTCTTTGTTTCATAGGCTGAGGTTACCCGTACTTGTCATGTGCTGCCCATCTGGATTTTAAAAGTTTGAATTCACACTGAATTGCAAAAAGGACATTGCAATGAAAGCAATTAAAGTTTATTTTCCAACGCATTCTGTGTACTTACAAATCTTACTAAAGAATGTCCTTAAGTGTCACTTTTTAGCCTTTTTTTTAAAGCAATAAAAGTATGTGTCTCTATTTTCCACTCAATAGAAAATTTGAAGTTGAGCAAACTGTAAAATCTCAGCCATCCTCCTTGGTTCTTCAACTATTTCCTATCACTTGACTTTGAAAGATTGAAAATTAGACAATAATTGAATCATTCACCAGGTTGTATTTTGACCACTCAAGGTCATTTTTTCGATCTTAAAGCCAGCTACTTTTAAGAAGGTGAGTTGTTGCCATGTGTGAATGCCATTAGTAGAGATGCAGTAAGAAACTGGACTAATAGGGTATCCTCAGGATGTGTTCTACTCCAAAAGTACTTAAAAAGTTAGAACTTTAGGGGCACCTGGGTGGCGCAGTCACTTAAACCTCTGACTCTCAGTTTCAGTTCAGGTCACGAACTCACGATTTGGTGAGTTCAAGCCCCGAGTCAAGCTCTGTGCTGACAGTGTGGAGCCTGCTTGGGATTCTCTCTCTCTCCTACTCTCTCTGCCCCTCCCCTGCTCACACTATCTCTGCCTCTCCCAAATAAATAAACTTAAAAAAAATTTTTTTAAATCGTAATGTTGAAAATTGCTTCAATTATGTGGGACATATAAATATCTATTCTTCTAAAAATCACATGCACATTTACTTTTAGTAGAGATTATTTTTTTGTTCACAAACTTGTATACAAATATAAGGTTCGGGGCGCCTGGGTGGCACAGTCGGTTAAGCATCTGACTTCAGCCAGGTCACGATCTCACAGTCCGTGAGTTCGAGCCCCGCGTCAGGCTCTGGGCTGATGGCTCAGAGCCTGGAGCCTGTTTCCGATTCTGTGTCTCCCTCTCTCTCTGCCCCTCCCCCGTTCATGCTCTGTCTCTCTCTGTCCCAAAAATAAAATAAACGTTGAAAAAAAAATTAAAAAAAAAAATATAAGGTTCATTTGGAGAAACACTGGCAACATATACATATATATGTCTATGTATATAGATCTATAGATAAATATGTATTGATTGAGATTATTAACTTACTAAGTTATGTAATGTTTATTTTTTTTCACAGTTAAACCTTCACGTTATTCTCCAGTGATTCATTCATGAGGAAAATTTAATATTAGCTCCTTATTACTTTTTAAAAAATAATAGCAGCTACATTTATTGAGTGCAGGCACCATGTTAATTTGTGGTGTTCAATTGTATCTGGTCCACTCTTAATTTTTTCCAGAAGTTTTAGTGTTTTAACCTGTTTGCATAAAACTTCATCCATCAATCTATTTACCCTTATAGAAATTTATATCATTATCATGGTTCTCTTGATATGCAACGGTTAAAATTATACCCCAAATATTCCAAGTAAAATGAGACTTGAATTTTATACAAACAAAAAACATTGTATTAAGTTTCTGATAGTTTTGTTGACTGTCACAAAATATAAGCCAGCATCTTCAGGAAATTGAGAAGCAGAAGTCATAAACTGTTTTGGTTAGTTCTCTTCTAATTTATGTTTGTCATCAATGAAATTTATTCACAAATACTACAAATTGGAAATTTTGGATTGAGAAAGTTATGGCCTGTGTGTGTAAAGGATCTTCTACTCCTTCCATTTTCCCTCCTCATTTTCTCAAAAACATCAGTATTTGAGGATAGTACCCATTTATTCTGTATTTCAAGAAAATTCTTTGCTCTTGGATATCTAATACCTAGAACCTATAAATCAAATGAGCAAGTCTATCTAGGCTGAGAAATTTTAGGGAAAACAGATTAAAAGTTATGACGGCATATTTATCACAGGTCAATCTCACTATTTACCAAAGGTTAGAGTTAGTGATTTGGTTTCATCTTTACTTACTTTTTACTGATAAAGTATGATGCCTTCCTTTACTTATTAATCAAACCGAGTTGTATGCAAGAGAAAATATTATAAGCATTTCAAAAAACAAAGGACTTACTAGAGGAAACTGGATATTCACAATATCATTGGAAGAGCAAGGAATGGGAATCACAGACCCACTAGAGGGAAGGTAGAAAGGAGTTTCTGAGAATCAACCACATTATTTTCCATACTCCCTCACTCTTGCCATTCAGACCTTCAGGCAGACCTGAAATCCCGCATAAAATAAAATCACATCTAAAGCAATGAGAATTTATTCTAAAACTTAATAGACTCTTTAAAAATTTAATTTTCTAGTAATGGTACTGGTTAAATATCCTCTCTAAAGTTATATATTTTCCTAAAAGATGTTTGCCCCAACTTTAACATCTGGGACATCGGGTTTATCATTGATTTGGAAATGAATATGAAGAGATAATATGTCCTTTCCCATCCTCACTAAAGTCCCTTTATACCAAATTTGGGGGCAGATAAGGGTTGGCCCCTAAAATACAGTATAGTAGAAAGAATATGGTTTTTATATGGATTTTTGAGAAGCATGAGCTGTAATCCTGGGTTCAAAAATTAAAAACTATGAGATCTTCTACAGATTACTTATCTTTCTGGGCCTTCGTTTTCTTATATACAAAAAAAGTAATTAAAATACTTCGTAGGGTTGTTTTGAGAAGCACATTAGATAATGTGTCTTTTTTTAACGTTTATTTTTGAAAGAGAGAGAGAGCGCACACACAAGTGTGTGGTAGGGGTAGAGAGAGAGAGGGAGAGAGAAAATCCCAAGCAGGATGTTGGGGCTCAAACCCACAACCCTAGGATAATGACCTGAGCCAAAATCAAGAATCAGAAGCTCAAGTGCCTGAGCCACACAGGTGCCTCTGGAGCACTTCCTTTTGTGACTGTAGATGTGCTTCATTAATATTAACAATAAGTATTCAAATTTAATTTACTAAGATCTTTAACAGTGAAAAATTTTAATAGTAATATTTACTATCTAATTATGGTGGCTCAAAATAAGCCAACTAATAGCAAATCACAATTCTTATACTTTTATATATGTCTTATATATAATATATAAAATGATTTTTCTGATTAGAATTCCTATTCATCTTCCCATAATAATTGCTTTGTGAAAGACCTTCATAGTGCATGCATCACACTTCATTAAAAGTGCCATTTTTGTCTTTTTTACCAGCACATAAAAAAATATTCTTTTCATTTTCTTTTTTCTTTACATTTTTGTTTTTATAATATGCAACCTAGAATAAGTTCTCAATAAATGAACTCAGTTTCACTACTGTATTTTAGTAGCCTGACATAATAAGTAAAAGGGATGAATTAGAAGATAGTAGTGGGAATAGGAAAGAAAATATAGGTGTGAGAAATATTGCAAAAAGAATTAAAAAACTAAGATACGGTGGACAAAGGTTTATAAAGGTCAGAAAGACACTGATAAACTTTGCTATGATACTTCATTGTAATATAGGAGAAGTTAAAATAGAATTATAATTAATTACACAAACCATTTTAGAAGCCAACTCCATGACATAGGTAAAAAAAAAAAATGATGTAGGCAATATTTCTATGTGTTTTAAGTGAAACAAAGACATTTCTAAAACAATATATTCAATATATAGATGCACTACATGAATCTACAGGATTTACATGAAAATATCTCAGGCTAGTGAACTTTTAGGAGATTTTTTTATAGACTTTTCCATTAGCCATATTTTATAAATTTTAGGTTCTATAATGAAATGCATATTGGTGTGGTTTTTTTGCATGCACATTTCATTTTAATGTTGTTTAAAAAATTCTGACAAATCAGGAAATGGGGGTTTAGGAGTGATGGTGATGCAAAAGGGGGAAGCCGTGGGGTGGGGGTTGAGGACTGCCAGGGGTAGGTGGCAGTAGTGTGCCTTCACCCCTATGCTTTCCATCCTCTCCTGAACAGTGTTACATTCCAAAATGAATGGGTGAGTCCTCCACTATGTCTATGCACCTCAAAGTGATCTTGCACATCACTGAATATCTTGGCATCATTTTCATCTGACACAAATGTGATGGCCACACCCTTGAGGCCAAACAGGCCCGCTAGGGTCACCTGATGCTCATAGGTATCGGAATCCTCAGGTGTGTGGTGTTGAAGGCAATGTTCACCCTCTCAGTGTCCATGCCTCAGCCAAATAGGTTGGTAGCCACAAGAATTTGACATTGAAAATCTTAAAATATATATTGTTTTAGAACAAGAAAAATTAATGCCATTTAAAAACTATGAATCTGAGATATCAATCCTTGCCAGCACAGAAGATGATAGGACTCCCAAAAGAAAAAGAGGAGTTAAGAGAAGATACTGATGTAAGTGGAAAGCTAATGCATTCTTATTTTTGCTTTCTATTTCCCTTTCTCTTGTGGAATATTTTTAACATATAGAAATAATTTCGTCAAATGACTACCTGTGAGAAAGTCTTAGTTTTTTAAAAATAGATAATTCCAACAGGAATTTAGACCTTAATGGTTTCTTCAGAAAGAAAGAAAGAAAAAAAGAAAGAAAGAGGGAAAGAGGGAAAGAGGGAGGGAGGAAAAGAGAGAAAGGAATGAAGAAAGAAAGGAAAGAAGGAAAGGAAAGAGAAAAATTTAGAATGGGGGGAAAAACCTAAGAATTATCTTAATGTTATAGGTTAAAGAAAGAAACAAATGTAAAGAGGGAATCATTTTTTTGGAAACCTGCTCTATTCTAAGCAAACTGGTATGCCACTTCTTATGCACTAACTCGTCTAATTTTCAAGCCAATCCTGTGAAGTAGGTGTTATACCTGCTCACTTCCACAGGTACCGAGACAGGGTGGTAGTGGATAGGGGCAGCAGCTGTTGTGGTTGTGATACTAGTAGAAGAAATGTCAGCGGGAGAATACAGCTACCATCCAATTAATAACACTAGTTGCAGGGGACAGTGCAAGAGCTTTGGATGAATTTAATGAATTGAAAGTAACAAATATATAAAATTCTCAAAAGAAAGCCTGTAGTGGAAGAAGAGAGCTAAAAAAGGGAACAACCACTTTGAGGAGTGGGAAAAAGGGAGAGTCCACAAAACAATGAGGGCTAAGGATTAGAAAGGAAAAGACAACCACACAAACACCATCCATAGTAAACAAGAAAAAGGAGAGTTTCAGGAAAGAGGAAATATTGAAAGCTGCAAGAAAATTGAGGAAAATGCAACAAAGATCATTAATGACTTAATCTTGGACTTTCCCAAATTACAGTGCTGGTCATCTCCACCCTCTGTCTTGAGCATCCTTCTAAGTTTTGGGGTCCTAGATGTGAACTCTTTCCCCTACTTGGGCTCAAGATATTTATTTGTACTTAGTAATGTCCCTTTTCACATCATAGATTTGGCAAAATAAGACTAATTCTTTCCACTTTGCAAATTCAATTACAATTGCCACACACACACACACACACACACACACACTCACATATATATATATATACACATGTGAATTACTTAAAAATATATCTTATATATTTGTAAAATATATATTAAGATGGAATATATAATATAACAATATAATTTGAATAATGTATATGTATATGAAATGTAATCTTTTACTTTAGGTATCTGGTTATCGTATTATTTTACCTACTTATAGAGTCTTATTAAGTTATTCTGATATTTAGCCACAAAATTTGCTTCTCTGAAAAGTTTAGCTTTTGCTACAAAATTTGTGGCTGCATCCTATCCTCCTTTCCTAAACCATTATAATAACTATAAAATTAGATACGTTCAGTACCGGTCCAGTAAAATCCCATTGGCAGTCCTTATCCATCAAAGAAATATTACTCATACTTCATGTATCCATTATCATATATGGCCCCATCGCCCCCACTGCTAGTTGCTGAACTACTCCCCAGTTCTGCTAGCAAGATGCTAAGAACAAGGTCCCCTCAATGCTAAGCTCCAGTTTCCTCATAGACTGTTCATACCTTTCTCAGGAGCTAGATAGGAACTCAAGGAGGCTGAGTCTTCTTAGGAGCTGGGCTTTAGGAACTGGGCCTTAGCCTTATTAAAGTTTGGTCAAGTCCCTTAATAGAGGAGTTGGAATGGAATGTTCTCGCTGAGATTTTTTCCAGTTCTCAAAACTATTCCTCAGAGATGATCAGTTTCTGGAAGGTGCTATTCTTCATTTGTCTCTAGATTCACAAACTGGAGAAAGGTGAGAATGATATCATCTATTTATGTCATTCTAAGAAGTACATTTCAGGGGCAACAGAGACTTCCGCACATCCTCAGAAATTATGCCCAGATTATGAAACAAGTGATTTCACATCCTTTTATAAAAAGTGTCATACTGAATTCTCACTAAGTATTCTACCAAGGCTTTAAATGGTGAGTAAGCCTAGTAAACCAAACAGCAGAGAGAAGGAAGCGGACAGCCTCTCTATATATGACCAAATGCACAAAAGGTATGCTTTGATTTTATCTGTAGTCACCAGGATCATAAATCTCCTAATGTCTCGGTGAATTTATTTTTGAGAAGCCATTTATCATTTGTAGCTGCTATCAACCAAATTTTCCTTTAGCGTCTATTTGCCATCAGCTTAGCATCAATACCCAAGTCTGAAATATTAGAATATGTTGTCGTGTCAGCATCATGGATTTTACCTTGGCATAGGCAAGGCAATGGCAATCCTCTGTCTGTTCATTCAGAAGAGTTAGAGGTCACAGGAGAAGTGTCATATACTGAGACCCCTTAAATATCCTACACAATGGAAAAGATTAATTGTTTTCTTTTTTCCCCCTTCCTTTCACAGATTGGTTTAAACTAAATGTTAATTAGAATAGTAATAGAAAGCAGATAAAATGTGGAATAGATCTGGTAGAATTCGAAGAGTGTTCAGAGTCCACTAGCCCTCAACAGGAAGCACCCTTCTCCCTCTGGAAGTCTACTATTCAACTCTGCAAATTCACAGGATTCTGTAGAGAACTTTGGAAACAATGTGATTAGATGAGAGCCACCAAGTGTGATTGCACATGAGGGCCCACGGCCTGATACCTAACAAGAGTGGAGGTCTTCCAGGCAGGTATCCTTCCCGGGCAAGTCTCAAAGCTACCTAACATCTTTTAGGTTGAAAAGTTTCCTTTCCCTGGAATAGGTACTATGCCTAAATTTAGTGCTGGATCATTTACAGATGTTCTGCTCCATTATATTCTGTCCTTGCATATCCTTGAATATGTGATCATTTAACAGAAATGTTAAATGAACATTTAAATAACAATATAACCTTGTGACAGACTCTGAATTTCTGCCTTTTATATGAATATTGAGGCCCCTTTTTAATATACCTAAAGCCTTGCTATTTAACATATTTCAGGCTTCAGGAACTTTATGAACAGACCCTTCAATAGAGTTTGCATTTTAAACACAATCCTATTTTAGAAATATATAAAAATTATTTTTTTGAAGTAGCACTAAAGGGTTATATAGTGAAGACATAGCTTATTATTTCAGAAAATAAACAGATTCTGCTTCAATGGTCCCCAACATCTAATTTTTAAAGTAGTTTCAGGAGACTGAAACTTACTTCCCATCCTGGCAGAGCACAAACAGAGGAAAGAAGTCGAACGGTGGATGAAACAAAGATGATGACATAAAGGTTCCTGAGTTCCCCTCCTCCCACAGATGCGCTGAAAGTACAGCTACACACAGAGTGATTCTCACTGAGAGAGGTTCTGAAACCATCTGAGTGACGCCTATACACTAGATTGATGAAACGATACCCACATTGGAACAGGTTTAAGACAGGTACACTCTCACCATAAACCCCATTACCAGCCAAGAGCCATACAAATGAGAGAGAACCCCCACCTCCCAGGTCTGCCCTGGGAGTCAATGAGTTTAGACCTCTACATCCAGTGCCCCAACTTTTAAGACTTCTACTGAAGGGAAAGGTTCCCCAAACACCTAGCTGTGAAAGCCAATGGGTCTTGTGACCGCTAAGCTACAAGACTATAGTAAACAAAGAAGTGATTCTTTTTTGTAACTGGAAGTTTGTACCTCTTAATACCCTTTACCTAAGTCATGGGGATGTAATGTATGGCATAAGGAATAGAGAGGAATAGAGAGGAATTATAACAACTTTGTATGGTGACAGGTGATAGCTATACTTATCATGAAAATTATTTTATAATGTGCAAAAATATTGGATCACTGTGTTGTACACCTGAAATGAATAGGATATTGTATGCCAACTATACTTCAATTAAAGAAAAAGAAAAAGAAAAAGGAGGAGTAGGAGGTGGAGAAGAAGGAGATAGGGAAGCGGAAGGGGAAGAAGAAGAAAAGGAGAAGAAGAAGAAGAAGAAGAAGAAGAAGAAGAAGAAGAAAGAGAAGAGGAGGAGGAGGAGGAGGAGAGGGAGAGGGACGAGGAAGAAGAAGAAGAAGCAAAAGAGGAAGAAGAGGAAGAAAAGGAAGAGGAAGAAGTGATTCCTAATATGATAAGAGTGCTTGCCACAGCCATCCCCCAGAGCTGAGTGCAGTGGAAGCAGGCAAAATTGCCTATTTCCCAGTTTTTCTCTAAAAGAGGTCTATATATGTATACTTTGAAAGCAGCTGCCTAAAGGCTGAACTGCTCATTTAGCAAGCACTAGGGGTTGGCTGCATTTGCCTCAGATGAGGGAAGCAAAGCACAACATTCCGGGCTTCCCCTTTCAGCCCACTGC
Source organism: Herpailurus yagouaroundi (assembly GCF_014898765.1). Lineage (NCBI taxonomy): Eukaryota > Metazoa > Chordata > Mammalia > Carnivora > Felidae > Herpailurus > Herpailurus yagouaroundi. The sequence goes on from NW_024412376.1 coordinate 62,772,378, forward strand.
AACTTGCCAGTACCTCCCTGGAAGGAGCTGGTATATATATCTGGCCCCCAGCTTTTGCAGTAGCCACATGAGGAACAAGTCCCCAGATTATTGTGCTGTAATAGACAAAGGCACTTACATTCCCAAATACTATAGGAAACAAAGAGATGGTTCTTTTGAAAAATAAAAAAAAAATTAAATCCAGTATAATTAACAAACTGTGTTATAGTAGTTTCAGGTGTACAATATAGTGATGCAACAATTCTATACATTATTCAGTACTTATTGTGATAAGTGTACTCTTAATTACCTTCATCTATTTCACGCATTTCCACCCCACTCCCCTCTGGTAATCATCAGTTTGTTCTCCATAGTTAAGAGTCTGTTTTTTGGTTTATTTCATGTTTTTTTTTTTTTCCTTAGTTCACACACACAAAAATAGTTCTTAATGAGCACAAGAGCAGCCTTTGCAATAGCTAAATACCCAGAGCCAGCATGGACTAAGCAGGTAAAAACACCCATCTCCCAGTTTCCTCTTGGAAGGGGTTTAACTACATACTTTCCCAGCTGCTAACTCAGGGTCCAGCTTCTAATCAGCCTGCAACGAGGTGCTGACTGCAATAGGATACTGCTGGCTATTGGCACTCCCTCAAGTCACTAAGAACAAAGAAGGAGGCTTGGGCAATCTTGAGAGTTAGACAACTAGGAGCTCAGGCCAGCCTGATTGATAAGATACATCTCCTATAGGAGACCACTGTCAAAACTGGGAGAGGTGGCTGTTTTGTCTAATGTGCAGCAACCGACACAGTGAGTCAAGGCAAATGAAGAAACAAAGGAATATGTTCCAAACAAAAGAATGAGATAAATCTCCAGATATAGATCTTAATGAAATGGAGATAGTGATTAACCTGATAGAGAGTTCAAACTAATAATCATACAGATGCTGAGGTCTGAAGAGCAATACAGGAACAAAGTGAGAATTCCAACAAAGAGAAAATATAAAGTATTTTCAGTAAATTTCCCTTATCGAATCAGAACAACAATGTCCATTACTTTTTAAAGAAGTCAAATCTGTTTTTAAGTATACTTGCAAATGTTGAAGGAAGATACATGTCATTTTATTTTATGTTCATACAATTTGCAGGTATATAGATATTCTTATACCTAAAATAAAGATACCACATGTCACTCTGACATATCAAATATTGCTCAGAATATTTTAAAATTCTGGTAAGTTCACTGCAGTTCAAATAAAGAGGTCTAAGAGTCTTATCCAAGCAGCTGTGGTTCCTATTTGAATTTTAGCCTAGATTATTAAAACCTCAAGCCGCAAAATCCCCCTAGGAAATCTTGCATAAGCATTGTTCTCATTGAAAAGGGCTGGGATCAGAAAGGAAGCAAGAGGTTCATGCTTTAGTTGGCTTTAGAACATCAAAAACCAAGTGGTCAATTCTCCTTCAGATGTGTGTTCATAACCCCTTTTAAAGGCAATGGAAATTATATGTGTGGATTTGGGGAGAACATACCCCCAAGTAAGCAAATTAAGAAATGCCAAGAACAACCAAATTTCTTTGCTTCAAAAAAATTGGCTTAAACAATAGTTATTTTAAAAAATAATTTTATGTAATATGTCAAGTAAGTCTATTCATCAGTGATTGGATTTCTATGGCCAATTTGAAGGGAAGACCTTAAAAATATTTTAACCGTATTTTTTTCTGGTTTTGACCAAAAAAATACAGTTGCTAAACTATTTTTGAAAAAGGAGTTATTTATGTTTCTCCAAAGCAAGTATCTCATAATTCAAAAATTGGTTATTTTTCTACCAGGGCCTGATGGAAGCATTTTCATATTTGTTAATGGCATGGCATGCAGACCAGCCTTTTTGTGGAAAGAGCTTCCAGAACAACCCGCTAAAGACATAGATTGTATCGTTGTGAGGAAGGAGGTAGCGTTCTTAAATGTCTCGAAGACTGTGTCTGATGGACAATTTTAATTTAGCAAAGGAGAGGTGAGAAAGGGAGAGACGGATAGGGAGTTATTATTTTTGAGGAAGTGGTTAGGGAGTTCTGCTGAAAATACTCCTCACTATATCCAAACCACAAAGGTTTACTAAACAGAAATTTAAATCAAAAGGCAAACAGGATGTTCATCTGGGACACATTTTTGGACACATAGTTTTAATACCACATGAAAGCTGCACCATCCAGATGTAAAAGAAATAACATTTAAACAAAGAAACAAACAATAAAACAAGAAGTGAAATTGGATGATAGCCTTTAACACAGAGCACTTCCTCAGTAAAGTTACTGGATCACAGACAGAGCCATTTACTCTGAGGAAGAGGTGGGGTAGGCTCTGGAAGTCTGGGCTTTCTCACAATGGACGGAGTAAAATAGCAGTCTGATGTTAGGCAACAGTGAGCTTTGGCAGCCTCTACTTTCTGGATTTCTTAAATTATCTATTTTAGACTGAAGTGGAAACTTATTAGAGCCAGCACTTTAATATCAGATCAGCTGCAGGAAGGAACACAGAGAAAAAAAAAATTGTTGGTACATATTGTACCCAGGACGTTATGAAGCAAGAAACCAATAACAATTTCTACGAGCTACCTAAGGCTAGCCACCCTATCACAAATACACAGTGATAATGCCATTAAAACTCAGAAAATTTGAAAATTTGAAAATAAGAGAGCCTATGCTAAGACTTAAGAAAATAGGACAAGTTGCAATAACATAAAACTATTATGTTTTTCACATGGTTGGAAGGAAATGTTGAGAGTATCATTTAATTATTTCTTAGATTCTTAATTTTAATATTTTAAATTAAAAATGAGGTGGCTAGGATGCCATAAAAGTCAGTGTCTGAGTATCACGTATTTTAAAATAGCAAATTTTAAGCATTTAAATTCTTCACTTTTTTTTTTTCTTTTTTTTTTTTTTAATAAATAGAACACTCAAAGTCCAAAGCCTATTAACAATGTCTGGGTCTCCCGTCCAGGTTGTAAAAAACCTGGCAGATGCTAGCTATCAAATTTCCAAATTAAGTTTCCTTCACTTACTGTATTTTTAAATAAATATACTGTCTAAAATATGTATAGGTCATTTGTAATTTTGCTCCACATTAGTTTTGGAGACCAGGAATTAAAACTACTAAATGTTTGGTTGTTTAAAAGTTTATTTTCTTTAAACTTTATCTTCTATATTCTTAAAATGTAAGATGAAAATACTTAGAGAGTTATTTTTGATAGTGACCAAATCACATGTTTTTATACCCTGTGAAGGAAGGGAATGAGTTTGGGAAAGTCCAGCTTATGAGGCACAATTATTTCAGAGAAGTAGATTGCTAATATTTACTGAGAAATAACCTTAGAACTTCTTGCAATTTGCATCATTTTCACTGAAAACTACTACTTATTTTGTATACTTTTTATGTATTTGTGACATAGTTTTGCTTTCCTAAATGCAACAGATTGAACTGCCATAGTTTGCAAAATAATAACAGCCACAGAATACTGTGGAATAGAAAGTGGTAGATAAATATTGATTTAAACCCAAGAGAAGCACATGACTGGGTTTTCCTTTCTCTTCTATTTCCATAAAATGGGTGCGTGACATTACTGTTCATTCTCAATTGATTTATCATGTACTTTTCTCATAACAGCTTGTCTGCCATGTTTTGAAACCTGAACTATTTAATTAAGGAATCATTACTTTTTCGTTTCCCTCAGTGCTTTGAAACTTTGCTTTTCATTAACACATTTATTTGTTCTTGAAATTTTGAAGGTGATGTAGCAAATTTTGTTATACGAAATATGTTGAGGAGTAACCTGGAGTCGATTAGTTTTAAACTGATATGTAACAAATTACCACAAACTTAGCCACCTAAAACAGCACATTTATTATCTCATAGTTATCTTGGGTCAGGAGTTCAGACATACCTTAACTGGGACCTCTCACAAAGATTAAAAAAGTCAAGGTGTGGTGGCTGGGCTACGTTCCTTTTTGAAGATCAGGGCCTATCCCAGCTCATACTCAAATCCCTGTGGTTGTGGAACTGAGTTCCATGGTTTCTTGGTGGTTAGCAACTGGGGTTGCTCTCAGCTCCCAGAAGTCACCATGATCCCCTGTCACGTGACCCTCTCACAATGTGGTATTCTTTTTCTTCAAAGCCAACAGCAAAGGAAATCCACTCTAGTGTGTTAAAAGTAAGTCTTATGCAACATAAACAGAGCAATCAAGAGAGTGACATCCATCACTTTTTCCATATCCTATTGACTGTAAGCAAACAGATCCCGCCCACACTTAAGGGGAGAGGATTATATAGGGTTTAACACAGGAGGCTGGAGATCCTCTGCGCAGTCTTTAAATTCTGTCTCCCATGTGCATTAATTTGCATTGTTTTACTAATTTAAAAGGACACTCCTATTAGAAACTATTTTAGGCATTCAAAATATTACTAAAAAAAATCCTAGCGATGTTTACTTGCTCTTTCACATGAAATTTATTACTATCCCCAATTTTAATTTGATAATATTCAATGTAACCAACTACATGCATTGCATAGTTAGAGAATAAAAGTTACAGATATAATTTCGGTCCCTATAGAATCAAGAAACCACGCTGAAAATATTTGTTTCAAAGATTACCACATAGAACATTTTTAATACAAGAGTGATATATTTTAGTTCCCTCCTCTGCACTGTTTTGAAATTCACTTCTTTTGAATATCTTTGTTATAGAAAATAAGAATTTTTCCTTTTCCTTTCATGTTTACTCATTCATTCAACAAATACATATTGAGTCTCTTCTGTACTACAAGCTTTTTGTTATGTTTTAAGAATGTAAGTTAAACAACAATGAGTTACACCTTTGTCAATTACTAGCAGTAAATGGCAGATCATTTAAACTCTTTGAGCCTTAGCTTACTCAACTTTAAAATAAATATGTATAATTTTGTTCCTATTTAATTTAACAAAATAATATTTAGTTCTACAAGAATCCAGTCTTTAAGGAAGGCCTCAATATTCTGAGACAAAAGACATAGTGAACGCTTCCTGAAAGTTCAGTCTAATGAGTCAAACATTACAGGGTTAACACTGTTATCATTAAGAGGAGCACACAGGAAGACATGTGAGGTGTAAAAGCTGAACAGAGTTTTGATGGATGAGTGGGAGTAAGCCAACTGTGTCAGATGAATTTAATAGCAAATGCAAACAGGTGCATGAGAGAGCATGTGTATTGGGGGAACTGCAAATAAATCAGTTAGATGGAATGTGGTATGTAGACAGAGAGTTGTGTGATAATAAAGTTCTGGATAAGCACAGGCCAGATCAAATAAGTACTGGCTTAGAAGCTCAGACTGTATCCTGAGTAATGGGGAGCAACTGAAAGATGTTAAATGAGAAGTTAAAAAAATTACCTCTCTGCTTTTTAAAGCTTATTCTGCTGGAGGTGGAAAGTACAAAAAGGAAATCCCATCAGATGGATTTAAGAGGCCGTGCAGTAAGACAAAAAGATAAAAACAGGGCTGGGAGAGAGGATAAGGATGGGAGGGATGTGAGCTATTAAGAAGACAGTGAACCCAGTACACCAGGGCTAATTAGAGATCCTGGTCTGAGGATTAAAAAGGAGTAGATGACTTGTGGGCTTTTTGATAGACTTGATGGTTGTTCTCTCATCTGATAAAGAGAATGGAGAGGGAGGAGAAATGTGGGGAGGATAGAGAAGATGAGTTTAGTTGGGGAATAGTAAGTTTGAACTTAAGGTGTCTTTGGAACATGCTAGAGGAGATTTCCAGAAGACAATATAATATGTAATTACAGATCTTAGGATAGATATATTTGCTAACATGTACATTAGAGATTCATCAGTGTTTCTATACGTAGAATAGAAGTTCATCCAGAAAAAAATGAAATAATATTGAAAATTTAAAATCATATTTAAAGTGTGTCAGAGCAGATAGAGCCCATGAAGTGCACTGAGAAACATTGGCCTAAGCTCTAGAATAAAAACCAGGCCACAAAAGTATCACAGAAATTGAGTGGTCAGAGAATTGAAAAAGAAGTAAGCAATCGCGTACCAAATGCTACGGAGACCTAGAGTAAGGAGAAAGATAAAAAAAGAGATGATTGATAACTGCCTTGGTGCCCTTGACAAGAGCAGTTTCAGGAAGCAATAGGAGGGGGAACTGTATTTCAGTGGATTGAGGAGCAGAAAATAGGAGATGAGGGAGGAAAAGCAAGAGTAATCCTTGTGTCAACACACCTGGTAATGACAAAGATAGCAAATAGAGCAGTGTTTAGAAGCAGAAATGACATAGGTGGCAGATTTCTCAAGATATGTGCATAGTTAGTGATTTATTCATGCTGTATATAAATATGCCAGAAAAAAGGGTGTGGGGGGAGGGAAAGAGAAAGAGACAGATACATATAAATATTTATAATATAAAATATATGTATAAGTTAAAATAAAAATATATAATATACATTATACAAATGTAATATATATAATATACATAGAGAGAGAGAGAGAGAGTCCAAAGCATAGTGGTAAAAATATGGGCTATGAGACTAGATATTCTGAGTTTGAATCCTAGATATACCACTTGTTAACCAACCTTGGGCATCTCCCTCCCCCTAAGTTGTCTTATCTATAAAATGTACAAAATAGTATCCATTTTATTAATAATAATATTACTGAGAGGAATTACATGAGGTAAATAAAACATGCAAAGTGCTTAAATTAGTGTATAGCCCATAGTAAACACTGAATAAATTTAACTCTTATTGGTTATGGTTCCTCGTGATCAGAGACGAGTTTGAGCAGAAAATGAATTTAATAAATGATGCTGTGCTAGGTAGCTCCTAGAATCTCTGAGGTAGAGCATGTAAACCATGCACCCAAGAATAATAACCAGCTACAAAAGGGGGTTACTCCAGTGAAAACTCTGCCATTTTTACTAAGCATTGATGATGATAATGCAATTAGCACTGACTTTGTTGGAGACTCAGCTCATGCTAATAAAAGCAGGGCCTGATGTCAGAAGCCAGATACTTTTGTTGTTTCTGGTTGTGGTAGTTTGCTCCCTTTTGAATCAATGTCTTATCCGAGCACATCTTGTAAGATTTTGCACATCAGTAACAAGGACAAGTGAGGGAATAAATCCTGGCTTCTCCTTGGGAAAGGCATACTCAAGCAAAGTCCAAACACAAGAAGGGTGTTTCCCAAATATTTGGCACTTAAAGATTTCTGATAAATATCTACTACTTCACCCCTCTGGTTCCTGGAGGCAAAAATTTACTTAAACTTGCTAGAAAAATGCACTTCACCTTTATGTGGTTTTAAATAGTTTCTTCTTATATGAAACAATCTTGTGGCTAAAGAACCAATTAAAGGTACAGTTTGATATCAGAACTATTCTTCACATTCCCTTATCCCTTTCCAAGATGGTATTTGGGCTGGAACAAAACATATTCTTCATGGATTTGGGCCAATGTGCAAGACTCCTGCCCAGCTCCTTATTGATTTCCGATGGAAGGATCCTGGGATGGTGTTTGATTTGGAAGGAATCTGCATGAGTGCTTCCTCCCAAGGTTCTAAACAGGAACTTTGTGATATCCATTTTGCTCCATTTTTGGCTTTTCTTCGGACTTAGTAACATGTGTCACACTTGAAACCGTAGCCTAAAAAGAACAATCAGGATATATGGGTTTCATCATACATTTCACCCACCTCTGACCTAGCAGTATGGATGGCAAGGCTTCCCCACTTGTCTTTATGGCAGACTCTCTTCATGATATATTCTGATTTCTTTACCTTGGTAAATGGGAGCTATGATCCACAGTAACCAGCCAAATACTCGATACATTAGTGGAAGCTAGAGGGCTTAAAAAAAATTTTTTTTTTCTTCCAACCAAACCTGGCTTTCAAATCTTTGGTCTTGCAGTCAAGTCAAATATTTTATTCCGGATTTCAAAAGCTGCACACAACTGCCTCTGACTCAATGCAGCCCAGCTTTCACAATTCCAGTTCTCCCCAAGGCAAACAGATGACTCCAGCAAAATCAGGGGAAAGTTCTACTTGGAAAATGCAAAAGAGAAAAGAATAGTCCACTCTTTTAAAGATATTACTACCATTCTGCATGAAAGGTATTTGCATGTTTATATACCAAGAGTAAAAGGCGGGTAGATAGGAGGAGGCAAAGTCAGACCAGAGAGAGAGAGCCAATTGGTAGGTTAAATTGCCCGAGGCAGAGGTAGGGTATCAAAGCACAATTAAAGGGATTTGTCTTAAAAGGAGCCCTTCCACTGAAATAGAAGAGAAGGGCTAGAAGCTTGTAATAATCAATCACTGTTATACTGCTTCTCTGCTGAGTCTATAATGTACAATAGTTATTTTAAATGGAATGCTGTCACTGTGAGAAAATTTCCAATCGTCCTGTGATCCTCCCTTCAAGCAAATTTAAGTCATTTTATTAGAAAAATAATAACCCTGTCCATTTACAACACTAGCACAAGTGTCTTAATGTTTTTGCTCAGATGAGAACATTAGCCAGACCCAAAGTCACAAAGTGGTCTATTCTCCACATCAGCTGGTTTGGGTTTTAACCAGGACTGATGCCTTGTCTTGTATTTTCTTTCACTGTTTCCTTTTATTATGTTTCCTTTAATGCATTTCTTTTATTCAACTTTGGAGACGGAATATGGCAACCAGATTTTAGATTATTAGCTCATTCAATAGGAAATATATATTTTTGTTTCAAACAGTGCATCTGTCTGCTCTCAGGAATGTTAAATAATAACAATAGCACAACAACCGAGCAGCTTAGGATAGGAAATGAAAACCACCATGAGTTCTGGAACACATGGAAGGACACTCTAGGCGGAATATAATTAAGTAGTTGGAATTTGTGGTTTAGGCCACCAGGGTTAAAAATATGCCTCCTGAGCAAAGTGCCTTAGATTTTTCAAAGATCACAAACATTGGCACGGATAATAGGATGATCAGAGCATCCTCCCTCCAGGCGTCTCCACCATAAATATTGATTCTCTGTGCCTTACAGAGCTCCATTCTCTTAGTTAAAGCCATAAAAGAGAGGAGAACATGTCTTCTTAGGAAAAGAGAGAAGAGAATCCTCTTTGTTCACCATTAGGGGACATATAATCCAGCTACCATAGTTGCCATTTTTCTACCTCGTCTGCTTAGCTGAGAGAAATGAGCCCACCATGTTGTACATATTGGTAGGGGAAAGATATAGAGAAGTCAGAATAACAACACAGAAAAGACTCCTGCTGGAGAACCATTTTCCTAATGCAACTTTATTGCCTGCTTCTTCTCTCCAGGGCCACAACTCCAAAAATACGTGGACTGCAAGGGATCTAGAACAGTGCAATCAAACAAAAACAACAGGAATTGAAACAGAACTCAGCTCTTACTCTGCCTCTAGCACTGAGAAAGCTGGTAGTGAAATATCCAGGGGCAAAAATTAATACCCATATGGTGGTATTACTATATGTTGTAGGCTTAATAATGGCCCATCAAGATAACCAGATCTTGATCCCTGGAAACTGTAAATGTTAGTTTATATGGTTAATGACACTTTGCAGATGATTGAGTTAAGGATCTTGAAATGGGGAGGCTTTCTTTTTTTTTTTTTAATTTTTTTTAATCTTTATTTTTGAGAGAGAGAGAGAGACAAATTGTGAGTAGGGGAGGAACAGAGAGAGAAGGAGACACAGAATCCGAAGCAGGCTCCAGGCTCTGAGCTGTCAGCACAGAGCCGGAGGCAGGGCTCGAACCCACAAACTGCTAGATCATGACCTGAGCTGAAGTCGGATGCTTAACCGACTGAGCCACCCAGGTGTCCCTAATGGGGAGGCTTTCTGAATTAAGTATTCTTCCCTTGTATTTTGTAATTTTAAGTATTCTTGTAAGAAGAGGACAGAGGACAATTTGACTGCAGACAGAAGAGAAGGCTGTATGTTGGAAGCCAAGGTCAGCTGAGTCAGAGAAAGGAAACCTATGCCACTGGCTTTGAAGATCGAAGAAGAGGCCACAATCCAAGGAATACAGAGTCCCGGAGAAGCTGGAAAAAGCAAGTAAATGGCTTTTCTCCCAGAGCCCCTGGAGGTAGCCTGACTCCTCTGACACCTTGACCTCAGCTCACTGAAACCCATTTAGGACTTCTGACTTCCAGACCATAAGAGAATAAGTTTGTGCTTATTCTGCTCAGGTTTAAGCTACTCTGGTTGTAGTAATTTGTTACAGCAATCATAGGAAACTAATATGCTATATATACCTGTGATCTAAAGAACACTAGAATAAGCATCCTGACAGTTCCATAAATCACTCAAGCAGTCTGATTTTCACCATTGTAAACTGAGAAGTATTGTCCCTGTTCATATCATAGAATATTTAAGAATAAGAAAATTTATATTACAGCTATTTAATGTAAATTATTATTATGTTGACAATATCTTAATCTAAAAAATGATAATAACATTATATGTCAAAATGTTTTTTTAAAAAAAAATCTTTTTTGGGGGCCCCTGGGTGGCTCATTCGGTTAAGCATCTGACTTTGGTTCAGGTCATGATCCCACGGTTCAGCACAGAGCCTGCTTCAGATCCTCTGTCCCCCTTTCTCTGTCTCTCTTTCTCTCTCAAAAACAAGTAAACATTAAAAAATATATTTTCCTGCCAAGTAACCTAAACAAACAACAACAACAAAAATTTAATGTAAATAAAATGTAAAACTGCAAATAAAATATGATAATGTATATGGTCAAAAAGCCCTCTGAAACACTTTGCCTAGTAGCACATATGAGTTGTGTGTACAAAATTAAAATATAGCAAAGTTGACTGATTAATTTTCCATATCTTGTTAAATAAATGAAAATGTTTCCTAGTGAACAACTAGTTTAGTTAACACTGAGATAATTAAAAATACTATATAAACTCATTTTTAAAAATTAAGCCAACAGATTTAAACTTAACTTCAATTGATTCATTCAGTAGAAACAATCTTTCTTTTTTCTTTTTGCAGAGTACAGATAGTTAATCCCTGTCTTTATTGTTGGTTTTGCTCTTTTTATTTTACTTGCTTGCTTGCTTTTCAAATTTCTTTTTTTTTTTAATTTTTTAACGTTTTTATTTATTTTTGAGACAGAGAGACAGAGCATGAGCAGGGGAGGGGCAGAGAGAGAGGGAGCCACAGAATCTGAAGCAGGCTCCAGGCTCTGAGCTGTCAGCACAGAGCCCGACGCGGGGCTCGAACTCACAGACCGCGAGATCATGACCTGAGCCGAAGTCGGCCGCTCAACCGACTGAGCCACCCAGGCACCCTTCAAATTTCTTTATGTAACAATCAAATGTAAAGCCTCCAAAATAATCAGTTTGACATATTTCATTTTATTTTTGATAAATTTCAACCATATATATATGTATATAAGTGTATATATATATATCTATACACATATATATGTGTGTGTGTGTGTGTGTGTGTGTGTGTGTGTGTGTGTATATATATATACCTGAAATATTTTCCTGGTCATATTCCCACATATATGATTTTCAGGTACTCACTAAATTTATCTCAGTGTGAAAGGAATTCATTCCACATCAACTTAAGATCTAGTACTTACTGACTGTAAGGTAATTCATTTTAGTCAACATTTATTGACCATTTCTCTTCATTTATGCTCTTTCATTTCAGACTCCCAAAACTTCTCACAAAGATTACTGTAAAAGTCTCCCAAATGTTCCCTGTCCATTGCCTTTTCTAAAATCATCAATTTTCTATCCTATTTTCGCAGTAATCTTTCTAATCACAGTGATTAGAAAATTCCATGATTAGAAAATTTCAGTTGCTCTATATTGCTCTTAAAATGCACACTTCTTAGTATGTTTTATAAAAACGTCCATTTAATAATATCTATCATTTTTCTCCAGTCTTACTTGCCATTATCCACTTAACTCAAAATGAGACATTCTAAGATCCCCTAAATTCACTACTACTCTAGGCTCTGCACAGATTCTCTTTGCCTGAAAATACTTTGCCAAAATATAGTCTGGTGGATGTTGGATATGTGTATCTCTAAAGTTTCTGGGAGACAAAACTAAGCTATCATTATCCAGATAGAGAGCAGACTTAAAATCATAAATACAAATTAGATCTCTCATATAATGTATTTACAGTAAAAAGAGATTGTGGGTGAAAATCTAAAGAACACTGACATTGAAAGAATGAGAGGAAAATCAACTCATGAAGAGGAATTAGAAAGGAGCAGTCAGAAAAGTTAAAGAATAAAAAGCCAGGATAGTATGGTATCACTGAAGCTTTGGGAAATAACATTTCAAATATAGGGATGTTGCCAAACAAGGCAATTAAAAATAGAATAATGCCTACTGGCTTTGTGATAAGGAGATCACTCCATTTGCAATGGAATGAGAAGATTGGAGAGTTGCAGAGGTGAGGTTGGGAATTTAAAGATGTGAGTCCAGATTTCAACATTATAGTAGAGGATTATTATCCCAAAATACAGAAAATGAAAAGAATACTAGAATACTGCTTGATTCAATAACTGTTAAAGCCACCTTGATAATGTCAGAGATTTGGGGTAAGGAAAAAAATCGTGTCAAATCCCTCAGGGAATGGGAAGACTGACAAGGGATCAATAAATCATAGATCCCAAAAAGATGAGAATAATACAGCTGATGTTTGAGGCAATGTAGAACTGGAGGATTTATGTATCCATGAAAGAAAATGGTCTGACTCGGTAAATTGGAGGAAAGAGGACATCAGTCCAATTTCCCAAGCTGGGAAAAAGGAGGAGTAAACACTTAACAGCTATCTTACCCCTCCTCTTAAGCTCCATTTCAGAATTTCTTCCTGGTATTCCTCTGTATAACTTTCCATCTTAAAGTTTAATTTGCAGGAAAAAAAAGTTGAATAATGAGTCATGGAAGTTAACAATTTTCCTTTACATTCTCAAGATAACACTTGAAAGAAATATATGCGTGTAGGTGAAGACATTCTTTGGCAGCTTTTTCTCTGTCCTACATACGGTACACTTCACTTTGTTCTCTGGAATTAAGTGTTTTCTCCTCCTTATAAGTTGAGTATTTATAAAAAAAAAAAAAAGTGTTTCTAAATAATAAAAGAAGGTTGTATAGCAGAGTCATTAGAAGCCAGACTGTGAGGGTTTTGAGTCTGTGTGGGTTTGAATACCAAGTTATCTTAGACAACCTATTCAACTAATCAAAGTCTCTGACTTTCTCATCAGTAAAATGGGGTTAATAAACCATACAGTAGTGAGGTTTAAATAAAGCAATGTTTTAAAAATGTTTAGTAAAATGTGTGGCACATAAATATAGCTACCTTATAGACTAGACTTAACATACCTATTTCTACCTGATTTCTGATTTATTCAAAACCAGAAAGAATGCTAATCAAGAGAAGGCAGAGTTTCATCTAAGACATGCATTCAAGAGGATATTCCCTAGAGAACAAATGTTTTGAAACAAAATTTTTTTAAAGGGTAGAAATAGTTTGTACACTGTCATCCTTGCCCATAATCATATACACTGGTTTCTTCCTTGCTAGAAAATAAAATTTTCTGTTACACAGACACAGTTGTTAGCTTTGAGTCAAATTCTTATTGCTATGTTGACCTCTAAGGGCATTTTATTTTGTGATTGGTCAACATAGGTCTAGGCTTTTCCTTACCATGAGTTTCTAGAAGTCATTTCTGTGACTTGCTATCCTTAAACATGATAATCTTTCTTCTACTCATAGACACTCCAATACACCTTTTAATCTACTGTTTTTATGACTTCAAGTCTTTTTCCTTTTTCCCTACATAGTGAATTCCCACATAATGTGCAAGATCCAGATTAAGAGTGCCCTAGACCAAACAAAAGTTGCCTCTCATCCTGAGTTAATCATTCCCACTGCTGAATGCTAGTATCATCTGTATATGACTCTAACAGTCATGCATATCAGAATTAAATTAAAACTTTTTAAAACTCATATACCTGAAGGACACTGTCAAACATGTATGTTCAAAAAACAAACAAACAAAACTTTAGGAGGAGCCAAGATGGCGGAACAGCATGGAAGTTTTCTGTGTGTCTCATGTCCATGAAATACAGCCAGACAAACACTAAACCATCCTTCACACCTAGAAAACTGATTGGAGGATTAATCCAACAATCTGCACAACCTGAACCACAGAATTCAGCAGGTATTTAGCATGGAAAGGTGAACTTGGGGAGAGAGAAGCTGTGGAGGGCAGGGAGCTGCTTTTGAGGGCAGGGAGAGGATGGAGATGGGGGCGGAGGGTGATAGGCGGAAAAGCACCGCTCCCTAAAAGCAGCTAGAGAAATTGGAAAATTGGAAACAGCTGCAGGGACTGAGCTAAAAAGGGAGAAGGGAGAAAGAAGAAAGGAGAAAGGAGAGGGTTTAAATTCCATTAAAGACTGTAAACAGGGGGAGCATAGAGTCTGAAACTCCACAGCTTGATACCTGACAGTGCTCTGATGGGAAGGGTGAATCCCCAGGAGCACAGCAGGGTCCAGGAGTTTCTCAGGCCATACGGGGAGAAGCGGTTCCACTGCTGGATATACATTTGGTAGAGGCTGTGAAGCCACCTGGGCCCAGCAGACCCCAGAGTATGGCCACATTCACTGTTGCTGGAACAAGGTCATTGGGGGTGAAGCCTGGTGTCAAATGTGTGTTGTAATTTTCCATAACCCCTGAGGAACTGATGCTACACTGTCTCACAAACTTTTTCTGGGCTGGGCTGGCACCCAGCTGCAGTCTCTGCAGCACAGTCCCGCAAGCATTCCTGGGTGTGCCTGGCACCTGACCATTGCTCTGTGAGACCTTCCACAGAGGCGCAGAGTGGGTCAAAGCCACAGTCCCTCAAGAGTGGGGGGGCCAGGGAATGCAGCTGCACCTGAGACAAAACTTGGGAGGGAGGTGCTGCCTGGGGCTTGGTCATGGACAGTGTGGAATCAGGGAGTAGACAGAAGCCAAAGAGGAAGGACGGGTGTGTGATTGCTGATTAGGGAGAATCCAGTTCCCATACTAAAGACTGGGTAGCTGGGTGATGCCATTTTCACCGCTCCCACTCATGTGCATGTGCACCTACAAGAGCCACAACAATCCACCCCAGTAGGCTAGCAGCGCCATCTAATGGAGAACGGAGCCGTTACACTAAGTCCCACCCAATGAGCCAACCTCACTCTTTAAGAACACAAGTTTCACTGCCTGCTTAGTTTATGGACTATAAAGTGCTTCATAGTTTGACTTCTAGGGGAAAACAAAGTAATTTCAGTAGTATTTCAGTCTGTTAGCCAGTCCATTCTATTCAATTTTCTTTCTTTCTTTTTCTTTTTTCTCTTTTTTGTTTCCTTTCTTTTTCTTGAAAACAGAAAGAGTAAAAATTCATTTTTTATTTTCAATTTTTATTAAAAATATTTTTCTTTAATTTTTTTCTACTATATTTTTTACTTTTGTGTAAATTTTTTCAAATTCTATTTTACTTCCATCATTTCATTTTAGTCTACTTCAGTGTATTCATTTTTTCAAATTTTCAAACGATTTCCTTTTTTTGTTTTTGCTTCTTTTTGGTTTTTGTTTGTTTTTTTTTTTCTTTTCCACTTTTTTCTCTAATCTATCAAGCCACTTTCAACACCCAGTCCAAAACACACCTAGGATCTACTATCATTTATTCCATTTTGTGTGTGTGTGTGTGTGTGTTTAAGTTTTTAATTTTAATATTTTTTAATTTTATTTTTTTTAATTTTAATTTTTTCTATGTTATTATTCCTTTTCTCCCTTCAAAATGATGAAATGAAGGAATTCACCCCAAAAGAAACAGCAGGAAGAAACGACAGCCAGGGACTTAACCAACACAGATACAAGCAAGATGTCTAAGCCAGACTTTAGAATCACGATAATAAGAATACTAGCTAGAGTCGAGAATAGATTAGAATCCCTTTCTGCAGAAATAAAAGAAGAAAAACTAGTAAGGATGAAATAAGATGCTATAACTGAGCTGCAACCTCGAATGCATGCTGAGGCAGCAAGGATGGATGAGGCAGAACAGAGAATCAGTGATGTAGAGGACAAATTTATGGAAGCAGAAAAATAGAGGGAGATTAAGGTAAAAAGCAGGATTTAGGAATTAGAGAAATCAGTAACTCATTAAAAAGGAACAATATCAGAATCATAGGAGTCCCAGAAAAGGAAGAGAGAAAAATAAGGGTAGAAAGACTATGTGAGAAAATCGTAGTGGAAAACTTTCCTAACCTGGAGAAAGACAGACATCAAAATCCAGGAAGCAGAGGAGTCCCATTAGATTAAATAAAAACCGACCATCAACAAGGCATATCATAGTCAAATTCACAAAATACTCAGGCAAGGGGAGAATCATGAAAGCAGCAAGGGAAAAAAAAAGTCCCTAACCTACAAGGCAAGACAGATCAGGTTTGCAGCAGACCTATCCATTGAAATTTGGCAGGCAAGAAAGGAGTGGTGGGATATATTCAGTGTGCTGAATCAGAAAAATATGCAGCCAAGAATTTTTTATCCAGCAAGGCTGTCATTCAAAATAGAAGGAGAGATAAAAAGTTTCCCAGACAAACAAAAATTAAAGGAGTTTGTGACCACTAAACCAGCCCTGCAAGAAATTTTAAAGGGGACCCTCTGAGGGGAGAAAAGATGGAAGAAAAAAAAATATATATATATATATGCAACAAAGATTAGAAAGGACCAGAAAACACCACCAGAAACTCCACTGTACGAGCATCATAATGGCAATAAATTCATATCTTTCACTACTCACTCTAAATGTCAATGGGACCAATTCTACAATAAAAAGACATAGGGTAACAAAATGGATAAGAAAACAAGATCCATCTGTATGCTGTTTACAGGAGACCCACTTTAGACTGAAAGACACCTTCATATTGAAAGTAAGGGGATGGAGAACCATCTATCATGCTAATAGTCAACAAAGGAAAGCTGAGTAGACATACTTATATCAAACAATCTAGATTTAAAATAAAGACTGTATCAAGAGATGCAGAAGGGCATTGTATCATAATCAAGGGGTCTATAGACCAAGAAGACCTAACAATTGTAAACATTTATGCGCCAAATGTGAGAGCACCCAAATATATAAATCAATTAATCACAAACATCAAGAAACTTGTCGATAGTAATACCATAATAATAGGAGACTTCAACACCCCACTTACAGCAATGGACAAATCATCTAATCAAAAAATCAACAAGGAAACAATGGCTTTGAATGACACACTGGACCAGATGGACTTCACAGATACATTCAGAACATTTTATCCTAAAGCAACAGAATATACATTCTTCTCCAGTGCACATGGAACATTCTCCAGAATAGACCACATAGTGGGACACAAAGCAGCCCCTCAGCAAGTAGAAAAAGATCGAGATCATACCATTCATATTTTCAGACCACAATGCTATGAAACTCAAAATCAACCACAAGAAAAAATTTCGAAAGGTAACAAATACTTGGAGACTAAAGAACATCCTACTGAAGAATGAATAGACTAACCAAGCAGTTAAAGAGGAAATTAAAAAGTATATGGAAGTCAATGAAAATGATAACACCACAACCTAAAACCTCTGGGATGCAGCAAAGGCGGTCATAAGAGGGAAGTGCAGAGCAATTCAGGCCTTCCTAAAGAAGGAAGAAAGATCTCAGATACACAACCTAACCTTATGCCTTAAAGAGCTGGAAAAAGAACAGCCAATAAAACCCCAAACCAGCAGAATATAGGAAATAATAAAGATTAGGGCAGAAATTAATGTTATCGTAACCAAAAACCAAAAACAAAAACAAAAACAAAAAATAGTAGAACAGATCTATAAAACCAGAAGCTGGTTCTTTGAAAGAATTAATAAAATTGATAAACCACTAGCCAGTTGGATCAAAAAGAAAAAGGAAAAGACCCAAATAATTAAAATCAAGAATGAAAGAGGAGAGATCACAATCAACACAGCAGAGATAAAAACAATAGTAAGAGAATCTTATGAGCAATTGTATGCCAATAAAATGGGCAATCTGGAAACCAAAACTGAAACAGGAAGAAATAGAAAATTTGAACAGACCCATAACCAGTAAGGAAATCAAATTAGTAATCAAAAATCTGCCAAAAAACAAGAGTCCAGGTCCAGATGGCTTTCCAGGGGAATTCTACCAAACATTTAAGGAAGAGTGAACACCTATTTCTCTTCAAGGTGTTCCAAAAAATAAAAATTGAAGGAAAACTTCCAAACTCTTTCTATAAAGCCAGCATTACCTTGATTCCAAAACCAGACAGAGACCCCACTACAAAGCAGAACTATAGACCAATCTCCCTGATGATCATGGATGCAAAAATCCTCAACAAGATATTAACCAACCGAATCCAACAATACATAAAAAAAATTATTCACCACTACCAAGTGGGATTTAAACCTGGGATGCAGGACTGGTTCAATATCCTCAAAACAATTAACATGATTCATCACATCAATAAAAGAAAGGACAAGAGCCATATGATCTTTTCAATAGATGCAGAGAAAGCATTTGACAAAATACAGCATCCTTTCATGATAAAAGCCCTCAAGAAAGTAGGGATAGAAAGATAATACCTCGAGATCATAAAAGCCATATATGAATGACCCAATGCTAATATCATCCTCAATGGGAAAAAACTGAGAGCTCTCCCCCTAAGGTCAAGAACGAGACATGGATATCACTCTCACCACTGTTATTAAACATAGTATTGGAAGTCTTAGCCTCCGCAATCAGACAACACAAAGAAATAAAAGGCATCCAAATCGGCCAGGAGGAGGTCAAACTTTCACTCTTCACAGATGACATGATACTCTATATGGAAAACTCAAAATATTTCACTCAAAACTGCTAGAACTGATTCATGAATTCAGCAAAGTTGCAGGATATAAAATCAATGCACAGAAATCTGTTGCATTCCTATACACCAACAATGAAGCAACAAAAAGAGAAATCAAGGAATCGATCCCATTTACAATTGCACCAAAAACCATAAAATGCCTAGGAATAAATCTAACCAAAGAGGTGAAAAATCTATACACTGAAAACTATAGAAAGTCGATAAAAGAAATTGAAGAAGACACAAAAAAATGGAAAAAGTTTCCATGCTCCTGGATAGAAAGAACAAATATAGTTAAAATATTGATACCACCCAAAGCAATCTACATATTCAATGCAATCCCTATCAAAATAACACCAGCATTCTTCACAGAGCCAGAAACAACTAATCCTAAAATTTGTATGGAACCAGAAAAGGCCCCGAATAGCCAAAGCAATCTTGAAAAAGAAAACCAAAGCATGAAGGATCACAATCCCAGACTTCAAGCTATACTACAAAGCTGTAATAACCAAGACAGTATGGTACTGGCACAAGAACAGACACTCAGATCAATGGAACACAATACAGAACCCAGAAGTGGACTCACAAATGTATGGCCAGCTGATCTTTGACAAAACAGGAAAGAATATGCAATGGAATAAGGACAGTCTCTTCAGCAAGTGGTGCTGGGAAAACTGGACAGCAACAAGCATAAAAATGAACCTGGACCACTTTCTTCCACCATACACAAAAATAAACTCAAAATGGATGAAAGACCTCAATGTCAGACAAGAAGCCATCAAAATCCTCGAGGAGAAAGCAGGCAAAAACCTCTTTTATCTTGGTCGCAGCAGCTTCTTACTCAGCACATCTCCAGAGGCAAGGGAAACAAAAGCAAAAATGAACTACTGGGACCTCATCAAAATAAAAGCTTCTGCACAGTGAAGGAAATAATCAGCAAAACTAAAAGGCAACCGACAGAAAGGGAGAAGATATTTGAAAATGATATATCGGATAAAGGGTTAGTATCCAAAATCTATAAAGAACTTATCAAACTCAACACCCAAAAACCAAATAATCCAGTGAAGAAATGGGCAAAAGACATGAATTGACACTTCTCCAAAGAAGACCTCCAGATGGCCAACTGACACATGAAAAAATGCTCCACATCATTCATCATCAGGGAAATACAAATCAAAACCACAGTGAGATACCACCTCACACCTGTCAGAATGGCTAACATTAACAACTCAGGCAACAACAGATGTTGGCAAGCATGTGGAGAAAGAGGACCTCTTTTGCATTGTTGGTGGGAATGCAAGCCAGTGCAGCCACTCTGGAAAACAGTATGGAGGTTCCTCAAAAAACTAAAAATAGAACTACCGTATGACCTAGCATATTGCACTACTAGGCATTTATCCAAGGGATAAAGTGTGCTGTTTTGAAGGGACACATGCACCCCCATGTTTATAGCAACACTATCAACAATAGCCAAAGTATGGAAAGAGCCCAAATGTCCATCGATGGATGAATGGATAAAGAAGATGTGGTATATATATATAATGGAGTATTACCTGGCAATCAAAAAGAATGAAATCTTGCCATTTGCATCTACATGGATGGAACTGGAGGGTATTTTGCTACATGAAATTAGTCAGTCAGAGAAAGACAAAAATCATATGACTTCACTCCTATGAGGACTTTAAGAGACAAAACAGATAAACATAAGGGAAGGGAAACAAAAATAATATAAAAACAAGGAGGGGGCAAAACAAATGAGACTCATAAATGTGGAGAACAAACAGAGGGTTACTGGAGGGGTTGTGGGAGGGGGGATGGGCTAAATGGGTAAGGGGAATTAAGGAAGCTACTCCTGAAATCATTGTTGCACTATATGCTAACTAATTTGGCTGTAAATTAAGAAAAATAAAATGAAAATTAAATGATTTGCTAAACTTAAAAAAAAAAGTTAAAAGAAACTCCCATATGTTTTTGTTGTACATCCCTGGGTAAGAATTAAAAAGCTCTATTATAATATTTATAAATAATAGCTGTTGCTTTTTAAGTCTTTCTTCCCCACCAGACAGGTCTCTGAAGAAAAAGACCTTGTTCTGCTAGTTTGTATCCCTAAAATCCAGCATGACATCGTATAAAATGCATTCAAAAGCTTGTATTTATTTAATGAATGAATAAGGAGAAACCAATTCTAACTCTAATAGAGAAATTGCTTGGATATTCAGTTATTATTAAAATATAGAAGAAAAGCTTTAGTTTTTCCTTTGTTATGTGTTCAGTTGAAGGACTTTTTTGTCCCAATATGACAAGTAAAATCTAAAATTTGCAAATGAATTTGCGAAACTAATTTGGCTCTAAGTAATATAAAGGATTATTAGCTGCCTAGGCCTGTATTCAATGCTACCGTTGACACGTATTATTGTGGGCCCCGTGTCAGAGAGCAAGATTTCAGACCACACAAGTTGAGTGTGAAATTAGATGGTGTGGCTGAAGAAGTCATCACAAAATGAAGTTTTCTGAGTAAGATGTTTACTTTTTTAAACTTTTTGAAATCACAAGCTAAGGATTTTCTCTTCTTCCTCTGGCTTCTGTCATCGGGAAAGGATTCATCCCTTGGTACCTGAATTGGACAACCTTGGAGAGTATGCATTCTGAGAGGAACTGCCTCAACTCAACCTGCGGGCTGCGTTCAGTGGGTCAGGAAGAAATAGCAATATGAATCAAAGTGTGACTGTTTTCATCTCTGTATCTGCAAGATTGAAAGCTGAGCAACTACTGATGGAGAGACTGGAAATTTCTAATAGTGTTTGTTGGCATTTATACAAGGAAGCAAACAGCTCTGAGTGATTCAGCAAGGGATTCCTGAGACAAAAAGAGAATTGGTAGATACCAGAGAATAAGAGAAATGAGATCTCTGAGCAGAACCAAGATCAAGACAGTCCTGTTAAACATACCTGGTCAAGATTTGAGAATCTGGTGATGGTTAGATTAATAATAAATGCCAATGTTGCTGTGTAGCTATATACAGGATGTAGACTTCAAGAAGTATATTAAGGGAAGAAACGTTCTGACGAGAATTTGGATTTTTTTTTTTTCATAGAAACCAAACAAAGCCTATTCCAACTAGGGTATGCCACATGGACAGTTATTCTTCTAGGTTAACATAAAGAACTGAAGGTGATGAAAAGTAGAAGGCAGTCTCCAACACAAATAGGACAGGAGCACAGCATCTGATCTGGCATACTCCGTTCACTGCACAGCATCCTTGGAGGTCTTCAGAGCTAATGTGGAAGCAAAATGAGGAGTTGAATAACTGACAAGTGAAACCTTAATATCTTTTTTTTTTAATGTTTATTTATTTATTTTGAGAGAGAGAGAGAGAGAGAATGAGCAGGGGAGGGGCATAGAGGGAGACAGAGAGCGTGAGAAGGGGAGGGGCAGAGAGAGAGGAAGACACAGAATCTGAAGCAGGCTCCAGGCTCCATGCTGTCAGCACAGAGCCCAACATGGGGCTCAAACTCACAAACAGTGAGATCATGACCTGAACCAAAATCAAAAGTCAGCTGCTTAACCGACTGAGTCACCCAGGCTCCCCTACTTTTGTTTCCTTAACCATTGACCATATAGGCTTGTGACTAATGCTTCCTGTAGTATTATTTGGCTTCATTGTCAGAACGATTTGAGTTTTACAAAGTGAGCAATTGTAGGACCACCCCTATGTGTCTATTTATCCCCAATGTATATTATATGCTATAGTGCATTATATTGCATATAATATACATTGGGGATAACTTTAACCCCAGTATAATCAGAAATTTTTCAATAGCAATTCTTATTTCTGACTGTGGAACTTAATCCCCTAGCAATACTTGGTGATTATTCCAAGCATATGGATCATAAATGACAAAATCAACAAAAAGAGAAGTACATTGAGAAGGCCACTGTGTGTTTCTCTGAAGAGAAATGGATTACACTGTGACTGAATCCTTTAAAACAAATGTGTTAAAAAATAATTTGTAGCCCTTACTAAAGGCAATAATTTGTTCTTCTAAACCATCTCTTCCAGTGATGTTGCTGCGTTGAGTGAAATTTTGGGTTGTGTTTCAAAACTGAGTTTAGACATGCAGAGGGTGACCTAAGTCACCTTCCTTGCCAAACTGCATTTTCTGTAAGTCTGAGGCTCTGCTCCACGTTTCAAGATAATCGTCTTCATTCGATTTTTCTTATTTTATTTGGCAATTTCAACACTAAACACCGACAGCTCTTTTGTGTCTAAAGTTGTTAAAAGGAATAAATGAACACACACACACACACACACGCAATTCAAAAATTCTTTTAGGAAAACCTCTCTAGTGATAAATGACAGGAAACAAAATCAGTAGGCATGCATTGTAGACAGTTCGGTTAAACTGGATGGGCTTCCACAGGATGCCGGACATGATACTGAATGGCAGTTCATCATGGAAGGTAGACATCATAGTGGGAGAGAAGGAAAATGGAAAATAGAAGGAGAAAACTCACCCCCTGATAAAATTGGCAAGGTTTTGGCAGTGATTTTCGAGTTTTCTTTTTTTTTTTTTTAATTTTTTTTTCAATGTTTTTATTTATTTTTGGGACAGAGAGAGACAGAGCATGAACGGGGGAGGGGCAGAGAGAGAGGGAGACACAGAATCGGAAACAGGCTCCAGGCTCCGAGCCATCAGCCCAGAGCCCGACGCGGGGCTCGAACTCACGGACCGCGAGATCGTGACCTGGCTGAAGCCGGACGCTTAACCGACTGCGCCACCCAGGCGCCCCTCGAGTTTTCAATAAAATAAAGAGTAAATCTTTACTCAATAAAATAAAGAGTAAATAAAATAAAGAGTAAATAAAGAGTAAATGGGCAACAAGACATTTAGGAAAGAATACATCGCAAAGGTCTAGAAGGAAAAGTCCTCTGCTCCAGGCCACCCTTCCCAACAGCAATGCTATTCCTCTGTTCAAACATCATAGAAGTAACAGACTACATGAAAATCCTCAAAAAACTGGCAACATAGGGAAAAAGGAATTTGCTAAGTCACCAAAACAAAGCTGTTGTATGCTTATCCTACGTGCTTAGTAAATCTCAGAGTAAAGAATGGGCCAATGTGACAATTCTTTAAAACAAACAGCTTGGGGAAAACCAGGCTAGTATACATTTCCATCGTTGTAGTAAAATGGTGTAGCCTCTAAAGAAAACAGTATGGAAATTCCTTAACAAATTGAAAGAAGAATTACCATATGATCCAGAAATCCCACTTCTGCATATGTCTCCAAAATAATTAAAACCAGAATCTTGAAGTGATATCTGTTCTCCTATATTTACTCCATTTTGAAATTATGATGCTGTAGGTTGCTCTATAGATTAGCTGATTCAGAGATGATGTTGGAACCAAGAAAGTCCATCTCCATGAGAAATAAATGTGTTTTGAAGGAAAATTTGCTTTCATCATAATGAAAAATTTATTAGAAATTATAATTTCCAGGGGTGTCTCGGTGGCTCAATCAGCTAAGTGGCTCTTGATTTTGGCTCAAGTCATGATCTTACAGTTCATGGGTTGAAGCCCAGCATCAGGCTCTGTGCTGACAGTGCAGAGCCTGCTTGGGATTCTCTCTCTCCCTCTCTGTCCCTCCCCTGCACGCTCTCTCTCTCCTTTCTCTCTTTCTCTCTCAAAAATAAATAAACAAACATTTAAAAAGAGAGAAATTGTAATTTCCAAATTTATCCCCAAAATGACATTAAAAAAACAAACATTGAACTGAAAAATTCAATCAGAATGCAAGATCTAAAGTTTAATAAACTGCTGACCACTCACTCTATCATCTCAAACACAGTTTGAGACACAGTTACCACAGGGTTTTATCTCTATTTCCTATGGGGAAAACAATAAATATTAAGACAAAGTATTCTGTGTATATGTACAATGATTGTTGTTCCTTCTTTAAGTCTGGGAAATAATACATCTGTTTAACATCATGGCCACTCTGGAATTCTCATTGAAAACTTTTTTAACAGAGTATTCCAAGAATATCCTTTGTTTCCTCTTACCGTGTAATTTTAAATCCACTGTAAACAATGGGAGCTTAGCCTTTCCCTCCCCTCCTTGGGACCCTTGCTGATAAATCAGGAAGCAGAAACATTTTAAATGATATGTTTATATATTAGATATTTAGTTTATCAATTATTTCTTCCCCTAGTCATTCTTCAGGAAACAAGCTGGATATAGACACAGACGCAGTAAGACACTTTTTGTCAGTGGTTTCTATGTTAGTTTGCAAATGTGCTTAATTGTACAGGATGTACTAAGTGTTGTTGCTATTTTGGTCCTGGTTTCTTTGCTGGAAAATGTGATCTGTTTTTTGTGAGGCCTGACAATTCGTATTTGATTGCCTGAAGAAACTTGTTTGCTTGAATTTTGTTTCATACTTCAGTGCCTTCACATTGCCTTAATTGTTCACACTTTTCCTGATTGTCCCATCAACTGGTTGCTCCTTTTAAAATAATGTATTCACAATACTGTAGACATTTTAGCATGGTCTTATCAGAATCCAAATAGTCCACAAACTAATATTCATTCATATCATTTACTTTAGCATAGCACACAAAGTAAGGTAAATAAAAAGTGATTTTGTTCAAACCTTTTTGTAAGATTTCACAATTGTTCACATCTTCTTTCCCCCTGAATGCTTAGTGTAACTTTTTTTTTTTCCATACGAAATCTAAATTCCACATGCTTTAACTGTTCTATGGCTTATATACATTCATATGTAATCACTAGATTATAGCACTATCCACTTTAACACAACAGATAATTCTATTAAAAGTCCTCTTTCAAGGGCACCTGGGTGGCTTAGTTGGTTAAGCTTACGACTTTGGCTCAGGTCTTGATCCCACAGTTCATGTGTTCCAGCCCCATATATGGCTCTGTACTGTTAGCACAGAGCCCTCGTCAGATCCTCTGTTCCCCTCTCTCTATGCCCCTCCCCTGTCCTCTCTCTCTCTCAAAAATAAATAAGCATTAAACAAAAAAGTCCTCTTCCGAATTATTAAACTGTTAAATGTTGTTAAGTTAAATAATGTTGAATGAAGTCTAAAGCTACACCAATCAACTCATTAAAATTGAGAACAGTACAGCTTTAAGGTGCTGACATTCTTATGTTTTTATGCAGTCTTTCAGTTATTGATGGCAATACAATTAATCTCAAACATTTTGAACGAATTGCTGTGCACCAAATGTTAGGTACTGATCTCTGTGCTGTGTACCAAATGTTAGGTACCAAATGTTAGATAATGATCTCTAAGCATTGTAATTAATCATGGGGGGGGGGGGCATTAACTAAAAGCCTAGGCTTCGCATTACGCCCACAGCTTCCCATGCTGTTGTATGGTAAGCCACTGTGGCATCCGTGACACTTACTTACTTGAAAAGCCACTTGTAGCACAACGCCATTGGAAGGGACAGATACACTGAAATGTTGAACAGCAATGGAGTAAGTGTCCTGTAGAATTGTAGGATAGCTTCTGCCACTGCCGATCAGATTCTGACACCAGTGGTTTCTCTCAGTGCCAATGAGAGAAGCTCTCACCTTCTTCTTTGACAAAGAAATTATATTCTTCCACTGTAAAAATAGCACAATAAAAATTTGAAGGGTCTGTAAGCAAATGCTACACTGGAGGAATAAAAAACAATATCCAATATGCCAAACAGGAGCACAGATGAAAGGGAAAACTCAGATAAACATTTGCAGATTTAGTGAACCAAAATAATAAGTCCTTACTAAAGCTGATAATACGGAAACACCCAAGAAGAAACCGCGACCGGTTAATCCTCTTCGCGGAGAACGGTTAATACAGCCCTCAGAATTCAGAATAGACAGAACTAAAGAAAAAAAGGCTTACCTTAAATATTTCTCTTTTAAGTGATTGAGAAAATAAAATTAGAGTACTTAATTATTAACCAAAGATAGTTGATAAGGCAACCAGACTTTGAATCAAAGTATCTCTCTTCTAAAAAAAAAAAACAAAACAGTCAGGGCTCCTGGGTGGCTCCGCAGGTTAAGCGACCAACTTCATGATCTCATTGTTTGTAGGTTCAAGCCCCGAGTTGGGCTCTGTGCTGACAGCTCAGAACCTGGAGCCTGCTTTGGATTCTATGTGTCCCTCTCCCTTTGTCCCTCCCCCACTCACCCTCTGTCTCTGTCTCTGTCTCTCTCTCAATGATAAACACTAAAAAATAAAAATGTTTAAAAAAGAACAACAGAAAGACACAGAATAACTGCACCTTGAAACATTTTCAATATATTTTTCCATTTGTTTGATGAAATATCACCAGGCTTTTGTTGTAATGAAGCAAACAAAATTCACATATTGTAAACATGAAAAAAAAAAATGCATGCGTTGGACATTTAACTAAATATACATTGTACCTTATAATATTATGAATAGGCATATGTCTCAATTTGATTATTGTTATAATTTAATGTTCATACTATAACACTTTAATTTCTTTTATGTTTTTAAGTCTATAATTTTTATTAAAAGCCATTTTTCTGTTTTATTCAGCGATATAAAACATGCAACATATAAGACACCAAAAAGAACAATAACATGCAGAGTACGTACAATCTCATCATAGTAAGCAACTTTAGTCTATTTGAAAGTATAATTTTATTGTACAAGCATGAAGTAATCAATACTATTGCTTTTATAACATATTTTAAACTAACAATATTGAGCTCTTTATTATAAGTGGCAACTGTGCAAAGCAATTTACAAAATTGATTTTTTCCTTTAAACAACCTTGAACTTAGGTGTAACTGTTGTGCTTATCATGTTTAAAGTCTGTGTAAGAATAACACAAACTCATTGTGCACAGTGCTCAATATATAATTTTTTTTGCTAAATAAGTGTTATGAGAGTAATATTTACTCAGTTAACTGTGATTATTAACAATTATTAATAGAAGGGTTGTAATTTAAAGCATCTCCAGTGAGCAAAACGCCGTTTATTATTCATCGTGAAGTGTTTCTATTTTCTACTTCTAACTTTATCTTTGTTCTAATTTTTAATGTTTTCTTCTTTGGAGCTTAAAATAAGTACATTCTGAGATCACGGATAATTACTTAAGTGTGTATTTTGTTTTGACTCATACTCTAGCCACGAGTGGCAGTAAAAGATAAGGATAAGGTTGACTGACTTTCCTCCAGAAAAAGAAAAGGGGGAAGGGAAAATTTAGTACAAACATAGCCATTCAAAACACTATGGATTTATGTACTTTTGAAATCCTGGAAACAGATGAATTCCATGCAGCATCCCTGGACAGTGTTTGTCTGTGGTTTGTATATGGTGCAGATATGAAATAGTTTTCTCTAGATGGCAAGGCTTGACTGGAAACATTATATCTGCCAACTCTCAATTATCTAGACTATTATTAAATTTGAAAATTAAACAGGCCCCTGCCTTCTCTTTCTTTTTACTTTCTTTTTTTTTTCCTTCCTGCTAAATCTTTGACAATTTCACTGCCAAGTAGTTTTCCACCAAAAGATCTATCAAACCAAACTCAAACAAAACAAAACAAAAACAAAAACACCCAATGAAAGAGCAATCGTATTGAATCCTGTTGATGGACCATGTAGAAAGATTTGGTTAGAAGAAAAATTAGTTCACATAACACCCAATAAATTTCCAAAGGACACCTTCTCACATCCTGGGTAGTGCACAGTTTAGGTGTGGGGGGGAGGGGGACTCTTTTATTTGAGGCTCTGAAACTGCTTTAGAAATCAAAATAACAGTCAATAGCAAGGAAGTGAGAATGCGTATTACCTAGTGTAAGTAAGGTATAGCCATGTAAATATAGACCATTATTGTCATAATAAAGCAGATGCTTTATTTGTAATACTGTATTTTTTCCTAGTTCTGCAGAAGAATTTGGCAGCCATAAAGAGTTTTATGTATATGTTCCTTTCTAGAAATTTGGCAAGCATACTATCACAGTGAAATTTCCATTGCATAAAAATTTTAAAGCATGCTTTACAAAAAAGCAGAATGTTTAGAAACAAAATATATAGCTAAGAAGTCTTATTAAAGTGACCCAGGTGAAGTTTCGCTCTGTTCTATTGCCTGAAGGGATATATAGTAAGAAACTAGATGATACATTCATGCGCTGTTTTCTAACCAAAAATAGGTCTTCTTTCCTCTTGTGAGAGTTTAAGAAGAACCACTCCAAGAATGTGTTTTCATGGAAGTCCCTCCAATTCCTACTAGTCCCAAGGTATATCCCTATAGTCCCAAGGTATCTCCCTATAAGCTCCTATAGTCCCTAGGTTTGCTCCAGCCTGAGGCCCATCATCTGAAGGAAAAAAAAGTCTAGTCCATGACCTGAGGGTACCAATTACCCAACTTTTTAATCAAGAGAACTATGCAGTTTCTCACTTTTTAATCCAAATGTTTGGTACCATAAAAACACACAGGCATAATTTTAGAATAAGTGACATAACTCCCCAAGGTAAGTCCTTGGCCAATTTCTATTAATGGAATGAATGAGAAACAGATTATCAGACAAATTTACTGGTTACCTATGTCTGACTTGCACTGACATAAATCTTTATATGTGTTCATTTTTAAGATAATACCCAAAATATTGCTAAAAGAGATTTTGGCTCAACACTAGACAAATATGATATGACAATTGTTTTTATCTTCTTTTCCTTGTTTAAACTTTTCCTAAAAACCTATCTGCAATGATGGTACCTAATTAAGAATTTTTCTCTGTTTAATATATTTTTGCCAAATATTTCCTGTGTGTCTAATAAGATGTTAGGCATTACGGAGATATTAAAAACTAGGTTGGGACAAAAAAGTTACATATTTTATATAAATTACCATAAAATAATACAAAATACACATAATCTAGTCAGAATGTACAGGAATTTAAAAAAAAGATTTTATGAGATGGTAACAAGATAACAGGGCATAACCTTACTATGCACCATCATTATATCCCCACAAATGCCCCCATCTGACACGATTAGGCATTCAAAAAATTTCATTGAATAAGTAAAGGTGTTTGAGGACTGGGTAGTCTATATCATATAAACTAGACCTTGAGTATAATATTTATATCAACTTGATGAGAAGTTTTCCTATGTAGCAATTGCCCAGTTCTGATATGGAGGAGAGAATTCCAGCCAATAGCAGAGACAACTCTGGGGCACTGCTGATGAGGAATCATGGTCAATAATCTGAAAAAGCTGGGAGCACCCAGGTGGCTCAGTTAGTTGAGCATCAACTCTTGATTTTGGCTCAGGTCACAATCTCACATTTCGTGGGATCAAGCCCCTCATCGGGCTCCACACCCACAGTAAAAAGCCTGCTTGGGATTCTTTCTCTCTTCCCTTCCCCACTCCCCCATTTTCTCTCTCTCTCTCTCCCTCTCTCTTTCTCTCTGTCTCTCTGTCTCTGTCTCTCTCTCTCTTTCAAAATGAATAAATAAACATTAAAAAAAATCTGAAAAAAACAATGAGCATAAGCATAGGATTACAGAAGCCCCAAAAAATGTTTCCACCATCAATGTCCTGACTTTGAATCCTTAACACATTTTAAGGATGCCATAGAATGATTAGGAAATAGCAAAAAAGGGAACATGTTAGACATTCAGTATATGAAGTACTATGACATTATGACAAAATATAATTCTTAACTTTTTTCTTTTCAATGCATTATCTTCTCTTTATCTGTTTCCTACCCTGCTTCCTTTTTTTCTCCTCACCTCCTCCATCACACTTACACAAGCCAAAGCTACATTTGAAATTATATAATTTGAAATCAGTTTTTTTTCTCAGAGTGATGTTTAAGTGAGTGCTACTTTAGAAAGTACAGTCAAGCCTCTTTTATTCTTGCCTAACTAGAGATAAGAAAAACATTCCATGCAATAAAGTAGTTTAGTCTGTTCAAAGTTCTGGGAATGATATTTCTCCAAAGGCCAAATGTCCCATCTTTAGAGCAGAGGTGTCATGCAGCTATGGTGTCATCACAGAATGCAGACCGTCTGGGAAAGTGGCCACTTACCACACCCTTCAGGACCACGCTGAAAGAAAGTGCACATTACGGCAGATTGCCATTCCACAGCTGCTGGCCAGATGAATTTCCCAGTAGAGCTCTTCCACTGGTTGGCTCTGTCTAGCCCATTCCCAATGGAATATGCAAAAGGCTAGCACCTGCTTGTTTGGAGTGCTGATTGAAGAAAACATAGGCACTGAAAAAGTCTTCAGAGCATGTGGGGATTAAATAATGCAACCAGGATGCTTAACAGAAGTTCTGCCAATAGGGAGAGTTTCCAGTGGCTTAAGTTTTTGGTCAATACTTACTGAAAATGCGAAGAATAAAAGATATATTCAACTCTCATTGCAAGGTTGTTGACCTGACACATAAAAAACTGATTCACGTTGGGGAAAGCAGTGTGGGACTTAATTCTATTAGGTCCATTTGGCTAATTTTAATTCTCTCTTCAAACAACTGTCTGTAGACCCGTAACTCATTCTACCAAAATTAAACTGCATTCATAATTCATGGCTAGACATTATATTTACTTTTATTGTCAACAAATAATTCAGAAAATGCCATATTTCAATTTTTTCTAAAAACACCTGTTCCAATCCCAACGTATGTCATTTTATTTATTTAAAATAGAAGTTAAAGTTTTCTAAGCATTTAAAGGTAATTTTCACTGACTCAAGCTTACCTAGTATCCACCTCTAAAGAGGGTGATTTGAAACTTCCTCCTGGAGACAGAGATTCACAAAAGAAAACATTTATATGCTATAAAAATAGCAAATGTAAAACCGTACCTTGGGGAAAAGGAGAACATTCTTTTCACACTAATGACATGTAGAAAGAATCTCAGACTCACAAAAAGTGAAGAACAGAATCAGTTTCTCTGCAATAAGCACGTTTCTCACCCTCCACTCATGTATTATTGTATGTTTACCTTTAATTTACATTTTTAAATCATAGTTTAAAAATATGATTATGTAAAAATTTATATGGCATAGACAAGTTCAAAGAGGAAATAAAAAATACCTGAAAATCCCTTTTCTAAGAAGCAAATATAAGTAAATTTGAGGAAAAAACCTATCAATCTGTACTTCTATTTCTGATCTAGACGTTTGCATGTATCCATCTGTTATAGACACATGGCTAGACAGATACAAAGCCTGATAGAAAACTTATGATAAAGCATCTACATTTTACAGACTGTTTTATTACCTATTTTTGTTTCATTCCATATTTTTGTATGTCTATAAACTAGAACTGCATTATTCACTTTGATAGTTGAATCATAAATGTGCAATTTCATCACACTTTTGCTATCACCGGGTATTAATTTTTTCTAATTGGATGGGTAAAATATGATATTTCATTGTTTAATTTAATTGCATTTCTTTGATTTTCAGTCAGATTGGAACATTTTCAAGCTGTTAGTGACTGTAGTTACTTGTTTGGAAAACTACGTATTCAAGTTCTATAACATTTTATTCCATTGAGTTGTTTACTTTTGTTCTTAATATTTACTTTTTTTTAATTTTATTTTATTTCTTTGAAAGAGAGAGAAGCATGAGAATGGGAGAGGCAGAAAGAGAGAAAGAGAGAGAGAGAGAGAGAGAGAGAGAGAATACCAAACAGATTCCATGCTGTCAGAGCAGAGCCCGATGATGGGCCCAGTCTCACAAACCATGAGATCATGCCACAGCCGAAGTCAAGAGTCGAACACTTAACCAACTGAACCAACCAGTCGCCCCTATTCTTAATATTTTCTTAAAGCTATTTGTATATTATTGCTATTAAATTCTATATAGTCTATATATCACACATAATATTCCTAGACTTTCATTCACTATGTAGAAATAAATGCATATATGTGTGTGAATATGAACAGCCATAGAAGATTTGAAAGAGCCATAGAGCCATAGAGACAGAGATGGCTGTGATCATCCAAAAAGAATAACGCCTGTGGACCAGTTTGGATAAACTGGCCATGCTGTCATAAAGGAGCCATCTAGTATTCATTGCACAGTGATGACACTCATCATAGAGAGGCTAGACAGTAACCTGTCATCTCTAAAAAAGAAAGGATGTCAACCAGAATGAGCTTGGTCAGCCTGACAAGCAAAAAGTCTATGAGTAGGTACCCAGCTTATACTTAGAAAGCTTTAACTCTTTTACTTTTTTCCCCATAGAGTGCAGTCTTCTTCCCCAGGCTGATCTGCATCATTTGCATTACAATAGCCACTGGCTGAACTTCAACTGAAAGAACTGTCACTGCCCAATATTTAGTACCCAATGAACATTTTGAAGCAGAGAATGACATACAAAACCAGAAGACTGATTCATTCACATATGATGAGAAATATCACCATCAAGCTTTGCTTTCCAAAAGTTGTTTGATCACTGTGTGGTCAGAAGTAACAGAAGATGGGGGAGTGATTCCTTGATTCTATCCTATAATGAGTGTCATCACTGTACCATCTTCTATGGCTCACCAAGCCTATTCTGGTTGACATAGGCTCTTTTTAGGGAGGACAGGTTGTAGCCCCTCTATCCTAGAAACCATTCTCCTTCTCCTCCTTTCCCTCTTCCTCCTCCTCCCCCACTTCCTCCTCCTCCTCCTCCTTTAATATTTATTTATTTTTGAGAGAGAGAGAGAGAGAGAGAGAGAGACAGAGGGAGGGGCAGAGAGAGAGAGGAAGACAGAATCTGAAGCGGGTTCCAGGCTCCGAGCTGTCAGCACAGAGCCCGATGTGGGGCTCGAAACCACGAACCGCGAGATCATGACCTGAGCCTAAGTCGAGGCTTAACCAACTGAGCCACCCAGGTACCCCTTCTTCTTTTTTAAATGACTTTACATAGCTCTGTTCTAATCTATTAAAGTTTAATTCTCAGATTATCATGTCTTTCCAAGTTATTGTAGTATGCCTCATGTTATCTGTAAAATACCACTTAAAATGTCTAAAATATAAACCTGGCAATTAAAAAAAATAAAAATTCCTGTTGTGTGATGCCAGATAATATTCATTGTGACAATAATTGCAATATTTAAAAACGTTTTTGTGTAATCAGCTAAATTTGATCAATGCTTTCTGAATTGTACAAATTATTTTAAATAAAGTATATTCAAAGAGTTAAAAGAAAACAATTTTTGCATAAAAATGATATATATATGTATATATATGTGTGTATATATATATATATATATATATACACACATATATACACACATATATACACCTATCACTATATATATATATATATGTATATATATATATATATAGTGATAGGACTATACTTTTTCAGAGCCCATTAAAGCTTCCCAGTCTTTTAAACTTTATTATCATTTGCTTATACTTCTTGTTCAAATTATATAAAATTGATTCTTTTTTTCTACAAATACTGGCTGATGGATCACATGGCAACACATTGGGATTTTAATATTACTTTACTTTTCTCTTTTTTTTTTAATTTTTTTTTAACATTTTTTATTTATTTTTGAGACAGAGAGAGACAGAGCATGAACAGGGGAGGGGCAGAGAGAGAGGGAGACACAGAACTGGAAGCAGGCTCCAGGCTCTGAGCCATCAGCCCAGAGCCCGATGCGGGGCTCAAACTCACGGACCCTGAGATCGTGACCTGAGCCGAAGTCGGATGTTCAACCGACTGAGCCACCCAGGCGTCCCTCTTTTTTTTTTTTTTTTTTTTTTTTTTTTTTTGATGGAGACTGTAACAAACAGCAAGGAGTCAAAAGTAAAACACCTAGACACAGAAAAAAAATTCTAAAAAGGGAAAATCCTGGGTCATCTATTCCTGAATAACTAAGGGTTGGCATGTGTTCAGAAGATTTGCTGAGTGACGTACAGGGACTCTATTGTCTTTGAATGCACTAAATCCAACTCTTTCAAATGGTGTCCAGGTTAGGGAAACTTAGACTCCACTGGCTAAATAAAAAATTCAAGCTGATTTTTCAGTTTGTATGTATAATAAAAGTAATGGGCGCTGTCCCAGGTTCAGGTGTTCCAGGTGTTGTTTTTTTTTTTTTTTTTTTTAATATGCAGTAAATTTGATAATTAACTTTTGGATAAGGAAGCATGCAGGATATAGAACACACTTCAGGAAGAAAAAAGTACGTGTGGTGTTAGCAGAATGGGAAGGCTGCCCAGAACATGTCCCCTGCTATAAGATTAGTTTGGGAATTAGGGATTTACAGTGCTTACCCCCATCTAGAGGGGACTTGGCAGCATTCCCTAGAACTGCAAAGATAAATTGGTGGGAGTGAAAGAAATAAGTAAAGGCCAGAGGTTGCTGGAAAACAGGCTTTCCTGTCACTAAGTTGTGATGTTATAAAGAGTTCTGAAATCAACCTAGGTTTTAGCCTGAGAAAGAAAGTTTTCTATATGTTAACAGTAACAAATGGCCAATTCAGTCTCCTAAAGGTCAGCCTGAGAAACATATTATAAAGGCCCATCTTGGGAGAAGAAGTGGCAGTGAGGTCATCCACTCGGCCAAAGAGGTCCAACGCCTATTTCCTGTCACAGTGTCGTGAGGCAGATGGAGGCTTGAGAGGAAGACTGGATGAGGAGGAGGGTGGCAATTATGAATGGGGACGGTGGTGAAATTTAGTAACGGTGAGAAGACTATTGCGGGAGGCAGGAAAGATTAATAATCTACAAAAAATCTGAATACATGAATATAAATGGGATAGATATTAGATACTGGCAAAAATATTAAATGTACTCCTTTCAGAAGGAACTCCATCAGAATCCACTTCTGTTCAAAAATAAAGTAAAACAAAAAAGACTGTAACTTAGAGAAGTAGTCTCTAGAAGCTGTTGTAAAAAGAAAATACATGAATTCCTATAGGGAATTATTTATATTGAACAAAATAAAGCAGTAAAGTTTGCCTGGAAATTCCCTTCACCTGGCCCTAGATACCACTTTTGACTTTTTATTTTGCCCTCCCTTGTCCTCCTGTCCCCTATTATGAGAGAAAATTATAATTTAATATACATTATTAATAGTCTCATTTTTAATATTTAACATAGGGGACATATGTAATTTATTAATAAACAATAATAAATAAATTCCTTCCTTCTTTCCACTATTATTTAAAATATTTATGTATTTTTGACGGGGGGAGGCAAGCCCACACACATGTGGGGGAGGGGCAGAGAAAGAAAGGGAGAGAGAATCTGAAACAGACTCCACACTGTCAGCACAGTGATCATTATCGAGATCAAGAGTTGAATGCCTGACTGAGTCACTCAAGCGCCCCAGTTTTCACTATTTTATTTCTCTTCTTTCATTCCTTCTTTCCCTCCCTTTTCTTCTCTTCGTTTTCCTACCTGTCTTCTTTTTATCTGTCTCTCTCTCTCCCCACCTCCCTTGCCCTAGAAGAAATCCAGCAATACATAACAGTCTGAATTCTCTCAAGAAAAGACATTCATATTGAAGTACTTCTCTTCAAAATGTAAGGAAGGAGGGGGAAAAAACCTTCAGACTCTCAAACTACATCGGTGCCAATTTGATTGCGGTTCCTCCCTGCCAGCCTTGTCAACTGGCCTTTTCTCCACACTTAGAAGCATAGATCTCAGGTGATGGTCGCACAAATCTGGTCCTATTCCATGTGTCAGTGGATTGCGCCTGTCCAGGCTTCACCGGCATTTGGTGCATATGGACTCCAGCATTCACTGGAATAACAAATTGAGCTCATTGTGGGGGTGGAATGAGAGTTCACAATTCTGTCCCAGGTTGATGCTATATACATTTATTTCACTGCAAGTTAGTATAATTCTTAAGCCATAGAAATACCTGACTCAAACATACCAAAGATTAGATCTTTAAGTGTTATGACCAACAGTGGCTTCTAAATAAGCTACTTCCATAAATTGATGTTATTGCAGACAATAAAAAGGAAATCTTCATGGAAATCTTTACGCTAACCTTTTAGTAGATATTTCTTTCAGTAGCATGCTGTCTTTTCAGTAGAGGGAGACATGGCCTCCATGCTCATTGCCTGACAATAATAGACATTTTCTTTACACTTCATGCTATTAAGGGAAAAAAATAGGATTGGATTTGTGTGATCATGGAACAGTTATTGATTTACTTATATGTGATCAGAGGAATAATCATGAGGGCTCAAGTGCACCCCCCCAACTTCCACACTAAAACAGGATAAAAGGCAGACCTGTATTAAAATATCTATAAACTTGTACTTATAAGATGAATAAATTCTGAGGATCTAATGCATCTATTGTGGCTATAGTTAATGGTACCATATCATATACTTGAAATTTGCTCAGAGTAGATCTTAAATATCTACTTAAATATCTGCTTGCCAAAAACAAACAAAAAAATATATAAGGTATTGGAATTAACTATATGTTAATTAACTTGATTGTAGGATAGCATTTGACAAGGTATACATGCATCAAATCATCGCATCATACACTTTCAAAGTATTACAATTCTATTTGTCAGATATACTTAAAGCTGGGGAAAAAATAAAGTTTCATTTTCATATCCTCACCTCTCTCTAGGGTGCCAGATAAAATAAAGAATGACCACTTGAATTTGAATTTCACATAAATAAAAAAAATTTTAGCACAATATGCCATACTTATGCTAAAAATATTTAGTTGAAAATCATATTTTAATTTAGTCTTTTTTTTATATGAAATCTAACTGTCCCATATAATAACTAGTATTCTTGCAGTGGTTTCTTTATCCTATTTTTGTCTTCTTTGCTCTTATCATACCATCTGGTAATACATTGTTCATTCTTTTTTTTTTTTCCTGGATCATTGTATTCCAGTACTGAAATGCTCGCTCAATAGAAGTGGAGATGTTTTCATGTTTTTTCTCACTGGACCTGCAATAAACACAATGATGCTCAACATATAATAGTTACTCACTAAATATGGAATGGATTTATTTAATTAGTGGATTTAATTAGTGAATAGAATATCCATCTCAAAAACTTGTTCCTTGTCCATCAGATATGTAAATAATTCATGGATAACTAAATCTATAATATTTTCTGTTTGTCTTTACTTTTGATGGTTTTTTACTAGTTAGATTGAAACCATTCAATGATATGGATAATGCTAATATTTGTTGCACATTTACTATGAGACTGCATTCTGTCATGTACAGTTAATACTCACAAAACCCTGATGGAATTGATATGATTTCTCTTCTCAGTTTGGCAATCAGAAAAATGAAGCTTAGTAAATAATGATGTCCATATTCACATAATCCAATTACCAAGCAAGACTTGGGAACTCATTTAAAGCTGTCCCTTGGATAAAGCATTTTCTCAGTATTTATTTTATGCTGTTACAAACTCATAGTAATGAAAATTGAAAAGACACATGGGCAATGTCCTTGCATTTTTTTATGAAAATTTATTTTTGTTGATCTAAATCTAATGCACTGACAAAAAGTAAGAAAAACTATAGTGAACAACTAATTTAAATGAATTTTTTCTAACAGATTAAAAGAAATTAGCACTTTATTTTCCAGAGGTGAAACTTTATGGCTCTTTAATTAATTTTTCTGCACAAATTATGAGTAATTATGGTGTTAAACAATACAATTTCATAAGAGTTTTCATTTTGGGTTTAACTAATATAATTCTACTTACATGCAGAGAAAATGAGAGAGAGGGCAGCAGTATGTTTTCTTATGTTATTTAATCTTCTAAAGGCTTCTTTCCAAACCAAGCAACTAAAATGAAACACAGCTTTCCTTCCCAAGAGGGTTTCACTTGTTCCTTCTCTTGCCTCTGTTCCCTCTACCCCCTTGCCTTTCTTCCTGTGCTTTTGACTTTCCTTCTCTTTCCTTCCACCCACAGGCACTTTTGAAAAGGCCTCAGATGGCAGGGTGAGATCAGAAATATGCCTATAGGACCCTCTACACGCGGATCTGGCAGGCATTCAACACAAACGCAATTAGAGG
The DNA here is from genome assembly GCF_014898765.1 of Herpailurus yagouaroundi. Lineage (NCBI taxonomy): Eukaryota > Metazoa > Chordata > Mammalia > Carnivora > Felidae > Herpailurus > Herpailurus yagouaroundi. The sequence goes on from NW_024412376.1 coordinate 62,811,323, forward strand.
GCTTACCCTTGCATGAAATATTTGCTTTCCTGAGAGTCACCAACATTAAACTTTAGGAATGCTAAGGCATAGTGTTCCTATGTCAGAGCTGGGACCCTCAACTGTTCTTTCCTCAAAGTTATTGTTTTTAAAGTATACACATTGCATCAAAGGCCCTAAGCAATAAATAGGAAAGCAAGAATTTTATTAAAATCCACCTGGGACAATTGCATCTGCCACTGGTATTCTTCGGCCAGGGTCTGAGAAATTATAGCACACCCACCTAGAGGTACATAAGAGCATTTTTCATACATTCAATATTTTTTAATGATTTAATTTTTTTTTTATTTGAGAGAGAGAGAGAGAGAGAGAGAGAATCTTAAGCAGGCTCCACACTCAGTGTGTGGGGCTTGATCCCACAACCTTGGGATTATGACCTGAGCCAAAATCAAGAGTCGGACACTCAACCAAGCCACCCAGGTGCCTCCATGCATTCAATATTTATCAAATGCATCACCTGGAGTATACCATGCATTGAGCTCAGACCAGTGTGAAACCTTGAAACTCAACTTCTATGGTAGACACAACTGACCAGGAAATTGCAGAGTAGTTGATAAAGGTACTTAATCATCTTTATCCCTCTATACTATAGAATTTCTAAATATAAAAAAAAAAAACCTATGTACAATATTTGTTTTGTTTTGCTTGAGGATAAATATATATCAAATTTGGTCAATACACTGATACTTGGAGAAAAAATATATTTTACATATATATATTGATATATTGATATTAAAACCATGTATATTTTAATATACATAAATACAAAGCACACACACCATATGTTAGTTAAGTCTTCAAGTTCTGAAATTAGAAAAATAGTTTGTAAGTTTTTTTCTCTCACCTTAAATCAACTTAAAATGGTCAGAGCATTCTAGAGTCATTCATTTCATACATCATATTTTACTTTACAGTGTATCCTTGGAACCTAGTCTTACAAATAGATTATGTTCAATAAATATTTGTTAAATAGAAGTTTAATCACAGTGTACATAATACTAAAAAATGTTATGCAATGCTGAAGTGTATGTAGAAGTCTTTGATCTTCCTTAAACAAAGAAAGTAAACAAACACTAAAAGCATTCTAAAACTATAAATGAGATTTATTCAGTGTTCAAGATGTGCCATGCATACCGCTAAGAACTTTGCAAGCATTAAGACATTCAGGACTGATACACTCTTATAGGTGAGGAAGCCGAGGCTTGGAGAGTTTAAAGAAGTTGCCAAAGATCACGTCCAGTAAGGGGTGTACCGTAACTTTCTATAGCTACCAGAACAAATTATCACAAACTTGGTGGCTTAAAATAACAAAAGGTTGTTCCTTCACAGTTCTAGAGGCCCAAAGTCTGAAATAAGTATCATTGGGCTGATACCGAAGTGCTGGTAGGCCTGTGCTCCCTCTGGAGTTTTTAGAGCAGAATCTCTTTGCCTTGTGGGCACATCACTCCAGTCTTCAAGACCAGTGTCTCCAATTCTCTCCTTGCTCCACTTTCACAACACCCTCTACTGTGTGTATGTGTGTGTGTGTGTGTGTGTGTGTGTGTGTGTAATCTCCCTCGACATCTCTCCTGTAACTGTACTTGTGATGGCATTTAGGACTCATCCAGGCAATCCAATGTAATCTCTTATCTCAAAATCTTTAATTTAACCATTTCTGCAAAAAATAAAAAAGTTAGCATATAAGGTAACATTCATGGGTTCCAAGGATTTGGTCCTGATCTCTTTTAGGTTGCCAACATTCAGTTCAACACAGGATTAGACCTAGAAATTGAACAGATAGCCTGCCTCTCAGGTCTTTGTTTTTAGCCACTGTGATATACTGAATCTCCAATGTGTGGCTTTTGTCTAGATAGGAGGAAAACACTATAGATGAGAACTTTACCAAAGCATTAAACTAAGACAAAATGCTAGTGAGAACTACTGGATGTTTTGAAAAGGGGAGAGACAAAATGAAATTGCTATTTTCAAAAGGATTGCCATCTTTAGTTTGGAATATAAAGCAAGTAAGGAACTATTGCAATAGTTTATGCAAAAACAAACAAACAAACAAACAAACAAAAAAAAACGTAAGGACCTGAGCCAGGGTGGTGGTGAAGGAAGTGGAAACTTTGAACAGAAAATATAAAAGAAGAAACACCAGGATTTGTAACTGAGTAGACCCAGAAGGACAACAGAGGTGAAAGAACTTTTCACTCGTTCAACATTTATAGACACCATCTATATGCCAGCCCTTCCTTCGATCCAAATATGAAGAGTTAAATCACAGCTTTTAATTTCAAGAAGTGCAATAAAAGATGAGAACAAATAACCAAAGATTAAAATAGAATGTGATGAGAATGATCTCACTGGGAATGTGGAACACAGTTAAAAAACACTGCATAGAATGTGTGTGTAGGTTAGGGAAGGCGTTTTATTCTGAGTTCTTCCAGAATGCAGGTTCTTTCAGACCCAACACAAAGACTCCAGCTCAAGTAGGATGCGAGGTCAGTAAACATAAGTGGGGGAATGAAGAATTGATATAGGGAAGAGAGGTAGGCCAGGAATGCATACATTTTTGAGCCAGTTATTGGTGTGGTAAGTGGATCTCAATGCTGCTGGGGCCTTCTGGAAGCCAGAGCAAAAATGATGCTATAGTATTATCCTACTGAGGACTGGGGTCCTTTTTTTTTTCCTTGCAGCAGCAAATAAATGCCTCAGAACTTCCCTGCACAGGTGTCTCCCTTCACCTATGACTTCCCACTCCTCCACATTGTAAGCACTTCAGTGACTTATCGAACGAGTAGAAGGTTAGTCCACCGGGGATCTTATCACCTGCAGTTTTTATGGACTGTTCAGTAATGAAAATAGAGAGGAGTTTGAACTCCCTGACATGGAAACCTTCAAGAAGCTATGGAATGTGGTCACTGGTATTTCTGGTATCTTTTAAATGTCAAGAGAGCAGAATTTCTTTTGTCAGTGGTCACAGTAAGGCTAGCAATTAAAGCCATCTGCTCTTCATTTCACTCCCCTAGGGCATCTTTCATTTTTCACCAACTTCCTGTTGTTGACAGCACAGTCCCTCCCCACTTCTCTCCAAAACTGTGAGGTCATCACCGGGCTCAGGCCATTCAGTGAACGGCTGGATTGGTCTAACTCCCAGAAGGTCCCTCTTTGCCCCAGAGGCTACGGCCTCCAGTAACTGGGATCTTGTAGCAGACACAAATCATGAAGAACATGGGCTCTTCCCCAAGCAATGTTGATGAGGCAGTGGGCATGCTTGTGTATAGCCACCATCACACTGACAAAGCTGACACTGCTTTGTTTGGGACTTTTTAAGGGGGGGGGGGGGGGGTGAGCAGGAAAAAAGCAAAAGAAGAAAGGGGGGTGGTGGTGAGGAAACAAGGGAGGAGAGAGGTAATAGGAAAAAGAAGGAAGGAAAAAGGGAGGGAGAGAAAGGGACAAGGAAAAGAAAAGAAAACAAAAGAAAAGAAAAGAAAAAAGGAAAGAAAAGAAAAGAAAAGAAAAGGGAGAAAACAGAAGAAGGCTAGGGAAGAAAAGGGAAAAAAGAAAAGTGAGTCTATGTTCTTTTTGAATTCAGGCTTATTACTGTCTGATGATATTAAAATATCTTTCAGTCACAAGTTTTAAATGCCTTTATTATAGTGTTTAGTTAAAAGGAGGATGGTGGCAAATGGAAAAAAAAAAAAGAGAAAGTATACAGAGCAGGTTTTTGAATTCCATAGACTGTAAAAAAAAACTTTACAGATGAATTGACTGAAATGATTCAAACCGATAATTTGGCTGATTAATGTGTTCAAGGGCGGTCCTTTTTTTTTTTTTTTTTTTTTTTTTGTTATTGTGATAGTGCCATGAAATAATAAGAAAAGTCATCCCATTGCTGAGAAGAAAACCACCATCCAATTCTGGAGATTTCTTTTTTTGTCTGATATCCAAGGCTATCAAATGTTATATACTTATAAAAATTGTGAATTCCCAATGCAAAATTTGGATAAACTTATTTATCAATCCAATTCAGACAAAAGCAATGTTTCTAGAAATTCTGTCAGCATGAAGTTCATATATAAACTAGGGAAATACACAGTTGTTATTTCAAGTTGAAATTTTAAAATACCTAATCAGATTTTTTAATAGGCATTTCAATTTTATATGCACATTTCTGACCAAAGCTAATGAACAAATTCTAAGGAATAATTCTCTTTGGGTCTATGGATAGCAGAATCAAACAAGTCACCTCAGGGTTCCAGACATGCAGGGTTTGCCTGGTATAGACAGAACTTGGTTTATTTTGGATTAGTAAATTGGTCACTTGAGAGAGTCATTAATTTAGGTCCCTAAGGTACTATTTAGTAAATTGCTGCTGTAGCCTTTCATAAAGTAATACTTCATGTGAAGGACTCTGTAGTTGGCCATTTAGCTCATTAAGAATAGAGTTACAGTAAACATCCTTCAAGTAATCGTCTCTGGATATTTCTGAGCTCATAAAGCACAAAGTGCCAACACCATGTGTGAGGTTTAAATTTGTGTCAAATTGTCTACTTCACACAGTTTTTGAAAAGCCAGAGCTCAAAATCACAGAAGTCAACAAGACTTCTAAATAGCTTCTGCTTACATGTATCCAGAATGGTGAGAGGCTTGTACAATGTTTTTCCCTAATAATCATCAAGCTGTAATTTAGCTAGATCACAGTTATTAGATTTTGTTTTCTAGATCTTTCCTCAGAACATATCAAATAGAGGTGCCTGGGTGGCTCAGTCGGTTAAGTGTCTGATTCTTGGTTTTGGCTCAGGTCATGATCTCACAATTTGTGATATAGAGCCCCTTGTGGGGCTCTGTGCTGACAGCAGGGAGCCTGCTTGGGAGTCTCTCTCTTCCTGCTCCTCCCTCACTGACACTTTCTCTGTCTCTCTCAAAGTAAATAAATAAACATTATTTTAAAAGAGCATATCAGGGAGAGGGAAGATGGCGGCGTAGGAGGACGCTGGGCTCACCGCGCGTCCTGCTGATCACTTAGATTCCACCTACACCTGCCTAAATAACCCAGAAAACCGCCAGAGGATTAGCAGAACGGAGACTCCTGAGCCAAGCGCAGACGAGAGGCCCACGGAAGAGGGTAGGAAGGGCAGCGAGGCTGTGCGCGCTCCACGGACTGGCGGGAGGGAGCCAGGGCGGAGGGGCGGCTCGCCGGCCAAGCAGAGCCCCCGAGTCTGGCTTGCAAAAAGCGGAGGGGCCTGACGGACTGTGTTCCAACAGCAAGCGCGACTTAGCGTCTGGGAGGTCATAAGTTAACAGCTCTGCTCAGAAAGCGGGAAGGCTGGAGGACAAAGGGAAGGAGAGCTGCTGAGCCCCCTGACGACAGAGCTCAGTTTGGTGGGGAACAAAGGCGCTCGCCAGCGCCATCTCCCCCGCCCATCCCCCAGCCAAAATCCCAAAGAGAACCAGTTCCTGCCAGGGAACTTGCTCACTCTGCGCAAACACCCAACTCTGCGCTTCTGCGGAGCCAAACCTCCGGCAGCGGATCTGACTCCCTCCTGCTGCCACAGGGCCCCTCCTGAAGTGGATCACCTAAGGAGAAGTGAGCTAAGCCTGCCCCTCCTGCCCCTGTGCACCTTGCCTACCCACCCCAGCTAAGATGCCAGATCCCCAGCATCACAAGCCTGGCAGTGTGCAAGTAGCCCAGACAGGCCACCCCACCCCACAGTGAATCCCGCCCCTAGGAGAGGGGAAGAGAAGGCACGCACCAGTCTGACTGTGGCCCCAGCGGTGGGCTGGGGGCAGACATCAGGTCTGACTGCGGCTCCGCCCACCAACTCCAGTTATACACCACAGCACAGGGGAAGTGCCCTGCAGGTCCTCACCACGCCAGGGACTATCCAAAATGACCAAGCAGAAGAATTCCCCTCAGAAGAATCTCCAGGAAATAACAACAGCTAATGAGCTGATCAAAAAGGATTTAAATAATACAACAGAAAGTGATTTTAGAGTAATAGTCATAAAATTAATCGCTGGGCTTGAAAACAGTATAGCTGACAGCAGAGAATCTCTTGCTACAGAGATCAAGGGACTAAGGAACAGTCACGAGGAGCTGAAAAACGCTTTAAACAAAATGCATAACAAAATGGAAACCACCACGGCTCGGATTGAAGAGGCAGAAGAGAGAATAGGTGAACTAGAAGATAAAGTTATGGAAAAAGAGGAAGCTGAGAAAAAGAGAGATAAAAAAAACCCAGGAGTATAAGGGGAAAATTAGAGAACTAAGTGATACACTAAAAAGAAATAATATACGCATCATTGGTATCCCAGAGGAGGAAGAGAGAGGGAAAGGTGCTGAAGGGGTACTTGAAGAAATAATAGCTGAGAACTTCCCTGAAGTGGGGAAGGAAAAAGGCATTGAAATCCAAGAGGCACAGAGAACTCCCTTCAGACGTAACTTGAATCGATCTTCTGCACGACATATCATAGTGAAACTGGCAAAATACAAGGATAAAGAGAAAATTCTGAAAGCAGCAAGGGGTAAACGTGCCCTCACATATAAAGGGAGACCTATAAGACTCGTGACTGATCTCTCTTTTGAAACTTGGCAGGCCAGAAAGAATTGGCACGAGATTTTCAGTGTGCTAGCCAGAAAAAATATGCAGCCGAGAATCCTTTATCCAGCAAGTCTGTCATTTAGAATAGAAGGAGAGATAAAGGTCTTCCCAAACAAACAAAAACTGAAGGAATTTGTCACCACTAAACCAGCCCTACAAGAGATCCTAAGGGGGACCCTGTGAAACAAAGTACCAGAGACATCACTACAAGCATAAAACATACAGACATCACAATGACTGTAAACCCATATCTTTCTAAAATAACACTGAATGTAAATGGATTAAATGCGCCAATCAAAAGACATAGGGTATCAGAATGGATAAAAAAACAAGACCCATCTATTTGCTGTCTACAAGAGACTCATTTTAGACCTGAGGACACCTTTAGATTGAGAGTGAGGGGATGGAGAACTATTTATCATGCTACTGGAAGCCAAAAGAAAGCTGGAGTAGCCATACTTATATCAGACAAACTAGACTTTAAATTAAAGGCTGTAACAAGAGATGAAGAAGGACATTATATAATAGTGACAGGGTCTATCCATCAGGAAGAGCTAACAATTATAAATGTCTATGCACCGAATACCGGAGCGCCCAAATATATAAAACAATTACTCATAAACATAAGCAACCTTATTGATAAGAATGTGGTAATTGCAGGGGACTTTAACACCCCACTTACAGAAATGGATAGATCATCTAGACACACGGTCAATAAAGAAACAAGGGCCCTGAACGAGACATTGGATCAGATGGACTTGTCAGATATATTTAGAACTCTGCATCCCAAAGCATCAGAATATACTTTCTTCTCGAGTGCACATGGAACATTCTCCAAGATAGATCATATACTGGGTCACAAAACAGCCCTTCATAAGTTTACAAGAATTGAAATCATACCATGCATACTTTCAGACCACAATGCTATGAAGCTTGAAATCAACCACAGAAAAAAGTCTGGAAAACCTCCTAAAGCATGGAGGTTAAAGAACACCCTACTAACGAATGAGTGGGTCAACCAGGCAATTCGAGAAGAAATTAAAAAATATATGGAAACAAACGAAAATGAAAATACAACAATCCAAACGCTTTGGGACGCAGCGAAGGCAGTCCTGAGAGGAAAATACATTGCAATCCAGGCCTATCTCCAAAAACAAGAAAAATCCCAAATACAAAATCTAACAGCACACCTAAAGGAAATAGAAGCAGAACAGCAAAGGCAGCCTAAACCCAGCAGAAGAAGAGAAATAATAAAGATCAGAGCAGAAATAAACAATATAGAATCTAAAAAAACTGTAGAGCAGATCAACGAAACCAAGAGTTGGTTTTTTGAAAAAATAAACAAAATTGACAAACCTCTAGCCAGGCTTCTCAAAAAGAAAAGGGAGATGACCCAAATAGATAAAATCATGAATGAAAATGGAATTATTACAACCAATCCCTCAGAGATACAAACAATTATCAGGGAATACTATGAAAAATTATATGCCAACAAATTGGACAACCTGGAAGAAATGGACAAATTCCTGAACACCCACACTCTTCCAAAACTCAATCAGGAGGAAATAGAAAGCTTGAACAGACCCATCACCAGCGAAGAAATTGAATCGGTTATCAAAAATCTCCCAACAAATAAGAGTCCAGGACCAGATGGCTTCCCAGGAGAGTTCTACCAGACGTTTAAAGCAGAGATAATACCTATCCTTCCCAAGCTATTCCAAGAAATAGAAAGGGAAGGAAAACTTCCAGACTCATTCTATGAAGCCAGTATTATGTTGATTCCTAAACCAGACAGAGACCCAGTAAAAAAAGAGAACTACAGGCCAATATCCCTGATGAATATGGATGCAAAAATTCTCAATAAGATACTAGCAAATCGAATTCAACAGCATATAAAAAGAATTATTCACCATGATCAAGTGGGATTCATTCCTGGGATGCAGGGCTGGTTCAACATTCGCAAATCAATCAACGTGATATATCACATTAACAAAAAAAAAGAGAAAAACCATATGATCCTGTCTATCGATGCAGAAAAGGCCTTTGACAAAATCCAGCACCCTTTCTTAATAAAAACCCTTGAGAAAGTCGGGATAGAAGGAACATACTTAAAGATCATAAAAGCCATTTATGAAAAGCCCACAGCTAACATCATCCTCAACGGGGAAAAACTGAGAGCTTTTTCCCTGAGATCAGGAACACGACAGGGATGCCCACTCTCACCGCTGTTGTTTAACATAGTGCTGGAAGTTCTAGCATCAGCAATCAGACAACAAAAGGAAATCAAAGGCATCAAAATTGGCAAAGATGAAGTCAAGCTTTCGCTTTTTGCAGATGACATGATATTATACATGGAAAATCCGATAGACTCCACCAAAAGTCTGCTAGAACTGATACATGAATTCAGCAAAGTTGCAGGATACAAAATCAATGTACAGAAATCAGTTGCATTCTTATACACTAACAATGAAGCAACAGAAAGACAAATAAAGAAACTGATCCCATTCACAATTGCACCAAGAAGCATAAAATACCTAGGAATAAATCTAACCAAAGATGTAAAGGATCTGTATGCTGAAAACTATAGAAAGCTTATGAAGGTAATTGAAGAAGATTTAAAGAAATGGAAAGACATTCCCTGCTCATGGATTGGAGGAATAAATATTGTCAAAATGTCAATACTACCCAAAGCTATCTACACATTCAATGCAATCCCAATCAAAATGGCACCAGCATTCTTCTCGAAACTAGAACAAGCAATCCTAAAATTCATATGGAACCACAAAAGGCCCCAAATAGCCAAAGTAATTTTGAAGAAGAAGACCAAAGCAGGAGGCATCACAATCCCAGACTTTAGCCTCTACTACAAAGCTGTCATCATCAAGACAGCATGGTATTGGCACAAAAACAGACACATAGACCAATGGAATAGAATAGAAACCCCAGAACTAGACCCACAAACGTATGGCCAACTCATCTTTGACAAAGCAGGAAAGAACATCCAATGGAAAAAAGACAGTCTCTTTAACAAATGGTGCTGGGAGAACTGGACAGCAACATGCAGAAGGTTGAAACTAGACCGCTTTCTCACACCATTCACAAAAATAAACTCAAAATGGATAAAGGACCTGAATGTGAGACAGGAAACCATCAAAACCCTAGAGGAGAAAGCAGGAAAAGACCTCTCTGACCTCAGCCGTAGCAATCTCTTACTCGACACATCCCCAAAGGCAAGGGAATTAAAAGCAAAAGTGAATTACTGGGACCTTATGAAGATAAAAAGCTTCTGCACAGCAAAGGAAACAACCAACAAAACTAAAAGGCAACCAACGGAATGGGAAAAGATATTTGCAAATGACATATCGGACAAAGGGCTAGTATCCAAAATCTATAAAGAGCTCACCAAACTCCACACCCGAAAAGCAAATAACCCAGTGAAGAAATGGGCAGAAAACATGAATAGACACTTCTCTAAAGAAGACATCCGGATGGCCAACAGGCACATGAAAGATGTTCAGCGTCGCTCCTTATCAGGGAAATACAAATCAAAACCACACTCAGGTATCACCTCACGCCAGTCAAAGTGGCCAAAATGAATAAATCAGGAGACTCTAGATGCTGGAGAGGATGTGGAGAAACGGGAACCCTCTTGCACTGTTGGTGGGAATGCAAATTTGTGCAGCCGCTCTGGAAAGCAGTGTGGAGGTTCCTCAGAAAATTAAAAATAGACCTACCCTATGACCCAGCAATAGCACTGCTAGGAATTTATCCAAGGGACACAGGAGTACTGATGCATAGGGGCACTTGTACCCCAATGTTCATAGCAGCACTCTCAACAATAGCCAAATTATGGAAAGAGCCTAAATGTCCATCAACTGATGAATGGATAAAGAAATTGTGGTTTATATACACAATGGAATACTACGTGGCAATGAGAAAAAATGAAATATGGCCTTTTGTAGCAACGTGGATGGAACTGGAGAATGTGATGCTAAGTGAAATAAGCCATACAGAGAAAGACAGATACCATATGGTTTCACTCTTATGTGGATCCTGAGAAACTTAACAGGAACCCATGGGGGAGGGGAAGGAAAAAAAAAAAAAAGAGGTTAGAATGGGAGAGAGCCAAAGCATAAGAGACTGTTGAGAACTGAGAACAAACTAAGGGTTGATGGGGGGTGGGAGGGAGGATAGGCTGGGTGATGGATATTGAGGAGGGCACCTTTTGGGATGAGCACTGGGTGTTGTATGGAAACCAATTTGACAATAAATTTCATATATAAATAAAAAAATAAAATAAAATAAAAGAGCATATCAAATAAGTCTTTATCAAAGACTTATGATTTTATACTGATGTTAATGTTTTCTGCCTTCTGTTTCTGAGAAAATGGCAAAATACCATGGCTTCTTCCCTAAGACCTAGTTCTAGAAAAGTCACATGTGCAAGAAAGAAGTTAATGAATCGTGAAAATAAACAACAAAAAAAAGAAGAAAGGAAGGAAGGAATGGAGGAAAGGAGGGAGGAAGGAAAAAGGAAAGGGAAGGAAAGGAAAGGAAAGGAAAGGAAATTCTAGGGCACCAGCAATAAGAAGTATAAAATGGGAGTGGGCATTTGCACGAAGGGGGAAAATAACATACACATATATATAAAACACACACAACAAAATAAAGGGGCCTTCCTATGTCATCTCAGAAAATTATGATAGTTGGCTTTGAACTGAGGTGTGTGCTTAACTTAATGCTCTGCACTTGATATCCAAGAAAGTAAAAAATAAAAATAGAAGAGTCCAAGGCAAGGAACCGAGCCCATATGTTTACCTAACTTCACTCTTAATATAAAATGGAAATAGAAAAATAAGAGGAAATTAATATTAGTGCTGAAAAACAGGAAGGGAGCCATTAGTGGAATTTATGGAAGATATAAAGCAGATGGGATCAAATTAAAAACAAAACAAACAAAAAACAACTGGAATAAAGCTCTTGTGATCAACGAAAGCTTTAAAAGAATAGACTATCATAAAATTTTCTACTCAAGCTCTGCAAAAAGCCCAAGAGCAAACATGCAAAGGTTGGAAATGCATGCAGGCGAAGGGACTATTGGTGCCATATTACAATGATTTCCTTTACCAACATCAACATATGCAAACCATCTAGCCAGTGTTCACTTCAAATAGAGAAAGATCTCGAAGTACAGTGGGGGAGCCACCACCAAGTTTCTTAGCATGAGGCCAGAGAAAAAGCAGAAATATTCTGCAAATTATTGTAATAGATCCAGTAATGAGAAAGAAAATAGAAATCAAAAAGGAAAGAAGCTCAGCACAGCAGTAAAATTAACTAAATCTTCTTATCTCTAGGGTCTTTGCCTACTTATCAGTTCAAAGGATCTCTGTATTGTCATCTTGTTTCCTGCTTGTGAAATCTAAAATCAGGTTCACCTGTCCATATGGCTCTATGTCCTTTCTGCAGTTGGGAGACATCAAGTGTGGATTCATGCATACAGGACATACATCCATCATACCTGCTGGGTGTCTGCCATGGTCAAACTCAAGGGAAAAGGATAGAAGAGATAGATGGGTAGTTAGAAAGACAGACAAATAGGTAGACAGATAGATAGATGTTAGGTAGATGATGGATAGAAAGATAGATGTGCATATGTGCTATTATCATATAATAGCACATATAGTAGCACCAGCATATGTGCTATTTCTCAGTCCCTGATCCACTATATCCAACCTCACTGGGACACTTTTGGATCCCCTGAAGGCCAGGGATGAAATAAGTAAGGGAGAGATGTGAAAGGGGAAATGGTTCATTACTCAACCAATGGAATTTATAGTGTCCTGTGACTGGCTGATGCCCTTTGTCTTCCCTTACTTCTAACCACTGGCTCTTTTTCATGGGATGCTTTGGTTGATTCTTCTGCATGCTTCCTTCTTATGGGGCCCTCAGTACTATGCCTTACCTTGACTCTAAGGAATTGTCACTCTCTCAAAATGAGTCATGTCTGCCAGCCCCCACTTGGCCCCAGAACTATGAAACTTCAGGTAGATCCCAAGCTTCCCTCTCCTCACTCTTCCATTATGACCCACGGTCATTTTTGCCTTGAATTTTTCCAGGCAAAGGCAAATATCTGTCTCATTGCCTCACAGGAAAAAAGCCAGCTACCGCAAGGCCCTGCTCCACAGCAACCCACAGCCTACACATATTTGCTGCTCAGCAAGTGGGCAGTTAGGAAGATGACAGTCTTCCACATTTTTCCAAGGAATTCTCCTGCTATGATTTATTCCCTTGTCTTGAAGGCTAGAAAGGGAAGCATGGCCACTCCAATCCATGACAGTGTTCTCTTCCCACAAATTTCTTCATATAATCTTGTCTTTGATCTCCGAGTATCTTTCAGACTGACAGTGCATCATGGAGATGGATAGCCGAACATCCAGACTGCCTGATCCCTCATTGGTCTGATGGGGATGTGTCTATCACTTTCTGTAGAATATTTATGCACTTATCATTTGCCCTCAGTTTGGAGCTTCAGAAGAGACTCAAATGAGAAAAAAAACTCCTTTTAAATGTCTCTCCTGCCTCCATCTCTGTCTCTCCACATCTCTCTATGTCTGTCTCTCTCTGTTTCTCTCTCTCTCTCTCTCTCTCTCTCTCTCTCTCTCTCTCACACACACACACACACACACACACACACACACACAGGAAAAATAAATAAATAAACCATATTTATATCACCTATAAACATACCTATGAAAATCCCTATGTCATTTTCATTTTCAGGGCACACACACAAGGAGTCTAAATTGTCCAACTCTACTGGCAGTTGGGTTGGAGTCAAGAAGTAGGATCTAGACAAAAATATGTGGGCAAAAGTGGTGTATGCCATTTCCAAGCATGACCATTAAAACCTCCACATTTCCTTCTGTCTTCCCATTCAGTGGCAACCTTGAAGCCTGTGTTTAAGAGGGCAACACTTCAAGATAGAAGCAGCCTGGAGTCACTGCTTAGAGGAAAGCTGCAGAAAAGAACCTCCCAACCCTCTTCAAACTGTGAAATAAACAACCAATAAACATTCATCGTGTTAAGCTATCAAGATTTGGGGATTTGTTATTGTGGCATGACCTATTCTGTCTATTCCAAAAATTAATAAACTGAAGTAGAATGCTGAAGTAACAAACCTAAAATACAAAGCATGACTTAGCACCCAGGTGGAATAAGCAAAGGAACTGATATGAGAAGCTTAACATTTGACAATCTATGTTACACAATGGCAAAATATTTGGATACGCTGTCTCAAGCAATAACTTGAGAGGCAGACGATGTGCCTGCTGAGTGAAAACTTCTAGGGAAAAAGTGTGGAAAATACGATATTAGTATGTTTTGACTACTATTGGCTGTGTTTAGCGAGTTATTACACGGAAAGGGTGACTTTAGAAAAAAAATTGTCTATTTTGCAAATGATTATCTTAGGAAAAAAAGTGCTAGGTATATCAAAAACTTGGGAAGTCTAGCTGCTTTTAAATTCAAAGAGATGAGAAACGGATTTTTAAGGAGGCTATAAGCAACAATTGTCCAATAAAAGATTTATCAATTGAATAAAGTGAATCAAGGAAAAGATGAGATTAAGGGTCCTCTGCCCGCATCTATTTTGTTTCCAGATATGTTGACATGGCTGGGTTTAAATTGAAAGAGATGGTTTTGAGACAAAGAAACAAAGAAATGAACAAAATAACTTTTTTAATTCATAAATAACTGCATTGAGAGGGACCATCTCTCAACCCAATAACAGAGTGGTTTATTATCTAATATAATATTTAATATTTTGTGCAAGCTTGGCTGGGCCACAGTGCCTAGGTATTTGGTCAAACATTTTTCTGAAGCTAGCAACATTATCAGAAGGAAGGAGCATGATGCCAGAGTCACCACTTAAAGGATAAGGACCAGTGGCTTTAATTGCAGGTGACCTAAGTGAGACATGAAGCTCTGTTACATCAAGGCACTGAAATTTGGGATTTTTTTGTTATCTTTAACAAATCCTGGCCTATCCTAACAGAGTGTCCTAATACCGAGAATGACAACTGAATTGTGTTACTGCTGATGAAAGACCCTAAGACATGACAGTGGTTCAGTTGATGCATGGTGGGATGGAGAGGGGGCCTCAGACATGGAAGACAATTGTAATCCTTGGATTACGTAGGTCCCATGTTTGGCATAGCTAGTAAGAGTTTATCAAGCCCTCTCTCCTTTTCCTGGATGAACAAACATTATCACAGATAAACTGGTCAAAAGTCATGGCTTGCAACGCAAAATGTTCCAGGTGTTATCTAGTAAAATGAGTGGAGAAGCAATTGTTTAAATGACTACTTATATTTGAGGGGGACCTGGGTAGCTCAGTTGGTTCAGCATCCAACTATGGCTCAGGTCATGATCTTGAGGTTTGTGGGTTCAAGCCCCATGTTGGGCTCTGTGATGACAGCTCAGAGCCTGGAACCTGCTTCAGATTCTGTGTCTCCCTCTTTCTGAACTTCCCTGCTTTCTGCCTCTCTCTCTCTCTCTCAAAAATAAATAAACATTGAAAAAATTTTAAATGACTACATATATTTAGTAGTGATTCATACAATGTACCCATTAAGTCTGATGTTCATACTTGCCATAAAAATCTTAGATGTTGAAGTATTTGACTTCTCTAAGATGCTCCTTTACAGAACTCTACCCTATCTAACCTAACACAACTCTTGACCTTATTTTTTAGTATAATACCCCCTTTTCTTCTTTCCAGTTTTGTTCTTAATCTCTGATTATATTTGAATGTGTTTATTTTTCTCTCCTTTTTCTACAAGAAAGTAAACTGCATGATGGCAGAAATGCTATCTTCTTGTTAATTAATCCCACTGTTCAGTACATGTCTGATACATAATAGATGTGAAAGTATATTGTTAAATAAACAAGTAAATAAAGGATTTAGTAAGTGAATTAATAAATATGATACCTATTGTGGCCTCTACAAGGTATTTTAAACATCAGATGAACTTTGGTTTAAGTTAGCCTATGTTTAACCTGACAGACAATTGCTAGATGTATATGACTTGGTGAAGATGTGCTTTTTCTGCTTATGGCCTAGGAGGCAAGTTCACCATATTGTTAAAACCATGCTTCCCCTATCCTCAAGTTGCTTTGCTAATTAAGAATGGAAAGACCTGGATTAAACTCAGTCTGTTAAGCATCTGACTCTGGATTGCAACTCAGGTCATAATCTCATGGTCTGTGGTATCAAGCCTGCATGAGGCTCTGCGCTGACAGTGCAGAACCTGCTTGGGATTCTCTCTCTCCCTCTCTCTGTTGTCCCTCCTCTCTCTCTCTCTCTCTCTTTATCGATGTCTCAAAATAAATACATGAACATTTGAAAAATTTAAAAAGTTAAAAAAAAAGAAAGGAAAGACCCAAGAGGAGCTAGAGGCAGCTTAATCATCTAAACACCGCCAATCCTTGGCCTAACTAAGATAATGATTGAACCACTGAAAAGTCTTTGTGTTCACATAACCTCAAGAGTTGAAGGGGCTGCAAAGACAATGGATCCCCCTATAAAATTGTGCTTTCCAAATCTTCGTTTGGAAACTCAGAACACTTCTGCAAGGTCCAAGATGGACTTCAGGATTCAATTCATTATAATTTTCTTTTCACTCTTTCAACATTTAAGTATGTTAGTGATCTTCCCCTTCATTCACTCAGTAAAACTTCTTGCTAATTTTTCTGTGGTAGAGTCTCATTACCAAGACAGGGTTTTAGAAAGGTGAGAAACAGAACACATGGAGGAAGAAAGGGAAAGAAAAAGTGTCTTCCTTATAAGATTAAAGTCTGATTCTCATTAGAACCATCTTCTTATTTCTTTTAGTCCCTGGAAACATAGACCAGCAGTTATTTAATGGATGATCTAATTCATGCCACTGTCTCCAAGAAGAATAAAATCTAAACCATACAAGATAAATAATAGCCCAGCATTTTCCTAAAATTGTTCAAAGGAAAAGATTCCACAATTTTCTGTATCCAAATTCATATAAAGAACTTATTTCTTGACATTAACTTCAATTCTGTATTTCTCTCCTTTCTTCATTCCTCTCTTCCCACCCCCTGCCCTTTCTTTTTCTCTCTTCTTTTTTCTCCTTCTCTTCTTGTATTAGTCTTTTTAGGCTGCCATGACAAAATACCACAGACTGGTGGCTTAAACAACAGAAACAGAAATTTATTTTCTCAGTGCTAGAATTCCAAGATCAAGGAGCTGTCAGTGTTGGTTTCTGGTGAGGTCTCTCTTCCTCGCTTGTAGGTAACTGCCTTCTCATGGTGTCCTCACATGGCCTCTTCTCTGTGTGTGTGTCTGGTGTTTTTCCTAAGACTAGTCTTAACATCTTAGGGCCCTGTTCTTAAGATCTCATTCAACTTTAATTGCCTCCTTAAGGCTCTATCTCCAAATATAGTCACATTGGAGATTATGCTTCAACATACACTTTTTGGGAGGTGTAATTTAGTCTTTAACATCACTGTACCCAAACATGCAAATTCCTGCTTTTCTGAGACAACTTGTCTAACTCCCTCAGCCTTAGTAATGGGAACAATAAATATGAATATTGAGTGGCCTTTGTGAGAATTAAATAAAGCAAATTGTAACACCTCAAAAGTTAGCCCAAAATATATGAAATATTTAATAATGTTTGCCATTAATTTACTTTGAAATTATCATGACTTCCTTCAGCCTTTTTCTTCCTGTCAATATAACCAACCTTTTGTTCTCATCTCTTTGAAAATTATCCCTAATATTCTTACAGTTCTTTCATTGATTTAACAAATATTGTTTTGGGTCACCTGGGTGGCTCAGTTGGTTAAGCATCCAACTTCAGCTCAGGTCATGACCTTGTAGTCCATGAGTTTGAGCCCTGCATCGGGCTCTGTGCTGACAGCTCAGCCTGAAGCCTTTTTCAGATTCTGTGTCTCCTTCTCTCTGCCCCTCCCCCACTCATGCTTTGTCTCTCTGCATCTCTCAAAAATGAATAAACACTAAAAATTAAAGAAAAAACAAATATTGTTTTCTTTTTGTGTGACAGGCACTGAGCTGGACACAGGCTATACAGTGCTGCATGAAAATCACTGCTCTCATATAGCTTAAACCCCAGGTGGGAAAATTGACAATCAACTAATGAAAACACCAATAATATACAATTACCAGTTAATTAATAAGAGCAATTTTAGAAAAGTTAGTTTATTATGGCTGCAAGGGCATGATTATATGAGGGATGGGGACAAGGAAAGCCTCACTATTAATGGTCTTTATTTTCTCTCCTAGAGCTTCTTCTTCTTTTTATTTTTTTAACATTTATTTATTTTTGAGACAGAGAGGGACAAAGCATGAACAAGGGAGGGTCAGAGACAGAGGGAGTCACAGAATCTGAAACAGGCGCCAGGCTCTGAGCTGTCAGCACAGAGCCTGACGCGGGGCTGGAACTCACGGACTGTGAGACCATGACCTGAGCTGAAGTCAAACATTTAACCAACTGAGCCACCCAGGAGCCCCTCTCCTAGAACTTCTTAAAGTCTTCACAATTCAACTAGTTTTTAGAAAATAAAACTAATACCTAAGACTGAAATACTTCAGGGGAGTTAAAATAAATAAAATGAAAAATGAAAAGTCCCAAGATCTCTATAACACATAAATCAGAACTAAAGCAGAGGTGCCTAGGTGGCTCAGTCCACTAAGCATCTGACTCTTGATTTCTGCTCCGGTCATGATCTCATGGTCATGGGATCAAGTCTTGTGTTGGAGTTGGCGCTGGGCATGGAGTCTGCTTGAGATTCTCCCCCACCTCTCTCTCAATCAATCAATCAATCAGTCAATCAAATATTTAAAGAACTAAAGCAATAGAGTCTTTGTCTGGCCACTCAACAGACAGACCAATGGCTTAAATCAAAGAATGCTAAACAGAAAATAGGTACCTTTGGGAAGAAACTTGTCAGAGAAAAGGCTACAATGATCTAGTAGTACAAATTGTACAATAAGCAAGAGTACAAATGTTTTAATCATACATATATAATTTTAACTTGCAAAATTCTTTATTCATAGGAGAAGTGTCAGTCTTGAAAAAAGTAACATATGAAACATATATTTATTAATAATAGTTTCTAAATTCTATACAATATTCTTTGCACAGAAAATTTGTCATCTTATCATGGACTACCTAACAAATGGACTAATGGATGAGCTAAATGGTAGTCCAAAATAAAGATGACAAGATATTTAGGAAAAAAAAAAAAGAAAAAGGAAAAGAGAAAAAGTGTTAAAATGTAATTTTAATGGCCCATTCAATAGAATAATGCTATTACCAACTTCTTGGTCAGATCCACACTAACCATGCTTAATGATGAGGACAGAGCTAATAATAAAAATATGTAATTATTGTACAAACGATGTGCTCCTAGGTTTGTGGTCATCTACAATCTATGAAGGTGTCAATCTATGTAGTACAATCTGGAAGAGTTTGAGGAGATAAAGATGTTACAGATTATTTGACATGGCTCCTTCCCTTTATAGTTGAGGTTACTGAATCCTAGAGATGTAAGTGACCCCCATGCCTTAAAGTTTAGACCTTCATACCCCAGAGTAAGATTATGTACATAATCACCAGTGAATAGTTACAATTTTGTCCAGCAGTCCTGACAGTCAAATAAAATAAAACTGAGTAGTATATTTCCCAAGATCTAGGCTATTCAGTCATATCTTAATATTCACCATAAGGCAATATAAGTGAACACTATGTTAATAGAATTAAACACAGGTGGGGGTGCCTGGGTGGCTCAGTCAGTTGAGCATCTGACTTTAGCTCAGGTCATGATCTCATGGTTCATGAGTTCAGGCCTCACAGCAGGCTCTGTGCTGAGAGCTCAGAGCCTGGAAACTGCTTTAGATTCTGTGTCTTCTTCTCTCTGCCTCTCTTCTGCTAGCTCTCTCTCTCTCTCTCTCTCTCTCAAAAATAAATAAACCTTAAAAAAAATTAAAAAAAAATTGTACACAGGTGAAAATTCCAGCACATTTTGAATATTTGCTGGTCAGTCTAAAGTAAGTAGGAAGATGACTCTTTTTCAGAAAAAATAAAAATACTTGGGGTTAACACAACATCATATTTCTAAAATAGATATTCAAAAATACTAAAAATCGCTAAAGAA
The DNA here is from genome assembly GCF_014898765.1 of Herpailurus yagouaroundi. Classification (NCBI taxonomy): domain Eukaryota; kingdom Metazoa; phylum Chordata; class Mammalia; order Carnivora; family Felidae; genus Herpailurus; species Herpailurus yagouaroundi. The sequence continues at coordinate 62,831,158 of NW_024412376.1, forward strand.
AATACTCATGCACATTCTAGATGATGCACACAACTGAAGATAATGCAAACAGAATTTGCAAACATAATTAAAATCATGACGTATTTATAATGGTGTAGTCACCATTTTTCACTTCCAATTAAATCACTAGCATTTTAATATCATGCTAATGGTTGCACAAAACTTCACAAAATTGTATCAAAATTTATTAAATCATTTCTAAATTATTGGATTTTTAAGATTTTCCCCAATGTTTTCTATACTTAAAGCAATTTTTATAGTTAAATAAAATAGAAAAGCATTTAAAACATTTTGCTTTGATTGTAATAAACTATGGTTTTCTTTTTAAATTCAAAAACATTCAAAATTGTGAATTCAAAATTCTTCTATGCAGAAGAAAAATTAAAAGGCATAGGCAAAAATATTTAAATCATTTATAATCCCATAATCCAAAATAATTACTGTAATTTTTTGTCATATGACTTTCCATGATTAGGTGCATGCATATATATGTACATATGTGTTTATGCATGCACACATAACTACAAGAAATTTTAGTTTTGTGGGGGGTTGTACCATAAACAAATATTTTTAAGTTAAAAAAATACTCCTTATAAATGAATTTTTCACTTCTTACCAATTTCCAGACCCAACATTTCTGTCATTAACACAAGCTTTTAAAACTTATAAATAGAAAATTTTGCATTATTTACCTTATAGTGCATTATCTGTCATGACAAGATTCTGACAAAGGATGTATATTTTCTTGCTAGTCTTCTGTGAACGGAAGAATAAAATTTTGTTTGAATATATGTATATAATAAAAATTTAAATATTACACACACTATTTTCTTCTCTATTGTTTTTATGCAGCTCTTTATGCAGAATAATTTATCATTTCTACAATTATGTTTTAGTGTCCAATGTGATAATCTATTCAAGCAGAATCCTAAGTTAGATCCTCATGGATTGATTACTATTATGAATGATCCTCATGTCAATCTACATGTATTGTTTCCCTCCTGTGCATTACATTTATTGTCTTCATCCATTTTGTTAACAAGAAAATTGAGGTTTAGGAATAAAGTGACTTCCCCAAATGATAGATAGTAAGTGACCATATTAGGACTTACACCTGAGTCTTTTGATTGGTAGCTCAGTGCCACATACTTATAAGAATGTTAGGGGAAGAATTACTTGAGATAATGTGTGTAAAGCAGCGTGTCTCAAACAGAGTGCACGTTAAAATATGTGGCAATTTTTGTTGCTTTATAGGAATTCTGCCTTTGTTTTTTGTTTTTTTTTTTTTTAATAAAAGATGATCTTATTTCAGATGATCATGGAGATAAATGCCACAGGCATTTAGTTTGTCACTTTACTTAAATCAGCATATATATCAACTCTGTCAGGCCTAATTAACTCATTGTTTTATATAACAATTCTCTTTTAATAACCAATACATTATAATACCATTTCTATCCTAAAATGAACTTCCTAGATAATATATCTTCACAAATAATTTCAATGCAACCTATAATGTGAAGAAGAAATAATCCATATTCTATTCTATTTTCTTTTCCTTTAAAAAAAATTTTTTTTAAGTAATCTCTGTCCACAACACGGAGCTTGAACTCATGACCCCGAGATCAAGACTGGCATACTCCACTCACTGAGCCAGCCAGGTGCCCCTATTCTATTTTCTATTCTACATATTCTCTTCTATATTCCCATTACTGCATAGCAAATCCTCCAAAAATACAATGGGTTTAAAATATTCTACTGCTCTATTTGCCCATGATGCAGCAGGTAGTTCTTTTTTAAGTCTTTCCAGACTAACTCATTAGGTTACTGATGAGGCTGCAGTTCTATGGGTTGCCTGGGTGCTGGTGGGTCTAGTAGCCTAAGAAGAGGTGGTTCCAAGGGCCAGCTAAAAAGTGAGAAGAGCATGGTGACAAGAATGGATGTAACGGCACAGAACTAATCTGCCTCTTTGGCTACCCAAAAGACAATCACATTCTTTTCATTCACGGGATACACCCACTTTGTGCTCAAGAATCAAGGCTCAGGTCTCTCCAGTTACTGCTTTTAGCTCTAATTCTCAGATCTTTAGTCCTAATGTGCTTCTTATGGTTTGATAATTTATAACTAAAATGCAAGGTGTCTGTCTCCCAAATCTATCCTCTAAGAGGCTAGCCTAGACTTCCTCCCAAGCAGCAAGAGATCTCAAAGCACTTTGATCTCAAAGCAGTAAGAAAGAAAAATAGAAGAGAAGATTCAAGGTCTCAAAGCATTGACCCAGGTGGCACATCATTTCTACTGCATTCTGTCTGTCAAAGCAAGCCATAGGCTAGTCCAGATTTAAAGACAGGAGGAAATAGATTCTACCTCTTGAATGGGAGGAGTTGAAAGGATTTGTGTCCAATCTTTATCATAGGCATTAAATCCATGTTTGTAGAATAGAGAAAAGAAATAGGAAAGGAGAGAAAGAGAAAAGGAAAGGGAGGAGAGAAGGAAATGCCACAAGACGGAGGAGAGAAAGGGAAGAAAAGAATATTTTTAGACATCTTGAAGACTAGAATACAGGGGGAAATACTCAGGGTATAATAAATTCAATCATTTAAAACAGAGAATTGACATTTAATGAACTTTAAATTAGTAAAATAATGATAGCTTTAAAACATCATGAAGTTAAATTATAATATTACGCCTGCCACAGTTGTTTAACATCCTGCAGAAAATTATTCCAAACTTAGTGGCAACAAGCAATCATGTATTATGCTCACAGATTCTGCTGGACAGGAATTTGTAAAGAACTTGGCTGAGAGTTCTTGCTTGGACGTCTCATGCTATGGAGGTCAGATGTCAGTTGGAAGAGCAGTTTTTTCAAAACTTGTCTGGGGCGGGAGGCCTCCTTTCCCAGGTGGCTTACTCTCACAGCTGATATTTGGTACTGGTTGTTTACCAGTAGCCCCATTTCCCCACTCTTTCACCTGTCTGAATATGTGTGGCTGGTGGCTTTGTGACTGCCTTCTCTAACAGAGAGCAGTCCAAGAGGTCAGAGCCGAAGCTGCAGTGAATTTTGTGACCAAAATTCAGAAATCGTACTCTGTCACATTTTACTGTAGTTTATGGGTCATGCAGGAAAAAAGAAAGAAGAAAGAAAGAAGGAAAGAAAGAGAAAGAAAGAAAGAAAGAAAGAAAGAAAGAAAGAAAGAAAACAATTCAATATGGAAGAGGATTACACACAGACATGGTAACAAAGAGGTAGAAGTCACTGGGGATCATTTTACAAGAATGAGCGCCACAAACCAAAACATATTTTTCTAATGCAGTGTATACAATATAACATTTTAGCCACCTAATCCTAACAACAATAATAAAGCTGAAAGTTTCAAAATTATTATCTGTTGGGTGAGGCAACGATTAAAGGTGTTTTTCATGCACAAGCTCCATGAATGGAAACGCTAAGTGTCACCGACTGCCTTTCAGTGTTAAGTACACGGGAGAAAGTGATGGGAGGGAAAGCACAATTGCATCTCTCAGTCAGTAGATATGATCCTCTAAGGCTTGCATTTGACTAAAAATCTAAGTAAAATATCCCTTAGCAAAAATAATCTCTAAATAAATTTTGTCCGTACATGAGATTTATCTCTTTTAATAGTGCAGTGAACAAAAATAATTCACTGTTATGGACTGAACTATGTGTTCCCCAAGTCTTAATTCCTAAAGTGACTATATTGGAAGATAGGAACTTTAAGGAGGTAAATAAGGTTAGATGAGGTTACAAGGGTAGCTCCTTACCTCATAAGAAGAGGGAGAGAACAAAAGATATGCACGCACAAAGGAAACACCATGTAAGGACACAGGGGCAAGGCCATCTGAAGCTAAGGAGAAGAGGCCTCAGGAAAAAACAAATGTGCAGATACCTTGATCTTGGACTTCCAGCCTCCGGGACTGCAGAAAAATAAGTTTCTATTCTCTAAGTCATCCAGTCTGTGGTATTTTATTATGGCAGTCCCAGTAAATTAATATACCCACCAAAACTGGTTGAAGGTCTGACTTCAGCTCAGGTTATGATCTCCTGGTTCATGAATTCAAGCTCTGCATCAGGCTCTGTGCTGACAGCTCAGAACCTGGAACCTGCTTCATGTTCTGTGTCTCCCTCTCTCTGTGCCCCTCCCTCACTCATGTTCTGTCTCTGTCTCTGTCTCTCTCAAAAATAAATAAACATTTAAAAAATTTAAAAAATACATTTGGAGTTAGTAAGGGAAAACTGGTTGTTAGGGTAAATCTAAAAACTGGTTTTCTGTTTTGGAATTTAGATTCCTGTCTTGTACTTAATCTCTACCTTGGATAAATCTTTGACACTTCTCACACATAGATGATCTATGACCTAAAAATGGTGCAGTCAGGGACCTGGATGTGTGTTTAATTTAAATAATCAATATTGAAAAACTATCATTTCATCCCAATTCGTCGTATATCTCAAAATCTTGGCTGCTATACCTTTGAAATCTCTTTTTTTTTTATTTTCATCTTTTAAAACATGTATTGAGGTATAATTGACATATATAGTATTATATTAGTTTCAGGCGTACAACATAATGATTTGGTATTTGTATACACTGCAAAATGATCACCTTAGTCTAGGTAACATCCATCACCATACACAGTTAGAAAAAAATTTCTTTTCTTCTTATGATAAAGACTTTTAAGATTCACTCTCTTAGCAACTTTCAAATAGGCAATACCATATTATTAATCATAGTCATCATGCTGTACATTACATCCTTATAATTTTATTTTTTTGAAGCAAAAATGCTAGGTACAGACTTTCTGATTGGAAGGATAGGTATGGTTTTCAAGTCTTGGTTGTTATTGAAAGTAGGGTGTACCACCATTTAAACTGCTGTAACAAAGGGAGGGCAGTTGGGTAGAAAATGCTTTCTCTGATTGCCAGTGGCAATGGGAAACTATCAGCTTGTTTCCTGAGTGTCCTAACTTGCAGGTGACCTGGTCTAAGTCTTCTTGTCTTCCAGACATTCTGTTTTCAAAGAGAGCAACCCTCCTTTGCAAAAGGCACCAAACCAGCAGAATTGGCTTCTTTGATGCACCTCTTTCCTCTGAGATGCATTTACCCAAGAAATTTTACGCCCAGAAAGGAAAGAATGAAAAGGATATTCAGCTACCGTCTTGTAGGAATGAGATTTGTGTTGTCACTTCCTTTCAAGTATCTTAAAACACAGCTGAATGGAAAAGGAGTATGGGTCAGTAAAATACTGTTTAAAATATCCAGTGAATGAATAGCATGATACATTTATCATAAAAATAACAGTCAGCCAAAGAAACAATTCTTTTACTGAATGCAACTGCATCTACCCTTAACTCTACATCAGACATATTGCTGCGAGCAATCTTCTAATAAATGGAGTTGTAGTGGTCATGAACCCTTTCACTTCTGCTGAATTTTAAAAGACCTTCCTGTCATTAGAGTAGTCATCATTGTTCACCAGAGTGTTACTGTTAATGCTTGCGGCCGTTCTTTTAGAAATAAGTCATTGTAGCTTAATCATTCATCTTGAAGTTCTCTTTAATTTTTAAAGCCTACACTGTGAATGTATGGCTTTTATTCATTAGTCCCGGAAAAGGATATCACTTTTTTTTAATATTCTAGTTTTCAGAGTCATGTCTGGGTAAGGTATGAGTATCATTTGGATTAGGTAGATTATTAGCCAACAGACAAGGAGTAAAGAAGCAGTGTAATTAAATTAATTAAAATTTAATTAAGAAAATAAAGTGAAATCTAGAGTTAAAATACTTAGATTCTAGCCCCAAAGCAGCTACTACCAACCATATGACACTAGAAAAGTCATTTCCCTTCTTTGAAAGTTCTTTTTTGTTCACCTAAGAGCTTGTAGGACTGTGGTGTTGATCTAGAGTGAAAACTTTTTATGGGTGTTTCCTACAAAGGAGCAAACATCCATAAATGCTATTTGGAAGAATGAAGTGTATGCTGTCTGTGGAGGAGTGAGTGGGCTCGAGGAGATGGGTTGTGCCTAAGCATCTGGAGAGGCAAAGCCACTACGAGTGCTTTTGCATATATGACCAAAAAGTCTTTACAGGAAGAATTCCTCTGGGAAGAAGAGAAAAATCCATGAAATCTTTCAGTTGTCAGAAAGGCCAAGTCTGAGTATATCCTGTCTGTCCTGTGAACTTATATCTAAAACTTAGCAAGAGCATAGACTATGTGTAAAAACAAAGACAAAACCATAAATGGCAGTTTCTCCAAAATCCTTGTGAAACATTTGGAGATTCCACGATGCTTGTATAGAATAGGTAAGACACATTTCCAATTGTGAAGAAAGAGACATTTTCTTCCACTTCTGCATAGAAAACAGCATGGTTTCTATGCATCGATGGCTCCAGCAAATACAAGGGAGTTTATTGCACTCACAGTTCTGCCCACCAACGGCAACAAAATAGAAGCAACACAGCCTCATGAGAACACGGCTCCCCGGGCACAGACATCAGGTTCTCATGGTGGACCCCAAGCGGAGTAACACCTTCAGACCAGTTTAGACCCACAAATAAAACACTTCAGGCAAGCTGACTTGGTAACAGAATATGTTACACAGTGTAGTTTGTGAGATATTTTAAAATTCAGAGTATCAGAAAACGAGGACAGGTAAGAGTGGCAAGGAAGCATATTCCACCTCAAAAGAGCAAGCATGCTCTAGATTTCTGTTTCTCAAACTGTCTTCTGTGGGATACTAATTTCCCACAAATTCATGAAGGCAAATTTGAGATAGTTTGCCAGGAGGTTAAGATAAGACAAGAGGGAAAAAATATTGAGATAGATGATATACCTAAAGCACAGAAAAATGGAGAGAAAACAGAATTGTAGCCATTTTTGAGTGGAGAAATGAGCGTAACTTGAACAGAAAGAATAAGAAATAATTAAAGCTTATCTGAACTGAAAAATATTCTCATTTAAGATGTGCTCTTACTATGTGCCAGGCAGTCTGCTAAATACTTCAGCTGAATGATCTCATTTACTTCTTAAAATAATCTTCTGAATTAGTTTGTATGAATCCAATTTGGAGAGGGGGAAATGTAACCTTAGAATGGTTAAGTAGGTACTCACTGAACTGCTCCAGGACTATATGGCAGAGAAGGAAAAAATCGGTATGTGTGCTTGTGTGTATGTGTGTGTTTGTGTGTGTGTGTGTGTGATTACATATATATACATATAGTTTTCTTTTTTATGCATGTATATTGAAAGAGCTTACCCTGAACTCCAGGAAAATATATTTGTATCCAGATACATACAACTCAGTCACATTTTTCTGTGACGATACATAAAAGCATGAAAAGCATCCAGGCAGAACTAGTTTATTAATTATAAAAGAAAAATATTAGACTATATCAAATTACCTCTGTAAAACACAAAACACTCAAAAGCAAATGGAGCAATGACTACATAGTTTTGAGAGAAAAAGTCAATAGCCAACATGTCCTTTGTATTTGTAAGCTATATACATGCAAAGAGTCATAAAATATAGAACGCAGGTAGTCTTTTAAAATATGAGGACCTAGAAATGAATACAAATTAAGATCTGAAAAATATAGATGACATAATATAATTGAAAAGAGTTAACCATACAGATAAATCTAAATAATTATAAATATAACTACAAAATTAAAGGCACAGTGTTAAAAAGTGTTCTTAAAGGAGAAAATACATAATTTCAAATTTAATAGTTTAATGTATTAATCTGGATTTAAAAAAATAAAGATTCTCATTTAATGTGAAAAAGCAAATCTAACCCTAATTTTTATGGCACAAATTCCTTAAAAGTTATAAAGAGTAGTTAAAAGTACAAGTCAGAGAAAGATTTATTAAATGAAGTCAAAGGTTGTAAAATCCATTCAAACAAAAAGGATTTCAAGGTGAAAAAAAATTATATATATATATATATACACACACACACAATTACTACACATATGTATATATATGTATAAACATTAAAAGATTATCTAATACTAGGAAGAAAAGATAGCCATGAAAATTTACAAGCAGAGTAATATTTTATAGAGATATACAAAGTCAAAACTTAAAGAAAAGAGGTAAAATAAACCATAAATACAATAGTGGGGGTCTTTAATATGTATTTAAATCTTTTATGATTTAAGTAGGTCAAAAATCAATTAAAATGTAGATCTGTATACATTCTGAATCTGGTTATTAGTAATAGATATGCATAGGTCTTTGTATACTCCAAATTGAATAAATATTTACTGAGGTCCCATGGTACATTTACAAATGTTATTTGTCATAGGAGAAAAGGAAAACCTTAATCCCAAAATGCTAAGTATATCTATACATATATTTTTAAATGATACAAGAAAAAAATTTAAAGTTATACATAAAATAGTAAAAATAAAAAAGGTAAACATATATAGACTTAAAAATAGTCCCTGAATAACTCTAGTACCAACATGGTATATAAAATTACAACTAAAAAATATTTAGACACTAGGGCTGACGGTGCTACATGTCAACACTATATGTTACTGAAAGCTTTGTGCTGAGCTAAAATCCTAACTGAAAATATGTTGGCTAGTAAAGAATTTACTGAATGGACAAAGTCCTCAATCCACAGTCCTATTTCTGGGCTATTCTTAAACACATCTCTCCTTGACTAGGTATTTTTTTCCTGGAAATACAAGTAATTTCTTAGCATTTAGATTTCTACTCAAATGTCATTTTCTCAAGGAATTCCAATCCTACCTTTCAAACCATATCTGTTCTTAGTATTATATACTTTTATAACATTATTTGTAATATACTTTATTTTAATTACGAATTCATAAGACAAGAGCAGGTTGCTATAAAAAAAGGAATAGGATAGGGGCACCTGGGTGGCTCAGTTGGTTGGGCTTCTGACTTCAGCTCAGGTCATGATCTTGGTAGTTTAAGTTTGAACCCTGTGTCAGGCTCTGTGCTGACAGGTTAGAGCCTGGAGCCTGCTTTGGATTCTGTCTCCCTCTCTCTCTGCCTCTCCCTGGCTTGTGTTCTCTCTCGATCTCTCTCTCTCTCTCTCAAAAATAAATAAAAACATTAAAAAAAATTTTTTTTAAAGTAAGGTAAAACAAGGTAATGGAAATGAAAACTACAACTGCCAAAATGTAAAAGTAAACCCAAGGGCTAGAAGATACATTTGAGGTGCTCCCTTACAACAAAAAGCAAAAGAACAACACAAAAAAGCAAACCTAAGAGAATTCAACTCAGGAGACCTGGAGTCTAACAGTTAAGAGTTCCTGAAAGAAAAAAGAAGGTGGGGAGGGGTGCTTAATCAAAGAATTAATAAAGATAGAATTTTCCAAAACTGAAGACAGCAATCAATCTTACACTAAAATGGTTAGATGTTTACCTCTGAGGAAGGCAGAAGCTTGGGTGTGGGAAATAATTACAATTTTTATTTTTATTTTTATCCTACTGCATGGTTTGATTTTTTTTTCACAGATGGATTGTTTTTAAGTTGATTTCACATAAATTTGAAAACAACACAACTGGAACATTAAGGATGAGATGAAAAATTATGCACATTTTTTTTTCCTTTTTGTATTTAAAAATTCTTTTCAGTGTCTTCCATTATGGTGTTTGAAAACTCCTGCCTTCTTCTCCTTGCTCCAATCCAAACACTAGCTCTCCTCCTGAGCTTGGTAAGCCTCCAAAGCTTGGAAGCAGGCAGGACCTGTCAGGAGAGGGCCAGGGCAAGGGTGAAGCGAGTGAAGAATTCACCTTAGGTCTAAAAGTAAAGTGGGTGCCAAAAACCTCAATAACCAAGATAAATAATATTTTAATGCAATATTTTAAACTTCAAAATTAATACAAAAAAATCCATAATGGACAAAAATCTCAAAATTTTTGATAAAGTCATGAACAGTATTACTGAACCTTCTTCCTGCCTCAGGTTCCAATATGGTTCAGCACCACACTGCTGCTGAGCATGAACAAACTTCAGAATCCATGGTGTCTTATTAAGGGGTTCAAGCTCCTTACTTTTCCCACTTTGTACCAATCAAAGATGGCCTGACGTGTGGCCATCCTGGAATGGAGTGCATCCTGGAAAGAGATTTGTTTGAGGACATCTATGGTCCATTAGAGGAAGTAGGGTGCTATCCCTCATGAGAGTTTCTTGACGAATTTACTCTTATCTCTCTCTGCACACACTTTCACTAGGAATGTGGCAGACGAGGAAAGTACTTGCAGCTGCAAAGAAAAAGGAACATAGAGACAAACTCAAGGGACCTCAATAGGATACTTCCCTCTTCCTGACCAATATGTCACCTGTCCCCAACAGAAGAGCCTGCTACATCCACCACCACCCACCAGATAGCTGACACTTATGGTTTCGGTACGAAGTCCAAGGAATAGGCAAAGAACAATTGTGATGTACCTAAGTGGATACAGGAACCAGCTAGAGGAAAAACAAGCACAAGACCCAGAAAAGATGGTATAGAGCAAAATGGAACTCTTGGGGGAAAAAAGAAGACAACTGACCCATAAAATAATAACAAAACATAAGAAAAGTTAATGACAGCACATGCATACGCACACATACACATTATAATCTTTCTGAGACTTAGGAAAACAACATGATTTTTAACTTAAAGAAATGGTGAATTGAAGAGAGAAAAATTGTAATGAAACTGAATGATCAGGTGGAGGAGAGGTCTAACAAGGCAGAGGAAGAAATACGAATACATGACAAACATACAGAAAAATATACAACAATTGGATGTTATGACGACTACATATTGATAAATATACATGACTGGTATAACTGACAGAAATATCAGGCACAGAAACCAAAACTGCTTACTTGTGCCCACCTAAAAGATTCAGAAGAACATCAGCAGAATCTGAATATACAGCAGAGAGATCAATAACATTCTCCGAGGGGCGCCTGGGTGGCTCAGTCGGTTAAGCTTCTGACTTGGGCTCAGGTCATGATCTCACGGTTTGTGGTTTCGAGCCCCACATCGGGCTCTGTGCTGATAGCTTGGAGCCTGGAGACTGCTTCTGATTCTATGTCTCCCCGTCTGCCCCTCCCCTGCTCATGCTGTCTTTCTCTGTCTCTCAAAAATAAATAAATGTTGGGGCGCCTGGGTGGCTCAGTTGGTTGAGCGTCCGCCTTTGGCTCAGGTCATGATCTCACAGCTCGTGAGTTCAAGCCCCGCGTCGGGCTCTGTGCTGACAGCTCAGAGCCTGGAGCCTACTTCTGGTTCTGTGTCTCCCTCTCTCTCTGCCCCTAACCTCTTCGCATTCTGTCTCTGTCTCTGTCAAAAATAAATAAACATTAAAAAAAATTAAAAAAAATAAATAAATGCAAAAAAAATTAAAAACATAAATAAAAATTAAAAAAATAACATTCTCTGAGGAAGATGCAAATCTGCTGGCCTCCAAGGTCTTATTAAAACCTACATAGTTGTAGTTCATAGCATCTGAGTGACTCATGTTCACATCAGACTGAGAGCATACCTGTTTCTCTTCTAAGCCCTGTCTTATACTCATAAGCCTAGAGCACGCCGGGATGGAGACTTGTCTGAGAACTTCTGGAGACCTCCTCAACTGGGCCAAGTACACGTCATCAATCTTGAGATACTCAATGCTCAGTACAGTCCCCAGTGCACTGGTCTGAAACAGCTTGTCATGCATTTTCGCAGCCTCCACAGCCTAACACAGCTTGATCGAATTACCTTCTTGAACGCTGTGCAGTTACCCAAGGTTTCTAGGATAGCCCAACTACAGAGACCATTCTGAAAGGAGAAATGGGAATCCTAAAATGTGAATCCTAAAATGGGAAAACAGGAGTTCCAGAAGAAAAAGCAGCAGATGCTGGAGAGGAAATTGTTAGGTCAATAACATTTTTAAATTTCTCTAAGCAAAGGAAAGATGTGAATTTTCAGATTATAAGGTCTCACTGAGTTCCAGGAAGGGCTCATTGGAAAAGGCACATATTAATGTTGTATTTTTTCCTGATAAAATTCCTGAATTCTGAGGAGTCATCTTCATGAGCTACAAAACAAAGAAGTGGTTATTTGCAAAGGAAAAACAATTACATTTAGCACTGAACTTTTTATCCACAACAAAGAAAGTGAGAAAGGAATTAATCATTTAGCAGAAAAGAAAAAGATATGTGTGAATATGCAATGATTCAAAAAAATATTTAAAAAGGTGTACTTCACTGGAAGCAATTACTAGATAAAGGATTCTAATGAAACAAAAAATTAGCAGAGGAGAAACCTCAAGAGAGGAGAAGACAAGATGACAGAATTACTGAGAATATAAATTTTGAAATTAGGGACAGCCATGTTTAGTTAATTTCAGGCCTTTGGGATATAAACAAATGAGATGTGCTCAACTTCTGTGTTATCTCTTCAAAAACGTTTTTTAAATGTTTTTTTTTTTTGAGAGAGAGAGAGGGAAAAAAGAAAAAAAGAGCGTGAGCAGGGGACGGGCAGAGAGAGAGAGAGAGAGAGAGAGAGACAGAATCTGAAGCAGGCTCCAGGCTCTAAGTTGTAAGCCCAGAGCCCGATGCAGGGCTGGAACTCAAGAACCAGGAGATCATGCCCTGAGCTGAAGTCCATCGCTAAACCAACTGCCACACAGGTGCCCTTGTGTTATCTCTTTTTAGAAAGATACTTATCCTGAGCCTCATCTTTCACTCTGCTTGACAGCTAGGAAATGAGGGAAATTAGAGCGAACTTCAAAGACATATATTGAGGAAGAGACATACCACAAACCACAAACTGATCACACCTGTGAGAGAGTTAAACCATAGTGTTTGTACTCTGTATTGAGGTCCCTTTGAAACCTCAGCTTAGCTCAGCTAATGTATTAGGTTGAATCATATGAAATTGCTGATGTTCATTCAATAGTTGTTGACCTGGGAAAAATGACAAGTTTCTATGGTTCAATCTAATAATTCCTATTATAGAGATCAGTTGAATTTCGGTATTATAAATTCAGATGTCTCCCGGTTCCTGTTTTTGTGCCACTGTTTTCCTCAAGGGGACTTTGAATGAGTCAATCTTACTCCTTCAGGACAGGAGGATTTCTTTGTAAACAAAGAAATGAGTGAACAATGAAAAGTGACAGGAGAAATGCTCTGATTATAGTCTGTCAGAGGATATAAGGAGAGTGAGATTTAGAGGATTCTTTATTTGCTTCAAAAATAGGATAGATTTTTGTAGATATCTTTGTATTGTGTGTTCTTTCTGCTTGTACTGCTCATGTGAATTTCTTTTTCTGTGTATGCTTGTTTTTTTTTTTTTTGTTTGTTTCTTATGTGTGCAACATTTTTTATTTTAATTTGTGACAATTCTTAAAGCCTCAGATGAAGGCAGATTCCTCCAAAAAGTATTCACACTTGCTTCTGCCAGTTACCTGGGAATACTACCAATCCTTTAAGTGATTAAAGAAGCATTTAAAATTAAATGTACAGCTTAAATTGTGTATGATAATACAGGTAGTATTAACTGGTGCTACAAATCCATGAGAGAGCTCGCACGTGGTTACAACTTCTCAGGGAGTGTTCTTCCCTCTAGCTTGGCTCAGGGTTGAGGCAAATGTTTTTGCATTCTTCCAGGGGTAAAGAGGGATGAGGATAGATTAATCCCTGTTCACCCTTATCCTGAGGATCTATAGCTTTTAGCTGGGTCTGTTTCTAGGGCAGGACTGCTCCCTGACTCCCCGGGCAAGACAAACTCTGAGCCTTCAATTCAGTCCTTTTTGTGGCAGTTCTGACCTCAAAACTGAAGGTCAAGTTCACCTCATTCAACAAAGACCTTCAGGATAGAAGTGGTTTCCATCATTACCATAGTGCTCCATGCTCCTGCTTTGGGTTAGATGTTATCTTGAGAAGTCTTAAATTAATTTTTAAATTTTGTTTTGGTTATTTGATACTTTCACTGATATATTTTTAAATTTTTTAATGTTTATTTATTTTTTAGAGAAAGAGACACAGAGCATGAGTTGGGGGCAGGGGTGGGCAGAGAGAAAGAGGGAGACACAGAATCCGAAGCAGGCTCCAGGCTCTGAGCTGTCAGCACAGAGCCCCATGCGGGCCTTGAACCCAGGAGCCTGACGTCGTGACCTGAGCCGAAGTCAGACGCTTAACCGACTGAGCCACCCAGGCGCCCATCACTGATATTTTTATAAAATATTTTACTCAGTATTGTTCCTTGTTTTGGCAGGAATATTGATTCAAATAGCCTAGTAGGCCATATCACCACAAATTAAAGTCATCAATAAAAGTAAAAAAAAATATTTTCAATGTTAAATTTGCAAAAGCATTAAGGAGTTTAGAGCTGGGTATATCTGGCACATTGATACCCACCCCCTTCACCTGCCTCCACCCACTCTCCCCATTATTTTAATTATAGCATCTGATTTACTTGGGACTGACCAGCCAACTTGAACCATGTACACAAGGTTCAAATAGAGTTTTTGGAGTTGAAATCCCCATGTGGAATGTTAAAAACTCAATGGCTCTTGATTACCAGATATTTGATACTTGAATATCTCTGCTCCATAGCAAAACATTCCTTAACTGGATATCAAAATAAATCTCCAAATGTGTCCTAGATATATTTTGCTTGATGATTAAAACCTTTCAAAGACCGAAATATGACAAAATGCATGAGGTAATTATAACAGAAAGATTAATAAAATGAATGTGTATCTTAAGCCATAAATATCAAAGAAAATGAGGATCCTCTTCTCAAAAGTACATAGTGCATAGTTAAAATATTAGTCAATGAACAGGAATGGAAAACAATCCCAGTTTTCCTATGAGTACAATGTGAAGTTGTAATATTTGCATGTCCTGTTTCTTTCTCATTAAGTTCTTCCTCTAAGACAATTTACAAAAGAAATTCTTTGTACATGATGTCTTCTTCATGGACTCTTAAAAGTATTGGCATTATAGACACAAAATGTGCAGTGAAACATTCCTTTGTTTTTTACATAGTTCCATGGGAAGGAACTTATGCAAATTACAGTCACAGACAAAACATATCCTGATGACATCATGATTTCCAACTGAAAACTTTCCAACTCTAGAAGAAAAAAATGTTTCTTCCAACCTTACCCTCCCCCACTAGTGGCAACAGGCACATCCAGCTGTTGTTTTCACAGAAGGGAGTCTGTCGAAGCACCACCCTATTGTTGCTGGTCTCATCCTTCAGCAAATTTGCAGAATGCTAAAATCGGTTCCTCATGTTATGGTCAAGGCTGGAGTTCTTTGTTCTGTAACTCCTTTCTGATTAAGATTTTCAAGAAGTTATTAAAAATAATAAACAAAGAAATCAGAGCAAATGTTATTAAGGGATACACATAGTCTTGCTTGCCATCCTGACCAAATACTAAACAGTTGCAAGCTGTTATAAAAATGAATGTATAATTAAAATCATAAGCCAGAGAAATTAAAACCTTTAAGAATTTCATCATAATAAGATATATCAATTCAAAACAAGATTTTAAACTGATTTTGGTGGGGAAGTTGAAAATGTCATACTTTCTAGCTTCATCATTATGGTTCAAGCAGAAATCATTTTGGCCAATGCAGATTAAAAATAGTAAATGCAAGTAGTGTCTTCTTAGAGGGAAATATTCCCTACTAGTGCTATCATTATTATAGTGCCTGGTATCAAAATCATTACATTTCAGCCCAAATCCTGGAGAAATTAGTTGAGGTAAAAAAAAAAAATGTTTTCTGATCATATGACCAGGTATTTGGTACCATACCTTCCCAGGGACAAAAGAAGTTTCTGAACCCCCAGAGCAGAGGCCACAAGTGCCTAACACAGTGTCTGGTAATATAGTTTTGCAATACATGTCATTACATAGATAAATCATGCACCCTAATTTGAATGTGTAGGATTTTTGAAGAAATAGATACAATGTAGGTATGTTATGCCATACTAATGTTTTTTGAATAAATGAAACTTTAATCCAAAATAATGAGTCTGTTGTGAAAAGATATTTTTTACTAAACATATATCATATAGCAATTAATTGGACTAAAATTCAGGAAAGGAATTCCTATTCCAAGCCCCTTACTAGGCCCATCGCTTTAACAAACAGTCATAAAAACTTCCTCTCAACCTGTTGGAAATTAATTAGGAAGATGATGGATGGAAATGCTAAGACAAATAAATCAAAACAAGGCTAAGCCTCTGATGTGCTTTTGGACCTCTTGTCAATTCTCTGAACTTTTGCTTGGTTTCTTTTTCTGTACAATTAGAGAGTTAGACTTGAACTGTTTGTTTTCCAATTCCTTTAGCCCAAGCGTCTGACAGAAATGCTCTGATGGTGGAGCTTCTAGGACTCAAGTGGAGCCCCCTCTCAGCACTGGCTGTGAGGCCAGCTTCTCTGGGTCAGGGCTGAGGACTCCTCAGAACACAAACAATGCACCAGGCAAGGAAAAGAGATTCAAACATTTATAATTTTAGAGAAAAAGAAGGAAGAGGTGGAGAGAAAGGAAAAAATGCACTAGTTCATGCCTAGCTCCAAGTTTAAAATGCCTCAAGTTTACTTTTTTACAGTATTTTGAAAAATGGTTGACAATTTTTCATTGTCACTTTTTACATGTTTTTGGTTTGTTTGTTTTTCATAAAATAGAACCAGGGGATTTTTATCTTCTCACAATTGTAGTAGTTTCTCTATATTCATCCTAGGAGGTGGCTGTGATACCACTACTTGATGCCAACCAGTATCTATTTCTCCCTCTTCCTTTCTAGTAAAACGGTGATTTTTTTTTCAGGCTGGCAATGTGCCCAGTTGAAACTAATTACTTACCCAGACTCTCTAGCATGTTGATATGGTCCATGTGTCAGAATTCTGGCCAATGACATGAAAGCAGAATACTAGGTGGGAATTTCAGGAAAGCTATTGATTTCTTGATTTAAAAAATACTTATTTGCCTTTGATTTGCTGCATAAATTATTGGCACACATCCTTTGCCCTCCACCCTTGTTACTTATTTCTGCATGGAACATGGGCATGATACTAGAGGCACATCAGCCATTTTGCAACCATGAGAACAAGACTCATAAAGTCCAGAAGACAGAGAAATGGAAAGAGCCTGAGTCCCAAAAGGCATTGTGGCACTACCATATTAGCCTTGTTCTAAGTGAGTAAAAAATAAACCCTAATTATTTAAGCCAAACTCAGTTCTTAACTGATATAGAATTCAAGCTTTTCTTCCAACCATCCCCCAGCCCTCTCCCAAATCCTTGGGGTACATGAAATAGCATCATCAAAGCCAATGGTTAACAACTTTTGGGTTACATGAATCAAAGCCAGTAACGAAGATGACAACACTCAGCCTTATATGGAAGGGATTCAAAGCTGAGTGAAGCAGAGATTCACAAAAACAAAGGGACTAGGGGTGCATTGTGGGAGAAGGTGGTGGTGGGTCAGAGACCAACACACAACTGTGTGAGGTACTGCATAAGAGACCGTGGCAGAGTGTCTATAGAGATTGGGCATTAAGAACTATAGCTGGTAGAGAAGCACTGAAAGTAGCTATGAGCACATCTGTAGGCAAGGGAGTAAATGGATGACTCAGAGGAACTTACATGAATATCAGTAGAGCAGACTGCTTGAGAAATAGCTGAAAAGCAACAATGGAAGCACTTTCAGTAACATAACGAATCAGGGAAATGATGGAAACCTCCAATTATTACAGACTCAGACCTATTCCTAGGCTCTTAATAACATAAGTTTAAGATTCTCATATGATTATGCAAATTGAGTTTTGAGTTAGGAAAATAGGGGGTATGTGTCTCAAAGAAGACTATATTCGACTGATCAAATTAAAGGAATGTGACATGTCATGAACCCTAAAGGAGACTGTTTTATATTAGACTCACAAATGTAACACATAATTACTCTTATTTGCAAAGGAAATGTAGCTTTCTTATTTCACTTTAATTAATCTAATCCTCATCTTGCTGTCTCATGCAGCCTCACTGGCAGTCAACAGTAGGAGATGGGAAGGATAAGAGAAGCTTCCATTTACAAATGAATGATATCTCAAAATCTTCACATTTAAACAGTTTAATGTTCTTCAATCTCTGGTGTGAGGTTGTGGAGAGGGAAGGGTTCCCATGTGACCACATAGAAGCACAGAATAGAAGGTCTTCAATTTATGTGTGCTTTCCTTTCTCTGTCAAGGAATAGCTACACTGATCTGGTAGGTAGATCAATATTCACTGGTGAGCAACTAGTTCTGTCTGGCCATTTGGGTAATCTACTTGATTTTGGTAAGGCAATCTTACCAGTCTGCTGTCTTTGAGTCTGGCCTTAGACCAGCCTACCTACTCACTAAGGAGTCCCTTTAGTCAAAAGCATTAAGAGCACCAAGGGATGAACCTAAAATCTGTGTTTGAACTCAGGGTTCTGGAAATTCTCATGTGTTCTGATACTTACCTGAGACCAATGTATTGTCTTTGAAGACTCAGACATTGACACTGTCAGAACCTAAGACAACATTTGAGTGACTGAAGCACAATATCCATACTTAAGAACAAGTTTAGACCATGTAGAAAACTTGTGAAACGGAGCCAGAAGCCTTGATACAAAGTCTCCAGCTATGGAAATCTTTTATCCAAGCAAAGTGAATCAGGTCCAAACAAAAAGGCAGAGGGAGGGCAAATTTGCTCTCTCTACTTGAGTTGAGATAGCCATCTTCTCCTGTATTCAGACATCTGTACTCTGGGTTCTCAGGCTTTGACTCAGACCAGAACTTACAGCATCAGCTGCCACCACTCCCCACTTTCCCCAACCCCATCCATCTTTGGCCTTTGGACTTACACTTACATCATTTGCTTTCTTGGATGGGACTTCTTGGTCTCTATAACCACATAAGCCAATTCCTATAATCTCTCTCTCTTTATTTTATATATAATATGTAATATATAATATAATATATATAAATATACATACATACAGTAGTTTCACATTTTCTCTTTTCTTATGTGATTATTTTTGCTTAATTATTACAATTACTAAGAGGGTTGTGTTAAAATCTCCAAATATGATTTTAGATTTGTCTTCATCTCCCTTTCTATCTATTAGTTATTACTTCATGTTTGTCAAAACTCTGGTTTTAGGCACATACACATTTAAATTAATTCTCCTGATCTACTCACCCTTGTGATGGATCTTATATAGCCATTCAGCTTTAATATGAATAGTATTTGCATGGCATATAATTTTTCAAGCTCTGTGTGCCTTTTCATTAAAATGTATCTTTTGGAAACAGTATATAGTTGGGTCTTGCTGCTTTATACAGATTGACACTCTTTGCCTTTAATTAGAAAACTTAGCTCATTTACACTTAATGCAATTATTGATATGATTAGTTCTAGATTTGCCATTTTGTGACTTTTTTTCCTTTTTTTCTCATATTGTTGTTTGGTTGTTATTATTGCTCATCCATTTCTTTTTGCCTGCCTTCTTTTAATTGTTTTTAGTATTCCCTTTTTATTTCTCTATTGGCTTTTCAGTATATCTCTTTCAGTTTTTTCTTTTTTAGTGGTTGCTTTAGGAATTACAATGTCTATCTTCAAGTTATTTCAAACTGTGTAGAGTCAGTAGTGAACTATTACATGTAAAAATATATAGGAAACTTACAACAATGTAATTCAATTATCACCCCATGTTCTTTGTGTTTTTTGGGTATATACATACATACATATATATAATCTTCAAAATTGATTTAATTTTTGCTTTATATGGTAACAAATCTTTTAAAGCAGTTGTACTCCACCAAGGGCAATTTGCCTCCCAGGAGACATTTCACAATATCTACAGACATTTTTTATTTTCACAACTGTGAAAGAGTACTGTTGACAACCCATGGATAGAGGCCAAGGATATTGCTAAAAAGTTTATAATGTACAGGACAGTCCCTCAAAACAAAGACATATCCAAAGACATATTGCAAAACATCTAGCATGTGAAGGCAATAAAGTTTAAACATATAGAGCTTACTTCAGTAGCTTAGGTTTCCAGCTAATTAAGGACATTTCTTTACTGTATTCAACATTCCTCCAAATACAGCATTTATATTCAAACCTGGAGCGTTAAACTCTCTAATCTTATAGTAGGTACTTATTAGCTGATGATCGATCACTGAGTTTGTTGAGTGAATTAATTGTGGTGTGTGGTTCCACACGAGGAATTTAAAGACAATTGGAACGAAACCAGAGTTCTGAAGAGGAGAGTCTCACCCACCACTTGTCTTCTTCTTCTTCTTTCTTCCTGGTGTTCCAAATACATCTAGTAATCATTGTTGGGGTTATTTTCATTTACAAGGAGAAGAAGAGGAGGACATTTTTAAAAATCTATCAAATTATGTTTGCATATTAAATAAATCCTAAGAGTTTAAACCTTTTTGAATAAGATTATTATACATTTCTTAAAGTGTAATCTGGTTTCTTTTTTCAAATAATCTCTTTCAGTTTTATTGGACACTGATAAAATGATAATAGTCAAATTTGTCTAAGAGCACAGGATTTCAAGCTAAACCCAGGTGTGAATCTCTAGATTTATTACTTCCTAAATTTACTACCTATCCCTCTTCCAAGCTTCATTTATTATCATTTTTTAAATCTGTAAAATGGAGACAATACCTATCTCTCAAGGCAGTTGAGAAACACTTTGCACCTAGTCTAGCAAAAAACATTTAGTGTGTCCAAGGCTTTGTTTCATCTTGGGAAACTAGTTTGTCGGCTCACCAGCTTGGCCCTTGTGCCTGGAGAATACATCCCTGGTAAACTGGACTCAGCTGAGCTATCTATTATGGGCGACAACCCTCATGTCTCTGTGGACACTGATCAGCACTACTGAGATAAGTTCCAGATGCACCCTGTCACAGATCACTCATTTCAAGCAAGCCTATGGAAAGGCAGGGAAATGGTGAAGGGTGGCCACTGAACTCTTTCACCATCTTCCCAGGGAAATGCTATGAATTCATTCTTGGAAGAAGCTGAGTAAGCTGCAACCTGTAGCAAGTCAACTCCTTATCCAGATGTCACAGAGGCCTGCAGCTCACAGACTTTCTGAAGACCATAGGGGAACAAAGGCTTTAAGTCCAGACAGTAGGCCTTCTCTTTTACAGCCTCAAAGTTGACAGCAGTACTAACGTCACTTTCATACCAGCTTCAAAAATTGACCAGAGGGGACTTCTTTAGTCCTGGGAGAACCATCAAATCAAGACACACTTGCACACACACGCACACACACACACACACACACTTGCACACACACACACACACACACACACACACACACACACACTGTCTCTCTCTCAAACAAATGGCATATCTTCCACCTCGTACATTGACTGCCACAGCTGCCTTCCCGACAGGGTATTCAATCACACAAATGTCTTCTGTTTGAAGGCTGTTTCCACCTCCAGTCAGGCAGGTTGTTTTCAGCACATCTGACAAAATAGGCCAGATCTGCACAGCAATGTTTGAGAGGAAGTGCAACAAAAGACATCCAGCTGTGCTGAATTAAAAGGTCTTCATTCATCACCTTCCATCAGTCCAAAAGCAAAAGGAGGCTGACGTTATTTGTAAGAAATTTAAGGGTGTTATTATTCACCTGTAATTAAAAAGAATGGTTTGATTTGGCTTACAGCCTGGAGGAGAATGAATACTTGTATTTTGCCAGGTTATGAATTTTTCCAAGTACTGAATAGGCTCTGAGAATGAGGCAATGAGATGGAGAAACTTCTTAAGGTAGAATTTTCCTGTATTTACTTGTCACTTGCTTTTTTTTTTTTTCAATCCAGCGTTTCTTTACCTTTGCTCTTCTGCTTTGGAGAAGTGTTCCCAGAGAATAGAAATCCAGGGGATTTTGAGTCCATCAACATTAGGAAGTTCATGTAGAAGGTTTTAGATATCCCAAAGAGATGGTATGTGGAAACTTACTACAGAGGCACAAAGTTGCATTTCTCGGATACCCTACATATTCAGGAAAGATAGAGAAATGAGGCTTTCTATGGTGTACAGTAAACAAATATACATGGTAAGAAAACTAGAGATGGTTTTAAAATATTAAAATATTTCATGCATCCAGAGGCACATGTATTTCTCAAGCATATTAGCGTGGTCTGACAGGCCTATGTTTTGGGGGTGAGGGGAGGGGGGAGGTTCCCAATTACATGCTGGGAAACTTAAACATTTTCAGTAACGATTATAAGTTTTTGTACTTTCAGAGAATTCATATGGTTTTATTCTGATATCACTAAGTCTAAAAACAAAATTTTCCTTAGGACTGCCAAAATTGTTGTTGGAGGTTAATAGAGAGTAGGTGGCCCGAAGGCAGGTCTTGGCCAGCATGAGCAGCACATGAGGACAGCATTGGGCCAGGACCTGGGAGCCCAGCAATTTGGGGCTTCACTGTATCCCACCATGCTGAGCAGTGCAGGAAAGGAAAGGATAGGGCAGCTGAAATTTAAGCTGCTTGGATGCCCTATATAATATTTGGTATTTTGAAAACACTTTACACTTGCCAGTAAGTAAATCCAGATGGAATTCAAATAAGTTTAGCCAATATTATTATCCTGGCTTGCTGATGTGGAGAGTCAGGTCTGATTGATTTGCCCAAGGACTTTCAATTCCTACAGAGCCACCATACAGCTTTTTACCGCTTCCTGTATATCCAGTGGGCCAAAGAGAGTCCTGGAAGAAAACAGAGACTTTCACATTTCCTGTTCTTGGCTCAACCCAGCAGGTCACAAAAGCTTCTGAACAAAGGAAAAATGTCCATCCTTATAACTTGGCTGGCTCCTCTTTCAGTACTTTCTTACAAAGCAACCATGGTCAGTTTTTTCAGACCTACTGCCTAATTTCTGTTAGGCCATTTTTATTAGGCTCAGGATATTCTCCTGAATAGTTATGAAAAACAACTTTCCCCAGCTTACTCATAAGAAAGAAAGCTATCTGGGATCCGGATAGCTGGAACCCAGAACAGAACATATACAATTTTAAGTTTGCATTGATGTATTCTCATTTCTAAGCAAAACCTAAATTATTGTTAAAAATCTTTCCTTTTTCTAGGATGGACATTACACGTTTATTCACTGG
The DNA here is from genome assembly GCF_014898765.1 of Herpailurus yagouaroundi. Taxonomy (NCBI): domain Eukaryota; kingdom Metazoa; phylum Chordata; class Mammalia; order Carnivora; family Felidae; genus Herpailurus; species Herpailurus yagouaroundi. The sequence goes on from NW_024412376.1 coordinate 62,854,312, forward strand.
GTAAGTTTCCCAACTTTTACTGATGAAAAAAAATCACCTCATTTGGGCGGTTAAATACACACACACACACACACACACACACACACACACACACAAAACAAACAAACAACAACAGAACAGACACCCCAGCCCCACTCAGACTTGCTAAGTGAGAAACTCTTGGGAAGCTGCATGGGAAATTATATCAAAGACTGTGGGATCTCATGTAGTCTCAATTCAAATCTCGCCTCTGCTACTTAGTAGCTGTGTGACCTTGGACAAGAGGCTTATCCTCTCTGCATTTCTCATCTCTTCATAATGAAATGTGAAATGTGAACCTGCCCTTTGAGAAACCTCCCATTAAAAGGCAGTTTAGTAAAAAAAGGGTCCAGCAGAGGAAATCTAGGAGGAGCCAAAGATAGTCTTTAGATCGGTCTATTTCCAAAAAACTGGGTGATGTTAAAAAAATTTACCTACCTTTTATTTAGATTCATCCAAGCTCTAAAACTGTGAGAATGAAACTATGATTTTGAAAACAAGGATACATTCTCAGACTGCATTTAGATACCTGAAAAGAAGTGGCCATCCACTCTAATCACACCAAAATCTGAGTACAGTTTAGGAAGAAGAAATTATAAATAAGCCACTCTAGCATTCTATGTTATTCAAGCTTCAAATATGCTCAGTCTTAAATACAAACTTATTAACCTACCAACAGCGGGACTTTATGAGATGTTTTAAGTAGCTCATTCCTAAATAGCTTACCAAATTACCTAAAAGACTTTTGTTTCGTACAAAAAGAATATGCTACTCCAATGAATGACAAAATTGTCTTAATTTGAAAACCCTTCTCATAAAGGACATGCTCAAGAAGACACAGGCAGGATCTTGATCTTGACTAATCAGTGGAAACATTGGGGAAATGTATCAAAATGAATAATAGAGCCAGGGTACATAAATAATGAGTACATTTCTTAACTACTTCGCTAAAACTGGTTGCTGATAAGCCAGATGGCACAAGTCATTAGTGCCTTTTGGCTTTGGTGTCTCTGCTAACTAACTCAGGAATGGGAACTCAGGACTGGAACAGCACCTCTATTGTTAGGGCCCCTCAAAGCGGAATACACTAAAAGGCCCTCCTGTAGCTGAGGAACAATGACTTAAAATTCTTTTGTTATTCTGCAATGCCTCAAAATTCGTTAAGTCTTGTCCTCTATCACCCTAAGGCACTTTGGGGACTTAATTAAGTTATTGTTTGCAGACATGGGATAAATTCAGTCACATCACAAAAGAAACAAATTCGGTTCCAAATATTATACATCCCTCTCAACTGTAAAGCAAGATTCGAGACCTATCTGAAAACAGTAACGTAATTGTGGGTTTCTTTCTAAATGAAAGGGCCAGAATAATGTATTAAAAACAAAAACAGGAAAGTATAAACTATTAATTTTATTATGGAACTTGTTTACTAAACTCTGATGGTGTTTTTAAGTGTAAATATAATTGGTGCTTTCACATATTTGTTTACAAAATATCAGTCACTTTAGGTGGAATAAAGTGAAATGCTAAAGATAAATCAGGACATTGCTGCTCAGATCATTATGAAGCCTCTGCCGTTATACTAAGCCCTGATCCCCTGGGTGTCCTTCACTGGCGGTCAGTGAAGATTGTGCTGCTAGAAAAAAGCTACAAAAAACCTCTAAAATGGATCAAATCACTAAATGATTATAAAGTTTTGCTCCTTTTATTGAGTTAGTAATAAAATCTATCACTTATTTGAGAGAGGTCATTATTTGTGTCTTGAAAAATTCCATGCCATGGTTAGAGCTTATGTAATGAACAAATCCGGAGCAATGTGGGACTTTGTAATATGAAGTGATTCTTGGGTCAGTACAGGTCTCATGAATCCCAGACTATTCTTTTCCTGTTCTCTCTCTTGGCTCCAAAGGCAGGTCAAAGCAATAGCAAATAGTGCCTCCTACCCAGAGCTGGCACTACACGTGTCCTGCAAAGTTAATTGGAAAACATAGCCAACACAGCCGATGGTGGCTAAGCTCCTGATAGTCTGTGAATGAAGACCATTTTTGTATCCTATGCCTGCTCATAGGTAGTCACATATAGAGCACCTGACACCAAGTTGATATTTTGACTAAGGGCTACATTGTTCTTGCAGTTTTCTTGAGCTATCCCAGTCCTCTTGGCCGATGTTATCTGAACTGAAGCTCTCAAGACACATCTATGTTTGCATAGTCCTCTGCCTTTACTGAGGCCTACTCCTTTGCTTAAGGCCCACCACCTCTATGGAAATCTATGGAAATTAATACTTGCCAAAGGAAATGTTCCTTACTATAAGCTGCAGTGGTCTTTAATGGTGATATTTTCATAGGCCTGAGCCTGAATCCTAACTCCACGTGGAAACCCAGCCACACTCCACAACATAGGCCACAGCACATTATTCACATTGAAGGTACACAGAGTGTCCTAGTAAAATGCAAGGCTCAAAGTCCTGACTCTACCCCAGGTCTCTCCATATGTATTTTTATCTACAAATTATATGCCTTGTCTTCTGTTTCACAAGCTTCCTAAGGAGTCTTGCCAAGGAATATGCCAAGATGAGGGTAAAAGTGGCATAATACAAAGCAGCCTTCTCATCTCTCTAGGGTTTGTACCCATTGTGAAATAAAACAAAAGTGTCAGCAGATGAAGACCCAAACTCTCATATTATGAATGGTAAGTTGGAAGATATTACTTGATGGGGTAGAGCTAGCTTTCAGTTTGGCTGCTTTGGTCTTGGAAAACGTACCCAAAGGAAATTTTGAATTTGAATAGCAAACATACTTTCCCAGGTCATTTTGTTTCTCTGGACCTGATAGAGAAAGGAGAAGCAAGAAACTACCTCTGCCACCATTTGCAGCCCCATCTGACTGAGAAGCAGTGTTCAAAGGCCAGTGCCCAACATACAGGTAATTCCTTTGACCACCCTGGGAAGAAAAATGGCAGGCTGGGGGACTAGAGAGCTAGGAGTGTTATACAAATGGATATCACTCCATATGGATAGAACGTTAGGCATCAACATAAAGTATTTCTTTTATTTATTTATTCATTCATTCATTCATTCATTCATTTAGAGATAGAGAGAACTCAAACAGATTTATTTATTTTGAGAGAGACAGAGAGAGCACAAACAGGGGAGGGATAGAGAGAGAGGGAGACATTGAATCCTAAGCAGGCTGCAGGTTGTCAGTGTAGAGCCCGACTACAACTGTAAGATCATGACTTGAGATGAAATCAAGAGTTAGGCACTTAACCAACTGAGCCACCCAGGTGCACCAAAGAGTGAAGTATTTCTGCGCAAATACTCAAAGACCCATTTAAAAAAAGTGTTTCTTTCCTTCTGATAATCAGAGAATCAATTCTGTAATCTATTTTAATTTTACATTTTGCAGGGCTTCTAAGAAGCTTAAAGCTAAGTGTATTTGCTCAATTATAATAGTTTCTCTGCTGTATTTATTTGTATTTAAATGAAAATAATGCATTAAATAAATTCAGAATCCTTCTTTTATTTTATAAAATGTAAGCCTTCTACCTTTCAAGGAATTATAAGACTGTTCTACTCTTAGTTACCAATCAAATGTGATTTACCACGATGGCACATTACAAGACAACCCTCAGGACCATGAGTGCTTTGCCAATACAAACATAGTTCACTGATTTTACAAAAAATATTGTAGACAAGTCCTAAAAGTAAGCAGGTGCATACATTTTTTGAAATTCAGACCTTGTGTTTCATTAAGGGGGGCTACAGATGAAGAGAAAGTCAGGATAATCAATAATTACAAAGTAAAAGTGAAATCAGTTTCAGAAGTGTTTTCTGACATGAAATATAAACAAAGTTTTTTTGGAGAGGATGGGAAAAAATATTAATTAAAGGTAGAAATCTCTTTCATCATAGGCCAGTTTTTTTACACACCATTAAGCTCATTCTTTTTCAAGAATGGTTCAAAATTATTTGACTAAAATCAGTAATAAAAATGGAATGAAAAGGAAATAGTCTTGGAATAAGTATATTTTATTTAAGTCCTTTGTATTGATCAAATGTCAGCGTGGATAGCAATATTTAGTCTTTATAAAGCTCTTCACAGCTTGATCCACTGACACCACAGTTTTCTTAATTTCCTGACCAACGGCATTGTATGGCCAACAGCTGGTGCCTTTAACCCAGCAGATGCTTTTGTGTCTCAGTTGTATTCATCATACAGGCAGCGTCCAGGATTGTGTTTTCCTTCACACCCTTCTCCCACATGCAGAAACTTCCTTCAGAAGACAAAGGGAGTGTGCATAAAAACACACCACAGGGTGTGGATGAGTTTAATAAACACAGTCTCCCGTGTATAAAGAGCCTAACTCTTTCCTAGTACAGTAGGATTACACAACAGCCACTGAAGTAATTTGAAATGGTTCCTATAAGACCAAAATCCACAGCCAAAGGAATCACATAATCATAGAATATTGAACTTGGATGGAATCAGTACAGTGTATCAAAGCCGAGTAATATATGGGCGCTTTTAAAGGAAAAAGTTATTTAAGCTCACACTCCCCCCCCAATGTTTATTTAAACCATTTTTGTTATAAAATTACTTAAATATGTAGAACCAGAAATCAAAGTATAAAGTTATCATATATCTAGCTTCTTCAACTCCCAATTGGGACAGATACCACTAAGTTTAGGTGTCAATGTAGGTAAGTGCCATATACTATAAGTTGTAATGAACTTTCAAGGCGAAAATCATGCCAAAGTGTCAGCATGTTTTCATGTGGCTCCACCTCCACCATTTACTGACTGTGTCACTTGAAACAGGTTACTTAGCCAATCTGTGCTTCATCTATAATAGTAGAATCGACCATATAGGTTATAAAATTAAGTAAAATAATAAAAATGTAACAGGGCATACCATAAAGTTAGTGTTCAGTAAATGATCATGATCATTTGTTTTCAAAACCATATAGTCACCAAAATTCAAAGCTTCTTTAACTTAATGATATGATTTTTTAATGAATATATATATATATATATATATATATATATATATATATATATAGTGAGAGTAAGTTCACAGACCATTTTTTGAACAGAATGATATTAAGAACTTCAAGAATGTGTTCTCTAGTTCAGAATTACCAGACTTCATAAATAATTAACTCTGCCAGTTTGCAATTTTAAAACCAAATTTAATAAGGTGACACTCTGAAGTTATTCTGTCACTGCAAGATAAGGTATTATCATGTTATTGAAATCTGCATTAAATGCATTGTTTAGTTTAACCATTTCTCTAATGAAGAAGTAGATTATACACTACTGGTACTACCTTTAGGACCAAGGAAAATCAAAAATCTCTGATAGATTTTTCAATTAGAGTTTGGTAGCCTGAAACTATCAGCCATATCAATATCCGAGACCTTGAAAAATCACAAAGAAGAAGTTTAGAGGAGCCCAGGTGGCTAAGTCAGTTGAATGTCTGGCTTCAGCTCAGGTCATGATCTAGGGGGTCAGAGTTCGAGCCCTGCATCAGGCTCTGTGCTGACAGCTTGGAGCCTGGAGCCTGCTTCAGATCTGTGTCTCCCTCTCTCTCTCTGCCCCTCCCCAGGTCGTTCTCTCTCTCTCTCTCTCTCTCTCTCTCTCTCTCAAAAATAAATAAAAACATTAAAGAAAACTTTTTTAAATTAAAAATAAAAAGAAATTAAGAAGTTTGGTTCCTTTCCAAAGTTCTTTGTTCTCTATGAAAGTGTGAAAAATCTGCACATCACAAAAAGAAATAGCAATTTGATAGGTGTGTCCCAAAATAATCAGGTTGCTTTCATGGTGGTGAAGAAAACATTCTCAATTATCACAAAAGTGGTAACTGCACGGTTTTAATTATACTTATTTCTGTGTCTAATATCTTCCCTTGTTAAAATTTATTATGTATGAAAATAAACATACATGTCAGATAGACATCACAACTAACATTATCTCAGATCTGTAAAGAATATATTTCAGAGGACAGAATTTTCTCTATTATTTGTGTGGGACCTTAAAACCAATTTGAAAGCTAATATGAACCCAGTACTTTTTCCTGCATTCAGATACATAAAGCATTCCTTACATTTTTAGAAGTTTCCATCATGTCAAGTAGTTGTATTACAGTGTTCAGATTTATAAATAGATGTTTTAAATTAATAACGATATGCATATAGGATTCTCACATCAAAGGTTTTCAATAAAATCTTTCCTTAGCTACTTAGACATATATATGATTTAAATTTTGAAAGCATTTTTCATATTTTCAATCACTGACACATGCAACTGATTTTTTAAAATCCTTTCTAAGCACCAACTAAGAATACAAAACAAAGAAAATACAAACCCAAAAACCTCTATGCGGGGATGGGGGGGGCGGCCCGCCGGATATTGTAGTATGTAAAAGATGAATTAGGAGGCAAACCTTTGAAAGAAAAAACTTTTTAGGCTAGTGGAATTGATGTGTATAGAATGGGCTGTTAACTAGATGCATTTAGTTGCAGTTGAACTACTCAAACAAGAATGAGAGGAGATAGAGCTTATACTTTAGGAATCTTCATATAGTATCCATCTCTTTAAACATATCAGTATTTTTCATTTCATAGACTTCTTTCTCTTTCACATACAGTACCAGTTAGAATTTACTGTGTAACAAACCACCCCACAACTTTGTCAATTTAAGCAACAACATTTATTTAGCTCGAATATCAGTTGGTCAGCAGTTGGAGCTGTGTTCAGCCTGATGGCCTTTGGGTGTGGCCCAGGCTGACAGCTGTTAGCTCAGCTTCTTCAAGGACCTTGGCTGGAACAGCCTGGAGTCTCTTGATGCATGGTTTCTTATCCTGTAGGAGGCCAGACTGATTGTGCACGGGGTGCAATTTTAAGCTCAGTGTGAGAGATCCCTAATATGCAAATGCTTTTTAAGACTCTATTTGCTGCTGTTCCATTGACCAAGGCTGGGCACAAGGCCAGTTTACATTCAATAGAGTGAAGAAAAGCTTCAGTTTTTAGTGAGAAGACCTGAACATATTTGTCACTATTTTGCTATTTATCATATCCATAATATTTCTTAACTCATGTCCTTTCAATTTAGTGCCTAAATATCTCTGAAATTCATCCATTTCTCTCTTAAGCAACATTCCTCAAGGTCAGCTACCATTATCTTTTATTGGACTACTGCAGCAGCTTTCTAAGTGACTCCCTTCAACTATGCTTACTGCCTTCCAAGAAGGCAGCCAAGCAATCATTTTTAAAACCTAGAAAGTATTTGAATAAGAATATCCAATTAGCCAGTGAAAGTCTTTTCATTGCATCAACTTAAAACTCAAGTCTTCACCAGGCCTATTAGGTTCTCCATGGTATAGTTCACACACCTTCAGTCTGTGTGGCCTCCCATGAGAGTGAATAAAAACATGTACAATGACAGGAGGGTGCCTGACCTGGCCATATCTGAAAGCTTCTATCAATAAAGGAAGTTTGGACTGGGTTTGAGTAAGAAGTGACTAGAATGAGTTGGGAAAAGGGGATGAATATTTATATAAGTTGCAATTTCACATTAAAAAAATTTTTTTTCAGTGTTTGTTTATTTTAGAGACAGAGAGAGAGAGAGACAGAGTGAGAGCCAGGGGAGGAGCAAAAAGAGAGGGAGACACACAACCTGAAGCAGGCTTCAGGCTCTGAGCTGTCAGCACAGAGCCCAATGTGAGGCTCAAACTCATGAACCGTGAGATCATGACCCAAGCTGAAGTTGGACACTTAACCAACTGAGCCACCCAGGCTCCCCTCACATTGATTTGTATGATTTGTTAATTGTTAAAAGCTGAGATGACATCTGTTTTTCTCACCACTAAGTCCTTGGTGCCTATCAAAATGACTGGTTTAGAAATGTTAAGACAAGATTAACTTTCAGATACCTAAACAGAGACTAAATTTTGGACTTATTATGAAATCACAATATTTCAGAATGACACTTTACCAATGTTTGAAGCCATTATTTTTAGGGTCTATGACATATGTTTCTGGGCTTTATATCAGGAATAAGAAAATTTGGGTTCTAGGATTAGTTCAGCCATTACCCATCTGTTAAATATTCTTGGTCTCAGTTTCCTCATCGGTAAGGTGAGAAAGAATGTGTACATAGTATCTATCTTTCCAATTCTTTAATTATGTGATACTATGATTCTGAGACTTGAAATAAGCAGAAAATTTTAGCATAAGGATAACCTCCTTTCAGAAGTGAATGTATTATACATTTATTTATCTGAATTTGCTTTGGACTTATGATGTGTCTTCAATTTAAGTAGCCAGAGGATCTAATTATATATAAAAATCAAATTGCTCAAAATGTTAAACGTAGAGACTTTTGAAAAACCCAGAGAAAATACAAAAATAAAACACAGAAGAATAAACATATAATATGTAAACAATAGAATGAAATTAAATAGCAATAGCAATCTCCTCATCGCAGCTAATAGAGTAACTGTCCTAAATTTGTGGACTACTTAGATGCCTCACATTGAGAAACATGCTGAATTTCCAAAAATTTTAACACATGGGACCTGCTTATGAAGCATCTGGAAAATCCCAAAATCAAAACATGCACTTCAGCAGGACAATTTCAAAAGAGTATAACCCAGAGGCTATGCCCCCCAAGCTGAGTGTGGCAGGAAATAGTTGGGCCCCCACATGTCAGGACAAAATTTCTGCAGCACTTCTCAATAGGACATTTAAAAAGAGAAAAGCAAATAGGCAACACAGCAGTAGGTATTTTTTAATATATTTCAGATTTTACTCAAACAAAAACAACATATGGGATTCTGAAGTAATTCACAATTCATTATAATGAATCAAATAAGAGATTTTGAACCTCTTGAACCCAAAGTAATAGATTTTATTCTCATGATTTTGTGAGGCTTCTGAGGTAAATCCTAGTTTATTGAGAAATGTATCTGACCTAGGACATCAGAAAAACAGAGTCCAAATTCAGCTATATGATGTGACCTTAATCTCTCAATCTGCAATGTATATGAAAATAGGGCAAAAGAATGGCCTCTGGAGGTTGACTGCTGGTTTTTAATCCCAGCTCCTCCTCAGGAAAAAAAATATATTAAATATCTTGGCATTTGATAAATGAAGTGTCATGTATTTTGTAGGGTAGCCACTAAGAATAGAAAGTTACAAATTCCAACTAAAGGGTGGGAAAAAATGCAGTAAGAGAAATAACACAATTATAAATAAAGCAGGGAAAAGATTAATAAACAATATACAACAAGTTGTACAAATAGCAAAAAAAGGTGGCAAAAGTTAACCCAAAATATATCAGTAATTATATTAAGTATAAATGAGCCATATGTTATAATTAAAAGGCAAAGATAAACTAGATTAAAATACAATACTTTTTATAAAAAGTACATATAAAAACAGAAATACAGAGGATAAAAATTTTAAAGTTTGTGGGGCACCTGAGTGGCTCAGTCAGTTAAGCATCCAATTTCGGCTCAGGTCATAATCTCGCAGTGTGTAGGTTCAAGCCACGCATCAGGATCTGTGCTGACAGCTCAGAGCCTGGAGCCTGTTTTGGATTCTATGTCTCCCTCACTCTCTGTGCCTCCCCAACTCACACTCTGTCTCTCTCTGTCTCTCAAAAATAAATAAACATTGAAAAAGAAATTTTTTAATAAAAATAACATACAATTGGCCAACTTCTTGAAAGATTAATCAAGTAAAACAAAAGAAGACACAAAATAATCAGTATCAGTAATATAAAAATGGACCATAATTATTACTGATATGTGTATTTCCTCTGTCTAGAACACTCTTCTCAAAATATCCAAAAGGCCAACCTTCTCACCTCTTTCAAGTCTTTGCTCATATGTCTGCTTTTCAGTTACACTGACCCAAATCAGCCTCTTAAGGTTGGAACACTGCCCACCCAGCAACTCCTCTAACCTACTCTCTACTTAGTTTTCCCCATAAAATGTATCAGGCTCTAAAAGATTATATGATTTACAATTTATTATGTTGGTTGTTTATAGTCAATCTCTCCTTGCTACTAAATCAACTCAGTAAGAGCTGAGGCCTTTGCTTTCCCTATGATGTATCCCATGTACGTAGAATAGTTCCCAGCCCATGGTAGGCACTCAATAAATATTTGCTGAATGAATGAATGTGTGTGAAAGTTCACCTTTTGGGGAAATACATGAGTATAAGAGCTTTGAGAAATTTTTGTTGCCCATATAATAATTGACTTAACTTCATGATGTGTGGAATTGCAGATAATTTTGGAAATATTCATGCAAAAATATTCACAAAAATAGTTTATAAAAATAAACAACATTGACATTTATAGTCTTTTCTTTAATTTTTATTTTTTAAGTTTATTTATTTATTTTTATAAAGAGACAGAGACAGTGAGCAGGAGGGAGACAGAGAGAGATGGAGAGAGAATCCTAAGCAGGATCTATGCTCAGTGGAGAGCCTGACGCAAGGCATGAACCCACAAACCGTGAGATCATGACCTGAGCCAAATCAAGAGTTGGATGTTTAACCAACTGAGCCATCCAGGCACCCTGACATTTTATTCCTTTAATTTAACTCCAATATAAAAATGAAACTTATGGAAGAAGACAACTTTTGCCTAAGGGACTGTGACATATATCAATGAGCAGCCCTGTTTCAGAATTCCATGCTATCAACAACAGAGGAAGGTGGTTCAGGTTGTGTACAACCAAAGATGTTATACATGTGCCTAGTGCTGAATTCTCAAAAGATTGCTCCAAGTGTCCCAAAATAAATGGTATCTGATAAGTTCTAAATTAGTAGGTGATAAGTAATTGACTCCATCAATATGGTATTTCCAGAAGATTCTCTAGATAATTGCTATAATAAGTATATTAGATTTGTGTCCTCTAACCAGCCAACAGGAAAAATGTTCTCATAAATTTTTGCCCAGGTGTTGCACATGTTTTATTTGTTTGCTTGAATACACACACACACACACACACACACACACACACATGCAAACACACACACACGTACACATATAAATATTCATGTTATATATATATATATATATATATGTATGTGTATATATATAATATTCATGTCAAATTACATTATGAAATGTAAGTATAAAAAATAAATTTAAATGGGACAACCTACTTTAATTTTAAACAAGTGTTTGAATCTCATCCCAAGTTTGGAGAAGTGGGGACAAAGCTGGCAGTGATTACTTGGTCACACCACTTGCAGTGTGGCAGCGAGTGCCTAAGTCCTCCCAGCACATGTGCTGCCACTCAGGCACTGCTCTGCTGTACCCTGTCTTAAGATTCTGCAAAAAGTCCAAGCATCTTGATCTTATTCATTTTTTCTGCTTCTAACAGCTGTAACAATTAGAGATGCCCTAATGGCTGAATCAGAACATTTCCCAGTCAACAAAGCAAACAATGGTGTAGCAATTCAACTAGAAAACTTTTTGGTCTGAAGTATGTTCTTTTCTAGTTCAAGCATCTGGGAAAGGTACTGATAATATTGAATTGAGGGAAACCATAAGCCAGTAGGAACTTTAAGAACTGACATATCAATCAACGTCTCTATAGGACTCTAACAGAGGTAGGGTTTTTCATTCTACATGTTTCTCAAAGTTAATCATAGTTTTAATTAACTTAGAAATGAAATATGTTACTAAGTGATGTAGGGAGATAAAAAGTAAATAAAATATGTATTCTCTACCATTAGCATATGTTTAGAATCTAGTTTGAGAGAAAGAACATGGACATATTTTTTAAAAGACAGCATCCGAGTAATAGTTTCTAAATAAATCTAGAGGTAATCAACAGAGAGACAACAAAATGGACTAGACTGTTTTGGGCAGGATTTAGATTGGAAAGGAGGCAGCAATAAGAAAGATATTCCATGTAAGGTGTGGATAAAGTGGCAGAGGAAGGATAGGCAGGCTGGGATCTGACTGCTATAAGGGGCTGGTGCCATGGGGATTAGAATCATGTACTCTCAGGCTTAGAGGAATTATAGAATTCTGCCAGAAGTTGCTTTGTTTATGTTGTATATGCACATATATACCAATTTTAGCTGACCCCTCCTAATAGTATATTGATCTCATTTTGCCTATCTCCAGCTAAAGGTCTGATTAGCAACTTCCAGGCCCAGATTCCCACCAAACCCTTTAAACCATAATCACAGCCCCAGAGTAAAAAATATCAGTGCCTTCTACTAATCATGGGTCCCAGAATTCCACACTTATTTTTTAACTCATAAAATAGAAAACAAATGTTCATTAAACAATGAGTTTGATCTAACCAGCATAAAAAGGAATGGAGGGAAAGGCAGCCCAGTGTTGTGGTTTGTAACCTGGACTCTGGAGCCAGACTTCTTAGATCCAGAACACTGGATCTCCTACTTCGTGGAGGCCTGACACTGGGCAAATCTATACCCCAATGCTTTCATCTGTAAAATGGAGATAATAATGATACCTCAAAGCATGATTCTGAGCATTAGATTAATTAATACTTCTAAAGCATTTTGAGCAAAGCCCCATATAAGTGGTCGTACTACTAATATTAATAACATTAGTTTTATTACTGAGTAAGCTGAGAAAATAGTCATGTGGCTTATACAAAAAAACACAAGACTCATACCTTAGGAACATTTTTAGTTTTTAGAATTTATGATGTTAGTTTTGTTTGCCAAAAGTAATTACTTTAACATGAATCCTCACCATATGGCAACAAATAGCTAGAACTCAGGGAGACCCTCAGCTCACTAAAAAGTCAGAAAACTTTTTAGTGGCTTATCGAGGGGAATGAGACTCTGGTCATTGTCATATAGATCTGGTCAGTAGAGGGTACAGTGTTCTCAGAGGTTGTATGGATTCCTAAGACCATTAGGCACTTGGAATTTGAAGATGTTCTTTTTACTGTACCTTAAACTTTGGGGAAAAAAGAAAAAAATAGAGGACAGGGGGCAGGAGGATGGGGCAGAGTAGGAAGACCAGAGGCTCGCTTCATCCCATAAACACAACTAGATAACTATCAAATCCTCTTAAATATCTCAGAAATCAACCTGAAGACTGACAGAACAAACTCCACAACTAAAGGAAAGGAAGAAGCCACATTGAAAAAGGTAAGAAGTGCAGAGACAGAGTTTAGGGGAGAAAGTGATCACAGCTGCTGTGGAAGAGAGGAAGCCATGGTTGCAGAGAAAGGCAAGAGAAACAGGAGTACACCAGCGAATGCACAAGGAGAATGTTCCCCCAAAGCCATTGGCTTGGAAAATCAGAGGGACTGAATTTTGTGAGTTCTTGCTACCAACAGTGTTTAAAGCCTAGAGTTTTAAAAGTCAGTGGGCTTGGCTAAGATAGAGCTCAGAGGGCATTGCATCTGTTCCTGAAGAGAAGGCAGGCAAACAACCTGAAACAGACAGTGTGGAAACAGCAATCTGAAGCATGGCTGGGAACACAGTGGGGAGATTATTCACTTTTATCCAAGCACATACCTAAGAGGTAGAGTTAACAGAGATACCTCTCCAGGAACAAAGATTCTGGCAGATGCCATTTCCCTCTCCCTCCCCTCAGCATAAACACAGAGCCACCTGCAGGGGTGCAATGCTAACACTGGCTGCCTAACTTGCTTATACCAATCCCCACTTTTGCTGTGCTTTGGTGGGACTGCCCCTCTCAGTTAAGCTTGCTATAGTGCTAGTGCAGCAGGCCCCTCCTCCAGAATACCAGCACAAACCCTACACTCACCATGTCTCCCAAGAGACTCCCAGAGTTCTGCAGGGCCTCAGATATCTTGGAAGTAATGTCAGGTCTAATTTCACAAGCAGACCAGAGCCTACTTAGTCAAAACTTGCCACATTCTGGCCAAGGACCAAACACTGCCTATAGGCAAAGAAAGCCTCTACTGACAACTGGCCTGGAGGATAGACCAGCCAGAACACAACAGCAGAACACATGCAGCACACACTGAAGACATTCCCTAAAGCACCAGGCCCTAGGCACTACATGGCCTCTTCTTCATAAGGTCATTACTTTCAGGAGGAGAAGACATAACTGGCTTCTCTAACACACAGAAGAATGCAGAGAGTTAGACAAAATGTGAAGAAAGAGGAATTTATCCCAAATGAAAAAACAAGATAAGGCCACAGCCAGAAATCTAATTGACACAGATATAAGTAACATGCCTGATGGATAATTTAAAGCAACAACCATAAGGCTACTCACTGGGCTTATGAAAAGAATGGAAGACATCAGTGAGGACCCTTCCCACAGAGATAAAAGAGTTAAAAAAGAATCAATCCAAGATGAAGACCACAATAAATGAGATTAGAAACACACTTGATGCAACGAACAGCAAGCTGTAAGAAGCAGAAGAATGAATTAATGACTAGAAGACCAAGTAATGGAAAACAATGAAGCTGAACAATAGAGATTAAAGAAGAATTATGCAACAAGAGAATAGACTTAGGGAGCTCAGTGATGCCATCAAATGTAATAACATTCGTATTATAGGAGTCCCAGAAGATGAGGAGAGATAAAAGGGGGCATAAAATTTATTTCAAGAAATAATAGCTGAAAACTTTCCTAACCTGGAAAAGGAAACAGAAACCCAGATCCAGGAGGAACAGAGAACTCTCATCAAAATCAATAAAAGCAGGCACACACCAAGACGTATTGTAATTAAATCTGCAAAATATAATGGTAAGGAAAAACATTAAAAACAGCGAGACAAAAGCAGTCATTCACTTACAAGGGAAAACCCATAAGGTTAGTTGGAGATTTTTCAACAGAAACTTGGCAAGACAGAAGAGAGTGGCATATTCAAAGTGTTGAATGGGAAAAATCTGTTCAATTTTACTCCATCCAGCAAGAATACTCTATCTAGAAGAGCTATCATTCAGAATAGAAGGAGAGATAAAGTTTCCCAGACAAATAAAAACTAAACCACTAAACCACTAAACCAATTCTGCAAGCAATATTAAACGGGACTCTTTGAGTTGAAAGGAGAGACCAAAAGTGACAGTAAAAAGGCAGCAAACACAAAAGTAGTAAAAACGAATATTTCTGTAAAAATCAGTCAAGGAGCTCACACACGCATGAAGGATATAGAATATAATAATATATACCTAATGTGGGGAGGAGAAGAGAAAAGAATGGGTTCAAACTTGAATGATCATCAAATTAATATAGACTGTTAATTTCAGGAGAGGTTATATACAAATCTACTGGTAACCATATATCAAAACCCAGTAATAAACATGCAAAGAATAAAGAGAAAGAAACACAAATATATCACTAAAGAAAATCAGTAAAACATGAAAGAGAGAAAGACAAGAAAGAATCAGAAAATGTCTCCAGAAGAAACCACAAAACAAGTAATAAAATGGGAATAAATACGTATCTATCAATAATAACTTTGAATATAAACAAACTACACACTCCATTCAAAAGGCATAGGGTGGGGCGCCTGGGTGGCGCAGTCGGTTAAGCGTCCGACTTCAGCCAGGTCATGATCTCGCGGTCCGTGAGTTCAAGCCCCGCGTCGGGCTCTGGGCTGATGGCTCAGAGCCTGGAGCCTGTTTCCGATTATGTGTCTCCCTCTCTCTCTGCCCCTCCCCCGTTCATGCTCTGTCTCTCTCTATCCCAAAAATAAATAAACGTTGAAAAAAAAAATTTGAAAAAAAACACAAAAGGCATAGGGTAACAAAATGGATAAAAAAACCCCAAAACTTATTTATATGTTGCCTACAAGAGATTCATTTTAGACTTAAAGACACTTGCAGATTAAAAGTGAGGGGATGGAGAAACATTTATCATGCAAATGGAGGTCAAAAGAAAGTTGGAATAGGAATACTTATATCAGACAAATTGGAATTTAAAGCAAAGACTGTAATAAGACAAAAAGAAGGGCACTACATAATAATAAAGGAGACAATCCAACAAGAAAATATAGCAATTTTAAATATTTATGCACCCAACACAGAAGTACCCAAATATATAAAATAATTATTAACAAACATAAAAGAACTAATTGATAATAACCCAATAATACTAGGGGACTTTAACACTCCACTTACATCAGTGGACAGATTGTCTGAATAGAAAAATAAACAGGGAAACAATGGTTTTGAATGACACACTTAATGGACTTTACAGATATATTCAAAGCATTTCCTCCCAAAACAGTGGAATACACAACCTTTTCAAGTGCAGATAGAACATTCTCCAGAAAAGATCACTTAGTTACAAAACAGACCTCAACAAATAGACAAAGACTGAAGTCATACCATATAACTTTTCTGGTCACTACACTATAAAATCAGAAGTCAAGTACAAGAAAAAAATCTGGAAAGACCACAAATACATGGAGGTTAAGTAACATGCTACTAAATAATAGAAGTGTCAACCATGAAATCAAAGAAGAAATTTAAAAAAAATAAATGGAAACAAAAGAAAATGAAAAAGCAGCAGTCCAAACCTTTGGGAAATAATAAAAGCAGTTCTAAGAGGGAAGTTTATAGCAATACTGGCCTACCTCAAGAAGCAAGAAAAATACCAAATAAACAACTTAGTCTTACAGTTAAAGGAGCTACGAAAATAACAACAAATGAAGCCTGAAGCCAGAAGAAGGAAACATATAATAGAGATTAAAGCAGAAATAAATGATATAGAAACTAAACAAATATATAATAATAATAGAACAGGAGCTGGTTCATTGAAAGAAATTAATAAAATTGATTAAAACCTCTAGCCAGATTTATCAAAAAGCAAAGAGAAAGGGCTCAAATAAATAAAATCACAAATGAGAAAGGAGAAATAACAATCAACACTATAGAAATACAAACAAATATAAGAGAATATTATGAAAAATTATATGGCAACAAATTGGACAACCTATAAGAAATGGATAAATTCTTAGAAACGTATAAATTACCAAAACTGAAACAGGAAGAAACATACAACTTGAATAGACCAATAATTAGCAATGACAGTGGGTGTGTAATCAAAAAACTTGCAAGGAACAAAAGTCCAAGACCAGATGACCTCCCAAGGAGAACTCTACCAAACATTTAAAGAAGAGTTAGGACCTATTCTTCTCAAGCTATTTCCAAAAAATAGAAAAGAAAGGAAAGCTTTCAAATTCATTCTATGAGGCCAGCATTACCAAAACCAGATAAAGGCACTACTAAAAAAGAGAACTATAGACCCATATCTCTGATGAATATAGATACAAAAATTATCAATAAAATGCCAGCAAACTAGGGAACTTGGGTGGTTCAGTCTGTTGAGTGTCTAACTTTGGCTCAGGTCATGATCAGGTGGTTTGTGAGTTCGGGCCCCACATCGGGCTCACTGCTGTCAGATTGTCAGTGCAGGGCATGCTCTGGATCCTCTGTCCTACTCTCTGTGCCCCACTCCCCCCAACTTGTGCTTTCCCAAAAGTAATTAAATATTTTTTATTTATTTATATTTTTTTAATGTTTATTTTTCAGACAGAGAGAGACAGAGCATGAGCAGGGAAAGGGCAGAGAGAGAGAGGGAGACACAGAATGTGGAGCAGGCTCCAGGCTCTGAGCTGTCAGCACAGAGCCCGACATGGGGCTCGAACTCACAAACTGTGAGATCATGACCTGAGCCGAAGGCGGACACTTAACTGACTGAGCTACCCAGGCACCCCTTAAATATTTTTAAAAAAATAAAAAAAAAAACACTAAAATTACTGTGGTTAAATAAATAAATAAATAAATAAAATGCTGACAAACTGAATCCAACAATGCGTTAAAAAAATCATTAATCGTGATCAAATAGGATTTATTCCTGGGTTGCCAGGGTCATTCAATATTTGCAAATCAAACAATGTAACACATCATATTAATAAAAGAAAGGATAAGAACTATATGATCATTTTGATAGATGCTGAAAAAGCATTTAACAAAGTGTATAGCATTCATTCATAATAAAAACCCTCAAAAAAGTAGATTGAGAGGGAACATACTTCAATGTAATAAAGGCTATATATGAAAATTCCACAGCTAGTATCATCTTATTTGAGGAAAAACTCAGCTTTTCCTCTATGGTCAGGAGCAAGACAGGGATGTCTACTCTCACCACTTTCATTCAACATAGTACTGGAAGTTCTAGCTATAGCAATCAGACAACAACAACAACAAAATCAAAGGCATAAGTAAATTGCAAGGCAATGATAAATAAATTGGCAAGGAAGAAGTAAAACTTTCACTATTTGCAGAGAACATGATACATTATATAGAAAACCTGAAGGACTCCACCAAAAAACTGCTAGAACTGATAAACAAATTAGGTAACGTCACAGGATACAAAATCAATGCACAGAAATCTGTTGCATTTGTATACACCAATAATGAGGCAGAAGAAAGAGAAATTAAGGAATTAATCCTGTTTACAATTGGACCAAAAATAATAAGATACCTAGGAATAAACCTAATTGAAGAGGTGACAGACCTATATTCTTAAAGCAATAAAACACTGATGAAAGAAATTCAAGATGACACAAAGACATGGAAAGACATTATATGCTCTTGAATGGAAGAACAAATATTGTTAAAATGTTTATACTACCCAAAGCAATCTATACATTTAATGCAATCCCTGTCAAAATACTACCAGCATTTTTCAGAGTTAGAACAAACAATCCTAAAACTTGTGTGGAACCATAAAGGATCCCGAATAGTCAAAGCAACCCTAAAAAAAAAAAGCTAGAAGCATCACAACTTTGGACTTTCAAGTTATATTACAAAACTTTAGTAATCAAAACAAGATGGTACTGGCACAAAAATAGACACGTAGATCAGTAGAACAGAATAGAAAACTCAGAAAGAAACTCACATTCATAAAGTCAATCTTCAACAAAGCAAGAAAGAATATCCAATGGGAAAAATAAACAAATAATCCAACTAAAAAATGGGCAGAAGACACAAATAGAAATTTTTTCATAGAAGACATACAGACCATCAATAGACACGTGAAAAGATGCTCAACATCACTCATCATCAGGAAAATGCAAATCAAACCTACAATGCAATATCACTTCACACTGGTCAGAACGACTAAAATCAGTAACACAAGAAACAACAGGTGTTGGAGAGGATATGGAGAAAGGGAAATGCTTATGTAGCGGTGGGGAGAATGCAAAATGGTGCAGCCACTCTGGAAAATATTATGGAGGTTCTTCAAAAAGTTGAATAGAGAACTACCCTACAATCCAGCAATTGCACTGCTAGGTATTTATCCAGAGAATACATAAATAATTCAAAGGGATACATTCACCTTGATGTTTATAGCAGCATTATTTACAATAGCCAAACTATGGAAACAGCTCAAGTGACTTTCGACTGATGAATGGACAAAGATGTGATATATATGATACACACACACACACACACACACACACACACACACACAATGGAATATTACTCAGCCATAAAAAGAATGAAACCTTGTCATTTGCAATGACATGGATGAAGCCAGAGAGTATTATTCTCAGTGAAACAAGTCGGTCAGAGAAAGACAAATACTACGTTATTTCACTCATATGTGAAATTAAAGAAACAAAACAAATAAGCAAAGGGGAGAAAAAGAGAGAGAGGCAAATCAAGAAACAGACTCTTAACTGTAGAGAACAAGTTGATGGTTACCAGAGGGGAGGGGCATGAGGGGATGGGTGAAATAGGTATGGGGATTAAGGAATGCACTTGTCATGATGAGCACTGGGTGATGTACGGAAGCGTTAAATTACTATATTGTGCACCTGAAACTAATATTACACTGTATGTTAACTAACTAGCATCAAAATAAAAACTTAAAAAAATTAGAGGGGACTGTTTCTGACTTTCCAAACTGAAAATCCACTGAAAGGTGGAGAAGATTTCTCTCCAATGCATTTTGGAGTTAAGTGTCATGCTCAGGTTGTGGAGAGACTGCTATTGTCCACCAGATATCTGTGATTTTCTTCCATCATGTGCTGTTGTCATGGAGAAGCAGCTCTCCAGTAAGGAACTACACTTTCCAACACTTTTTATATTGGGTAGACCCCTGACACTCAGTTTCAGTGAGTGAAGAGTGAGCCAAAGTAATATTTTTTAAAAAAAAATTCTGCCATTAGATTCTCCATTCTTTCTTCTCCTCTCTGCAGGCTAGATTTGAGGCTGAGAATAGCCACCAAAACCAAGTGTTTCCTAAGCCTGGTCCCTACATGCTGTAGGGAGGAGAGCCCATGCTGACTCTTAGACCTGATAGGAGTGGGAAATAAATTTCTATTCTGTTTAGCCACAAAAAATCTGGGCTTTATTTGTTTCAGTAGCTAGCATTACATTGCTAATAAAGGGGTATAAATTAGAGAGAAGTTCTTGCCCAGTAGCAATCATGGCCAAGCCACCAGGAATAACTCGACATCTGACCACAGCCTTAAACAATAAACATGTAGATGTCTCATTAGACAGTACGATGAGAGAGTATCAGACTACTGTGAAAAATTACCAAGAAGTCAGACTTCCAAAATGACCCAAAGCCTTCCAAAGTGACCCAAAACTACAAATCTTCCAAGAAACTACTAAATGTTCATGAATTAAAGTATTTTCCAGACCAGTGAGGTTCAGATAACCCTTGAGTAAATATCTAAATGTCTGGGTGCTTATTTAAAAACAAAATAAATCTCTAATCCTTTGGAGGCCTTGATATTAACAATGACTATTACTATAGTGGTTATGGGATGAAATCATCTATAACTAGAGGAGTTATGAAGCAGTAGCTATAAAATTTCTTAGTAGAAAGGGAAGTTGTTGGGTCCTCCTCAGGCCACTTTCTCTTTGTAATTATTTCTAAATCATTACCTTATGTCAACCGTCACTACAGCAGAAACCCAATTCTCCATGACTTTTAAAAGAGATATAGAAGAGTAACTGCCAAAAACAATGATTGTGCTTGAGAGAGAGAGAGAGAGTGAATATCTGTTTTTAGTCAGAGAAAATGTTTATGTAAAGGAAAAAGACTATAAGAATTTAATAGATTTAGTACTATAATAAAGGATGATTATATAAGACTGATGTCTGCGAAATCCAGTAAAAACATGCAGTCCGCTTTCCTTAGGAGACCCTGTCTCCATATAAATGCTTGGTAAAAAGTCAAACCACTTGAAAGGAAGGATTTTACTGTCCTCTGTGAAATCAGCTTTATGAGCCATTTGCTCAGCTTGTCCTGTGTCCTGTCAGGTGTGTCTCATGTTTACCATACTTGTCAGCATTTGTTCCCACCTTTCACTCAGTTGTACCTTTTAATGCACTGACAGCTTCCTTCATCAAATTTAATGGCCTCTTTCAGACAAAGGGATAATTGACTAATCAGATCTTCTTATTTGCAATAACCCTGAGGAACGAATTTCCCTCAGACAGTTAAAAGCATGTCCCAGGCCTATCAATGATGGCAATGCAGAAGTCATCAGGTACTTGTCATGCCCATGGAACAGAGGACTGCACACAGGGGTGACCTTTTGTTGAAAAATTCCACTACAAGCCCTCCGCTCCTAATCTTCCCCTTGTTGTTTCTTAACTAATGCAAATTGCTTATTACTTTGCAAGTTAAAAATTAGTATTTTTCTTGAAGACTATCCTAAGATTTAATTATTATAATGTAAAAAGGCAACAATCTTACAATATTTTGCCAGTGGATGCATTGACAAATATTTCAAACTTAAGCTCCATATTTTATTTCTAGAGAACAAGAAAAGCTCTAATTTCCTGGCAATGGAACATAGAATCAGACCTCTACCATTGTATCGAGTGGCCATTTGTTGTTTTACATTCCCTAGTTCTGCCAACAACCTCTCAAATGTGTCTTAGAGGAATCGCACCCCTTCCCCCACTCTCCATCCATAGAATTCACATAAAATTGACACTGTTGCGTTTCAAGGAGGGGCTGAGCAAAGTGCTATAGCTCTCTATTGATCAATATTAGTTAGTGCAGCACTTCCCAGTCTTTGTTCATGGTATGGGCCACAAAAACAAAGAAAAAATATTGTTAGAGTGCACGTTGAGATAAAAGAATGGAGCAAATCTAAGCCAGAGTTGACTAGCCCGGGTCTCTGCCTGACTGTACTCCAAGACAGAAGGGACTTGATACCCCAGTGCATATACAACATATTCAAGGCATGCCAGTATTATTATAGTAGCCAGTGTGCTTGGGCATACCAGTTGAAGCTCTAGGTTAAGGCAGGCATTCACCAAACAAATTGGGCCAATTTGATGATGAAATTTGATTCCAGTTTTGGCTATCTTTAACAGTCTCTATTTTCCTATACATGGGCTGATAATGGTATGAGCCTGGCAAAGACAAGACTACTCGGATATGACTGAAGATGCGGATCCATGGGTGTGTATTTGTGCATACAGTGAAAGACCTCCCCCTGAACATTTCATCTCTAAGAGTCAATAAAAGCCATTTTGCACTTACGCCACTTTCTGTGATATACAATTGAAGCTCTAAATTCTGTTACATACAGATAACCTCTGTATGTACTATAGTATACTGCAACTTATTTTTCATCTGTTGTCTCTTCCACTGGACTGTTAATTTGTTGAGAATAAGAACTGTGTATTAGTTAGATTCGTACGCCGAGCAAAGCACATGGTCCATATGATGAGGTACTCCATCAGGATATATGTGTGTTAAAATGAATACAAGAATGCATGTTTTTAATTAAAAAACTATGAATGAAATGGAATCAAGATATGTCCTGTTGTAATCCATACACCTCTGAATGGCTTTATAAGCAAAGCCTTAAGAATTTGGGCACCTTGGAATATAACACGTGGAGGAAAAGAAAATGAGTTAAATGACTTCACTTAAAAATTGTATTTTCTGGGGTGCTTGGTGGCTCAGTCAGTGAAGCATTGGACTCTTGATTTCTGCTCAGGTCATGATCTCATGGTTCGTGAGTTCAAGCCCCACATCAGGCTCTGAGCTGACAGTGCGAAGCCTGCTCGGGATTCTCTGTCTCCCTCTGTCTCTGCCCTGCCCTCTATCTCTCAAAAATAAATAAATAAACACTAAAAAATTGTATTTGCCAAATTTATTTTTCGGTAGTTCAAAGCTGTAAACACCCCATTCAAGTCAAATGGCCTTAAGGTTCAAGGAAACAAATAAGTAACAGCAACAGAAATCCTAAAATCCTTATCCTTCAGTTCTGTTCTCTGGTAGTTACTTATTCTAGCTCCTTTCCCTAAATTATACAATCTAATTGCTTCCTTTTCTCCCCCATCTCCTGAAAGAGAAATCAGTTCTTATTCCCAAGTCATGAAAGTGAAGGCAGGTGGGCAGGATAACCACAACAAACCAGGGTACAAATCAAGCCTGTTGCATTTGATTTTTAGACCTTCCCCTCAGCAAATCTCTAAGACTGATCTGTCATAAAATTATCCTTAGGTTCGCTTTGGCGATTTTGAAGTTTATTCAAAGGGAAATTAGGAGAAATTAGACCTGACTTTCTTTCACAAAAAATAGGCTGAAGCTCCACTGAGAATTGTGAACTGGGGTCAGACTGGAAGACTCACGCCATTTTTCATGAAGCAGGATTTTATTCACAGTGCTCTATGTTAACTGGACAGCAGGTTAACAGGGAAAAGGAGAAAGATAGGAGATAACTTTTTTCTTTTGTTTCTTTCTTTTTTAAAAAAAATATGGAACACTCCACGAATTTGCGTGTAGTCCTTGCACAGGGGCCACACTAACCTCTGTATTGTTCCAATTTTAGCATATGTGCTGCCAAAGCCAGCACAAGGTTACCTTTCAACATTTCTCTCTGCAGGGAGAATCATAAGCTGAGCCCTGTAATTTTTTTTTTTTCTAGACCTGCACCATACATTCCCTGAGTTGTCTTAGAGTGGTCCCCGCTGGAAAACCATTTAAAGCCCTTAGGTTTCAAGGCTTCAGTAAAGGTGTGTCAAGCCCTGGACTCTGTCACCCTCTAGTCATCCCCTTGAAAAGAGAATCTCATGCTGAGTTAGCTAATGAGTAAGTCTCTGCTTTAATTTTTTTTAATGTTTTTATTTTATTTATTCTTGAGAGAGAGAGAGAGATGGAGTGTGAGCGGGGGAGGGGCAGAGAGAGAGAGAGAAAGACACAGAATCTGAAGAGGCTCCAGGCTCTGAGCCTTCAGCATAGAGCCCAACGCGGGCTCACAAGCCGTGAGATCATGACCCGAGCCGAAGTTGGATGCTCAACCGACCAAGCCACCCAGGCGCCCCAAGTAAGTCTCTGCTTTAATCGAAGAAACCACAAGGAAGGCCTGCTTCCCGCTCTATCTAGGCAGAATACCACGGGCATCACCGTGAAATGGATATTAAGTAGGCCGTGAAAAACTCTAACTTCTGTCTCTTCCATATCAAACTAGATAAAATACCTTCCTTTCATCCTTCTTTTAAAGTCTTTTAACCTCTGGATACATATCAGTAAAACAAGGGTGTGCCTCAAAGTCTACTTTTTGTACAATTCAGTGATTCTATAGCACTGATATAAAGGAGTGGCAAACGTCTGAGACTATGCTGTATGTCAGTTATTTCTGGAATGTTGACAAGCCTTCTAATTGAGGTTCATTTGGATGCTATACATCCGTGTGTCTACTACCATGAGACATATGTTCCTGTTATGAGCATGAAGTAGTGATGGAACCAAGGAAAAAGTACTCAATTGTACTAACTTATACATATTAAAAGCCTAATCACCTAATTAAGATAGAATTTATTTGTCAATCCTGGTAGAACATCTCCCAACCTCTCACTAAATTATCTTTGTATACTATGAAATTAAAGGAATTAATCAAAGCCTAGGACTAACCATCAAATATTTGCCAGATTATAAGAGCAATTTCTACTCATTGTAAGCTTGATAGAACTAGAGTGAACAATAATAGTAATATGTCCACTCATATGGAAATGACAATACTATTAAAAAGAAGAAATTAAAAAGAAATTAAGAGAGGAGCGCCTGGGTGGCTCAGTGTGTTAAGTGTCCAACTCCTGATTTTGGCTGAGATCATGATTTCACGGTTTGTAGGATTGGATCCCGCCCAGTGTCAGACTCTGTGCTGACAGTGTGGAGTCTGATTTTCTCTCCTCCTCTCTTTTCCCCACCCCAGCTCATTCTCTCTCTCTCTCTCTCTCTCTCTCTCTCTCTCTCTCTCAGAAAGAGAGATTAAATGAGAGAGAATGAAATGAAAAAAGATCACAAAGAAACAAAGAATTCAATATTCAAAAATGGGAAAGGAGAGACCCTTCAATAAATGGTGTTGGGAAAACTGAATAGCCACATGCAGAAAAATGAAACTGGACCACTTTTTACACTCTACACAAAAAGCAATTTTTTTGTGTGTAGGAATTAAAGGTTGGAAACCAATGGATTAAAGGTTGGAAACCAATTTGACAATAAATTTCATATTAAAAAATGGATTAAAGGCTTAAACATAAGACCTGAAACTAAAACTTCTAGAAGAAAACATAAGGGGTAACTTCCATGATATCAGTCTTGGCAGTGATTTTTTAGATATGGTACCAAAAGCAAAGGCAACAAAAGCAAAAATAAATAAGTGGGATTACATCAAACTTAAAAGTTTCTGTGCAGCAAAGGAAATCATCAACAAAACGAAGAGGGGATGGTGGGGAGAGGGGAGATGTTGGTCAGAGAATATAAACTTCCAGTTTTAAGATGACTGAGTTCTGGGGATCTAATGTACAGCATGGTGACTATCTCTAATAATATTGTGTTATATACTTGAAAGTTGCTGAGAGTTAATCTTAAATGTTCTCAGCATAAAAATGAAGGAGTAATTATGTAAAGTGATGCAAGTATTAGCTAATGCTGTGACAATAATTATTTTGTCATATATGTTTATCAAATCAACACATTGTACACCTTAAACTTATACAATGTTGTAGGTCAACAGTATCTCTATAAAGATGGAAAAAAACCCAAAATGCAATATTCAAATAAAATGAATATTGGAGACAAATTTGTTTTGAAAAAATTGAATTAATGACATGGAAGACAAAATTGAAAAGCCTTCTAATATACAGAGGAAAAATGTTTTAATTTTGAAGATTCAAAGAAAAAATTCTCAAGCATCTGGAAGAAATAAGATAACAAGCTATCAACACAGAAACAAAAATTGGTGGAGAGTCATACAATTTATCCAAGAGACAATCCAGTTTAAACTGGAAACTCTCCATAAGTCTCAAGGTGCAGCAGAATTGGGTAACTTTAGAAGTAAAGTGAAGGGTGTGATATTAAAATAAGGTGAAAGATGGAAGAAAGGCATTTAAGGAGCAGTTAGATCCCTAAAGCCAAAGTACATTCTCCTACTCTATGACTTCAGGTGGCTACTCTTTCTGAAGAAATTCAAGTTTTATTGTCTGGAGAAGATAAAAGAGTAATTATCTGGAAAGGAAGATTCCACACATGGTTAAACTTTAAGTACCCAATGAAAATAAGGAATTTACCCGGCATGCAAACCATTATTAGCTCTCCTAGATCACCCTATACTGAAGTTTGAGGCTGGCAATCTCATCCATATGTCTAATACTCCCAATCACTTTTTTTAATTCCTTCTTAATCATGACCAGAGATCCCAGAACTTCCATATGAGAAAAGCTTCTCTTATATGAGATAGAGATTAAACCAACCAAAAGGAATAAAAAAAAATTTGGAATGAATGGACACTAATCTGACATATTTTTAAAAGATAGCACTTTAAAAAGAAATCATCATTGGTATCAGCAGAGCAGTAAGACAATAAAGCATATTCATGAAGCAAGATGTACATCCTCCAAAAAAAAAATATTTAAAGAACAGAACAAGCTCTTAAAATGTAAAGCATGATAGGAAAAAAATATTTTGAAATAAAATATATAAACAAAATAAAATAAATTTTAAAATTTAAAAATAAGAAAATACCATAAAGTTAAGGAAATTAGCCCCAGCATATAGAGCAGAAGAACACAGAGATGAAAAATAGGAGAGGAAGATAAGAAAATTGGAAGACCATTCTAGGAGGTTCAACACCTGAACAATACGGTTTGCAAAGAGGGCAAAGGAATATAGAAAAATGGAGTGATGAGATTAATAAAATAATTAAAGTTAATACCACAGGATTGAAAGACATGAGTTTCTGAATGGAAGGGTCTATTTAGTACCCAACACAGTGTAAGAAAGCAGAACCACAGTAAGGCACATTACTGTAACATCGTGCAAAAATGCAGACAAAGAGAAAAACTTAATAGCTTCTGGAATAAAAGGTAAACAAAAGCAAAAGCAAACAAACATCAGGTTGCATACAAAGAATTAGGAATCAAAATGGCTTCACCCTCTAACATCACCGCTGGGAACTAACAACACAGCAATGCTTTCAAAATGCTGAAGAAAAATTATTTCCAATCCAGATTCCTATACTCATCCAAAATAACAAGCGAATACAGGAAGATTACAATAGAGACATTTTGAGACATAAATTATCTTTGAAAAGTTATCTCTCACCTCTTGCTCCCAGAAAGCATTGGCAAGATGCTCTACCAAAATGAAGTTGACCATGAAAGAGAAAGCATGAGCAATAGTAAACATGGTCCAACACAGGAAGAGAGGTGAGGGAAGAGAATGCCCTGGATACAGACTATAAAGGGAGCAACCAGTCCAGATTGCATGGGAAAGCTATCCTCTTTTTACATGTGCCAACATTCAGGCAAGTAAAAGTCAATATTCCTCTTTGTTATTGATGAGATTCATATTAGCGATGGTCTATATCTGAGATTAAATGGTAGAGAATAAAGAATGGTCTTTATGTGTATGGTTGCAATGATTCCCGCTATCTCTTTTAAACAACAGTTAGGCAGAATCTTTTGATCCCCAAAGATTATAACACATAAGAAAACACAAATATTTCCACGGAATGAAATTTTCTTACATAGCACATTTCATCAAATTTAAGAAACTTTCAATTGCAATTTGCAATTTATATTAGCAGGAAGGACAAACAACAAAGACTGAGAATCTAATTAATAATACACACATACAGCTGAGTCACCAAATTGCTACATCCTCACTAAAGGTTAAATGAAAAGTAAACCCATCATATTGGGGAGATAGCAGGAAACTAGCATGTCTCAAACTTGACACTACTCGGAGAGAGAAAAATAATCTCTTCCTGGAATTTGAACCATAAGCTAATATTCACACAAATTTGTGGAGTCAATTCACATTCTCGATGTAGTTCAACAAAACAGAAGAGTTTTAACTTAGATAATTTAATTTGGAGTAGTCTCTGGTTGGTAGGATTTCAGATGACTGGCAGAAGCAAATACAAATCCTCTAGAAGGACTCAGTTTTGAAAACCTTTGATTCTAAGATGCATCCTAATTGCACATTTAAAAAAAAAAGGAAAAGAATATGTCCCTTAGAATCCATGACATAATGTATGTAAATGCTTATAAATGCACAGAATGTCTCGGAAAGCATGCCCAAGAAGGCGAAAATGATTCCATCTGGTGAGAAGAATGAGTTAGTTTACTTAGGAGAAGGGGAATGTAGATAGTTATTCTTATCTTTTCCCCTTTATTAGTACTCTCTGATGCTTTCACAAATTGCCATAAAATTCAAAGTTTAAAGCAAAATAGGTTTATAACCTTGCAATTCTGTAGGTCAGAAGTCTGACAAAGGTCTCACTGAGCTAAGAGCAAGGTGACCAGAAGGCTACATACCTTTCTGCAAGCTCTAGGGGAGAATCGATGTCCTTGCCTTTTCCAGCTTCCAAAGGCCACATGTCTTCCTTGGCTTGCAGTCCCCTTTCTCCATCTAGCAACACAATGTCTCTCTAATCTTCCATCTGTCTTCATGTCTCTCTCTATCTGTAGCTGGGAAATGCTCTCCAATTTAAGGATTTATGTGATTAGATTTGGCTCATCCAAATAATACAGGATAATCTCCCCATCTCAGGGTCCTTAACCCTAGTCACACCTGCAAAGTCTTTTATTTTATTTTATTTTATTTTATTTTATTTTATTTTATTTTATTTTATTTTATTTTATTTTTTGGTAAGGTCATGTATTGTATTCACAGGTTCTGGAGATAAGAATGTGAACTTTTCTTTTTTTCTCTTCTCTTTTTTTTTTTTTTTTGAAAGGGGGTCATTCTGCCTACTTTGTTGTTACTTTTCAATTATGTAATGTGTGGTGTATTACATACTCAAGATTGAAAAAATTTACATTCCCCCAAAAAGAAATTATAAATGCCCTCTAATCTTGCAATTCCAGTTCTAGTATTTTACAGATATATTAGCGATGCAAAAAAGGGTGGTATGTACAAGGTTATTCACTGCAAAATTATAATATCAAAAGATTAAAAACAAGCTAAGTATACACCCATGGAACAGTGAAATAAATTGTACCTACATACAAAATGAAATTCTATGCAGCCATCTAAAAGAATGAAGAAACTTATTATGTAGTACTGAAATGGAACAATCTACAAAGTTAATTGTTAAGTAAAAAAGGCAAGTCACAGAAATAGTACATGTGCCACTGTGTGTGTGTGTGTGTGTGTGTGTGTGTGTCATATGTACAAAAATGTATGCCTTTATACACTTGCTTATATGGTCACAAATTATGTCTGAAAAGATACACAGGAGGGGCACCTGGATGACTCAGTCAATTAAGCCTCAAACTCTTGATTTTGACTTAGGTCATGAGATCAAGCCCCAAGTTCAACTCTGCACTGGGTGTGAAGCCTGCTTAAGAATCTCTCTTCCTCTCCCTCTACCTCTCCCCCTTAAAAAAAAAAAAAAAAAAAAAAAAAAAAAAAAAAA
>NW_024412376.1:62884339-63044248 GCF_014898765.1 Herpailurus yagouaroundi
AAAAAAAAAAAAAAAAAAAAAAAAAAAAAAAAACCACACATAAGAAAATGATAACAATGGTTACTTCTGAGAGGGAAAACCTAGATCCAGAAGACAGTAATATAAGGAAGGTTCTTCACCGTGGTACCGTGGTACACATTTTTGTTTTTCTGTTTTTTTTTTTTAAATATTTATTTATTTGTTGAGAGAGAGACAGAGCGTGAGCAGGGGAGGGGAAGAGAGAGAGGGAAACACAGAATCTAAAGCAGGCTCCAGGCTCTGAGTATCAGCACAGAGCCGGACATGGGGCTCGAACTCGACAAAGTCTAAGGTCATGACATGAGCTGTAGTCAGATGCTTAGCCGACTGAGCCACCCAGGTGCCCCAATGCATTTAAATAATTTGCCTGAGTATACACAGGTAGATAGAGCTAGAGATTCTTACCCAGTTCCAAGTCCAAATACTATAATTTTCCTTCTTGAATCAATCTCCTATTTATTGTCATTTTAAATGTATGTTTCTCTTGCCATCTGTCTTCTCTCTTTTTTCTAATGGAGATTTTTTTTTTATGTATTCATTTTTTCATTCTATAGACCCTGATTTGGGTACCCAGCCTCTTCTGATAATCCCTCCTTTATCTCTTAGCTGTTACTAAGATTTATTTCCTATTAGAAAAGCAGAGGCAAAAGTCAGAGGGCTTCTGTGTTGCATACTGGCTATTTCTGGAGGAAAATGATAATGCATTTGTAATGCATTTCACATCTGTTTGTAGAAGTGAAATTGTAATAATTCTTGTTTTTGAGTGGGCTTTCTTTCAACAAATGGTGTGGTTCTTTCTGTTTCTCCTTTTCTGAGTTTTAATAACCACATCCTTCAGGAGACCAATGTAGAAAGAATTATGCTCCAGCCTCCATTTCCCTGTCTAATGCCAACCCCTTGTCTTTTCTTCAGCTCTGCAGAAAATGAGAAGTCCTAAATATTTGACTAAATCCTGAAGTCTCAAATATCTCCACATAAAGAATATACACAGTAAGGGATACCTGGGTGGCTCAGTCAGTTAAGCATCCAACTCTTGGTTTCAGCTCAGGTCACGATTGAGCCCTGCGTCAGGGTCTGTGCTGACAGCATGGAGCCTATTTGGGATTCTCTCTCTCTCCCTCTCTCTTTCTCTCTCTCTCTCTCTCTCTCTCTCTCTCTGCCCCTCCCCTGCCCCTCTCTCTCAAAATAAAAAAGAATATACACAATGAAGGATGGATGATGGATGGACAGGATACATGGATGAATGGATGGATGGGTGGGTGGATGTATAGATTTGGTATACACTCAAACTACTTTTGACCATTCTCAAAAATGAGGCTATTTATGTAATCTAGCAACTACAAATATTGAGTACCAACATAAAAAATATTGTAAATTAAATTTTCTTTTCCTTCAAGTGTGGGAATGGCTCCTGAATATATTGTGATAAATGACATGGAAATAAGATATATTAAGCCATGGGTTCTATTTTCAGTGTGCTATGTGCATGGAAACTTTTCACTATAGGAAGTAATCTTACCAACATAACTAAAATTAAATATGTAGATGAAACTATGAGTCAGTTTGGCTCTATATGCACTGTTTTTTCTGTTTGGATGAAATGTTCCTTCCATTAAAGCAAAGAGACAAGAATCTCTTTTTCAAGGCATGCTTTGAAAATTATTTCCTCAACAGCTTGGTACAGGTGTTAACAGGAAAAAGAACATTGCTGGAAGCAATTCTCAAGTGAACAAATGAAGGTGTAACAGGACTCTTGGTAAAATATGATCTTGATCCAGAGGCAGGAAGGGACCTATGAATCATCAGAACTACAGTGGAGAAAATTAGATTTTGCTCATTAAGTTGCTGAAAAGTGGCATCATCAGATAGGCCAGTCTACAATGCTAACACATTCACAGCTCTCCCATTGTAAAATATATAATTTTTTTTCTCATGTATTTGTGGTACCAAACTTTAGCTAACATCAGCAAACTTTATTATAAATTTTCATCCATTTACAGTAACAACTGAAAGCAATTGAAGTTTTAGAAAAACCATATGCAATTGTGAAATGACGCATCAGGGAATTCAACATCTAAATGATGTTAATTATATTTAGTGTGGTTTTCTCAAGAAGCTGGGATAGGGAGGGTTCTAAATATAAACATAAAAATAGATGTTTATGTTTTGGGGGTTTTCTGTAGTGAAAAACAATGGAAATCAGTATAGCATCTCTGATACACACAAGTGTGACATTAAAATTAATAAACCTGATGAAATTTGCAGTATTTGGCCACTTTTACCTGCAAAAAAAGGGAATTTCTACAGAATCTTAATATATCCTACAGAGAAATTTACAAATTTAGAAAATGATATACGTACCAACTTCTGAAAAAACTAGATGACTTATTTCCATATTTGGTGGAAATTGTATATCATCTTTCTTGCACCCAACACCCATGGAGGCACTAGATGGGGACAAATCTGTCATTCTATGACAAGACAGGATAAGAGTTGTAGGCATTTTACCAATTCTAAGACAAAGAGTCATGGATACAAATAGAAGGAAGAAAGGGAATAAGAAAAACAGAAGAAAAGAGTTTCTATGAAAATAACTGCATCTTACAATAGATATAGATATTTATGTTTATAACCATATGAAGGGAAGAGCTCATAGATAGTGGTGATACTAAGATTTAAAGGAAACTCCGGGGGAAAATCAAAAACTTTGAAAAAATTGGGGAACATACAGTATCAAACCTGGACTTCTGGACAGTGATTCTTTTTAAACTTCTCTGCTAGTTCCTAAAGGATTTTAGGTTTATGATTTAAGGTCATTATTTCTTTACAAGCTTCATGAGATTAAAATATGGAGCTCAAGAAATAGCGGGCCTGGGGATAAGTGAATGCATTCGCACCCCAGTTCAGGTGGGAGAGTACCTGGATGTTGTGACCCATTTTACAGGAACACGAGGAAATATGGAATTCTTATGTCAAGTAATTATTAAACTTAGATAAACTAAATGTATGTCTGTGCTAAATCAACTGTTGCATTAGATTTGAATGTAGGGAAATGAAAAAAGTTACTAAAAAAAGAAAAAAATTTAAAAAAGTTTTTTATGGGGGCTCCTGGTGGCTCAGTTGACTGAGCGTCTAACTTCAGCTCGGGTCATGATCTCATGGTCTGTGAGTTTGAGCCCCGCATTGGGTTCTGTGCTGGCAGCTCAGAGCCTGAACCTGCTTCAGATTCTGTGTCTCCCTCTCTCTCTACCCTCCCCTGTTCGCACTTTGTCTCTCTCTCTCTCTCTCTCTCTCTCTCTCTCTCTCTCTCTCAAAAACAAACAGTAAAAAAAAACAAAAAAAAAACTGTTTTTTAAGTTTTTTTTTTTTAATTTTCTCTTCAAAAATTGCCCTTTATTTGACTTTCACAATAAGATAACTTGACCTGGTATGAAATACCAAAGTTCTCTGGCATCTGAATTTCAGAAGAACTATGCCCAAAACACTTCCTTCATAGAATTGTATGAAAATATAAAATAATTTGTTTAAAAAATGCTTGTCTGTCTTTAATTTCCTGTCATAGATTTTATCTAGGGTTTTGCCATTTTTGTTTCAATCAGAAAGAAGATCCCTCTCTGAAAATAGTCCTGTATTAATAAGGATCTGAGTTCTAAACAAATATAAATCATAGAGACCTTTTGATAGCTAACTGTAAGACAAAAATAAAAGTCTCCCTTATGATGTATCTCTTCCCTTTTACAAAGCTTAAATTGGATAAAAGGGTTTATTTAACTTAGAGGTTCCATAACATTTTCTTCTCTCTTCTTTTTCTAATTTATAACCCTGCCCTGAAAATCTGGCTGCTCAACTTGCTATTTTTAATGTGAAGGAAACGAAACAAAAGCCCTTACAGTACTGCTCAAATATCTAAAATATTAAACAAAAGTCTATTGACACAGAAAAATGACCAAACAACTGCTAATGATTTTCCTATAATTTCCGTATTTTTATCCTATTTTTCCTAAAACACTAGCCAAATTCCAGGGGATGTTTTGGTTTTCTCACTCTGGCCCCCTAAACCCATCCTAAACATGCAGCTGTGGCTCATTTGCAGGAGTGTCCACACAGCCTAACCAGCACTGAGCACGGGCACTCCTTCCATGACTTTTCTGGAACTGGTTTAACCAACATATGAAAATGAAGTCCTCTTGAGGTGGTTGTAAGAGAACAGGATGGTGGTAGTTTGAAATGGAAAAGAAATCGTATTCAAGTGGGCAATTGCATGAGACAAAATAGCAAAATAATCTCCTTATTTCTGTCCAGCTGGGTTTATTATTGGCTGACAAAGGAAATAGTCTGCCCTGTTAGTCTAGTCAAACACATAATGAGGGGAAATCATATTTTCATTCTTAGAGTCAAAAGGTAATCATGCTATAGTCTTAAAATGGGCACCAAGTTACCTTGATTTGGCAGATATATATAATCTCTCATGTTTCTAATTAAGAAATTTCAGTAGGCTCTTGCTTTGAAGCTAACTCTCTTTCCTTCCTTCAAGTGTCTTACGTGCAATGTCTAAATATATTCTTTTCTGCTATTCTACTCAGGAATATTAAATGTTTCTCTCTGTGGATAATGTTCCATAGAGAAACATATATGAAAACGTATCAGAAACAAAAAACAAAACACAGAAGCAATGTATATGATACTTTGAAATGCAGGCCATTGTCACACTACCTTTATCTAAGTGTGGACTAGAACTCTCTGTACATTGTTTGGGCTATATTGCTCTTGGGCTGAATCGCTCTTTTCAGCACGTTGAACGTAATGGAGAAGAGGAAGTGCATAAAAACCAAGAGTATGAGCACAATACTACCCTCAGCCCCAGCCCTTGTAATCCAACAGTAACAGAGTCACATTAATAGTGTCTTGGGCTATAGCAGGACAGGTCTCCAGTACAGCTTTTATGACCTATGTTTGCAAGTCTGTGGATTATAGTCATGTTAATGGCAAACACTTGGTGCCCTCAGAGAAATTTCACATTAATAAAACCTACAAAGCACAGTTCTGTTCCTTTGAAGTTGTTACTAAACATGTAATATTAGCTTGTGAAGCATTAGATGAGGAAATGAGCTCGATAAGGACTCTTGCAGTAATAGCTCTAAATTGATTATTTCCTTCCCAAAATAAACTTGCCAGGAGCCCTGTGGGCTTACTTCCGAAGACTTGTGCTGCTCAGGAAACTTATCACGAGGGAACGAACAGCAAAAACAGAGACACACTGTGATAAGGCACATTCACTAAATATTAATACATTTATAAATTCAGCCTTTTCTAAATGAGCCTAAGACCCCTTGAGTGTTGCCATGAATTAAATATTCATTAACTGCATTCTAAACATGGGAAGAGGAAAGAACAATGTCTTTTAATGTTATTATGTTAAATAGCCAAACACAATAAATCCCTAGTTAAGTATAAAGGAAAGCAAATTCAGCCTGTGTGTACTGTAGTATAAAAAATTTCATATAGAGAAGCCATATAAGAAGAAACATAAAGAGCAATCTTTCAAAAGACATCCAAAGAGCACGTCCTTGAATTTAATACTAGTTTATTTAGGTGTCATTGCTCTGCCTCTTGTTTGAAATCGGAGGCAAAAAGTCACATTCACTATTAAAAATATGTTTTAAAAACTCTTTTTCTTATCTTCTGGGCGCATATCTATATAAAATGTAAATATTCCTTTAAAATAAAAAAAGAAAAAAGCCTATTCAGGAAAGAGCATTTTCTGCATTCCTTGAGCTTCTTCAATCAGTATTAGCCACAAAAGAAAGAATTCAGAACTGGGAATTTTTGTGGTTTGGGTTTCTATAAAGAAAAGGCCCCTTCTTACCCAGAATCACTACGCAATAAGGTTAGCTCTGTTTAAGTACATTGTTGCTACAATTGTTTACAGATTAATGTACAAATACTTATTTCTATAATTCAGATTGCCTGATTTTCCAACTAAATTTGTAGTTCCTGCCATATTTATTCTGGTTCAGAATTAAATCCAATTTGCTATTAGGACATTTAGAGAATTGTTACTCTAGTAAAAGAACAGAGTTGAGACCACTGGAATAATTATCACTCTTTTCTCTTCTCAGGAAATGTATTTGGAGAAGTCTAGAAACATTATTTTAATGATGAAAAACCATGTTCAAATAAAGTGAACCTAAATCTTAACCCCCACAATTCTCATTTGAAAGACCAACAATTACCATTGCTTTCTCTTCACATTGTAGTTTGACGAAGACTTGAGGTCAAAGCCATGTTTTTCTTGCACTGTGTCATTTTGAAATTCTTTCTGTAGCCTTTAAAACATATAGGTGACCAAGGCAGTATTTACTGATTTTGCTATTGTATTAGCTTGCATACGCAGAGGTTCTTTTTGTCTGTCTTACTGGCTCGCGCTTATGCGCTCCTTGACACACTCCTACTTCCCAGAAGCCTCCCAAATGACCACTGCCAGATCTTTCCATCAAAGAAATTCACTATGTGACTCCTAAGCTAGAGTCCACGGAGGTGATTCCGAGAGTGGCAAATGCTTGAGCTCCAAGGGCCTCTGGAGGATTTTGGAGTTGGATAATTATTTGTTGTCAAAAAACCACAGTATGTGTTGTAGGATTATCAGCAGCATCACTAGATGTCATAGCACTGTCACCACCACCCAATCCTGGCAATCAGAAACACCTGCGGATATTGCCAAATGGGAGGCAAAATCTACCCAGGTTAAGGACCAGCTGTGGCCCAGGGCTCTCCTTCAAAGGGCAAAGTACACTTGCCAACCGATCTCGAAGATGGTCTCCAAAATAGAAAGCATGTCCCCTTACTAGAAAGCCTCCATCAATAATCATTTTGTGGGGAATACATAAAAGTATCCTGAGCAGCATAGTATGTAGGAAATCATCTATACAAACCCATGCTACAATCTGATATTTAATTCAAATAATTGTAGGTTAAATCTTGCCAGTAATGGGACTCCTTAGCAAATGTAGCTGTTCCTCCTAATATCTTGGAGGTGGTCAAGGTTATATTATCATCCTCATTTTATGGATGTGGAAAATTAAGTGTTTAGACCAATTAGCACAGCCAGTAAGTGAAAAAACAGGTATTAAAAGAATTTCTTTTTGTAAATGTTTATTTTTGAGAGAGAGAGAGAGAAAGGGATGGAGAGAGAGAGATGAGTGCAAGCTGGGGAGGGGCAGAGAGAGAAGGAGACACAGAATCCGAAGCAGGCTCCAGGCTCTGAGCTGTCAGCACAGCACAGATGCGGGGCTCAAACTCACAAACCGTGAGATCATGACCTTAGCTGGAGTCAGACGCTTAACCAACTCAACCACCCAGGTGCCCCTAAAACCCAGAATTTCTAAGAGTCAATTCAACTCTTTCTAGATTGTCTAGCAAGCAGCAGACATCAAATTTACCTTCATGAGAGTATTCATTTAACAAATATTAACTCAACACCTATTATGTGCCAGTTCACTACTATCAGTGCGTAAAACAGACTAAAATTCCTATCTCCATGAAGCTTTCATTCTAATGTATAAAAGAAAATAAATACGTAAAATGTAGAGTACGTTAGGCTGTAATAAGCACTCAGTAGAAAAATAAACCAGAAAGAGGAATAAAAGCTATGAAACTTAGATAGGGTGGTCGAGAAATGTGGGGTGATCAAGAAACGTGTCATGGACAAAGTCACGTTGAATATCCATGGAAAGAACTTTCCAGGCAAAGGGAAAAGCAGGGATAGAAGTGAAGGACAGTCCTGGCAAAGAGAAAAAAGCAAGCACAAAGTTGTGCGACAGGACTGTGAGGCTGCCATTGGAACAGGGAGCCAGTAGTAGAGCGATCAGAGAAGAGCAGTGGTGCAAGGCACAACTGATGACCCCGGATGACCCCCATATGACCCCCGGATGACCCCGGGGGGGCGCCATTTGCAAAAGACCAGTCAAGAGGACGCAGTGGCGCGCACAGCCCTCTGAGCAGTTGATGAACTCGCAGCCTCTTTTGCTACAGACCTTGTTATTTCTACATTATTCTTAATTAGAATGTCTGAATGCTACTCTGTGAGAAATGTTTTAATCAGACCACTTAAATTGACATTTAATTCTGAAATCCTGGTAAACGGAGTTGTCCTTTTTTCCCACCATACTGTTTCCTTGAAAATTCATTTCTAGTGCAATACTATCATTTTAAAAACTCCCTGGAATTAATATTTTGATGAACTAACTTTCAAATATGTGCTATTCATATTATTTTTATCCCTCGAATTTCATCTGTATGTGTCCTTGTTGAATGATAAATTTCTTGGCTGTATTCTGGTCCTGTAGGTTCCATTCGCCTAAAGTTTCTGACGTGGATGATATTCATAATACCTCACAATTTAAGATCATTTGTTAAATTCATTTATGTGCTGCCTTATCTTCCTTCAACTTATTCTGATAATAATTTTGCATAATCCAGTCTCTATAAATAGTTCTCCATATTCTCTTGAAACAGCTTCCACTAGTCATTCTATTTTAAAGTATCATGAGCCTTAGTTAATATTAATCAACATGATCTCATTTTTATATGCTATTTCCAGAAAAGTTTGAACGTATAGTACAAATGGAATGTTGCAAGGAGCTATCCCATACTTTTCTAAAATGCATATGCAGAAAGACTTTAGGAAAGAGAAACTCAGAGAACTAATCTGGAACCTAAAAACGAATATAATCCTTACTTCTCACTATTGTTCGACTTAAATTTACTTAACTAGCTAATTATAGTTAATATTTCATATTATGAAAGAAGGTGGAGAATTTTTATCTTCCTTGGGAGATCACAATATTTGCTTTGAAAAAGTACTTGAAAACCCCACTTGGAATTGAGGGTAAGAATTCCAGGG
The DNA here is from genome assembly GCF_014898765.1 of Herpailurus yagouaroundi. Classification (NCBI taxonomy): domain Eukaryota; kingdom Metazoa; phylum Chordata; class Mammalia; order Carnivora; family Felidae; genus Herpailurus; species Herpailurus yagouaroundi. The sequence continues at coordinate 62,893,260 of NW_024412376.1, forward strand.
AATCTTCAAGTAGCAAAATGATTTCTGGGCTGCTTTGTTTAAACCGAATAAAGAAAATGATTCTGCAAGGGGAAGGAAAGAGAGAGAAATGATAAATGGAAGTTGAGGAGCCTGTATAATAGAAAACAACAGTGAGCTAAGCTGAGGAACCAGTGAAATCCACCACAGGGCTGCCAATCTAGTAACATCTTTTATCTCTTTAATGAAGGGTTCTTGAACATTTTAACATGAGCCAGGACTATTCTAAGTTTGGTTATTTAGTAATGAGCAACTAAATAAACACCCTCCTCAAGGAGCTTTCACTCTTTTGAGGAATTCAGACAATAAACTAAACAAATAGATGTAGATGGATACAGACAGACGACATAAATGGCAGATAGGTTATAGTGACATTAGATATAAGAAAAATGCTAAGAGTTACATTTAAGCCCCAAGGATAGGATAATATAGGGTCAAGTTTGGCAAACATAAACAAGCTTTTTTAGGAAAGATCTCTCTGAGAAAATTACATTTTAGAAAAAAGATGCAGGGGGTGAGGGAGACAGGATGAAGGTATATGAGGAAGAGACTTTCAAGCAGGGAAAGCAGAAGTGTAAAGGTTCCCAAGACAGAATGTGCCTGGTGTGTGTGTCAGGAGGCATGAGAAGGCTGAAACTGCTACAACAGAGCAAAGGGGTCAGAGGGGTAATGAGGGGCCAGATCACTTAGGAGCACTTTGGGATGCAAAGCCATGGAAGGTTTGGGGTAGAGGAGTGACAAAGTCCACATTAAATTTTTAGGAGTTGTTCTATATGCTGTGTTGAGAATAAACTAAAGCAAACCAAGGACAGAACTAAAGAGGCCAACTAGAAATCTATTGAATGATACAAGTGAAACTTGATGGTAGCTTAGACCAGTTGGGAAGTATTGTATATGGTGGGATGTGGTCAGGTTATGGACCTATTTTGAAGTTAAAGGTCCAATGATTTGCTAATAAATTGAACAAGAACTAAGTGGGAAAAAAATACCATTAAAATTCTAGGGTTTTTGTTTAGAACAATTGGAAGATGGAATAGTTTTAACTTAGATGAGAAACATAAGAGAAGCAGATCTGGGTGAAGGAACAGTCAGTTTTAGACTTGCTAATTTTGAGATATAAATTATCTATCTAAGTGCAAAACCCCAAGTAGATTGTTAGATATACACAAGATTGCCATTTAGAGAAGAGGTTCAGATGGAAGATATGAAACATTGGGATTAATCATGTATACATGGTCTTAAAAGCCATGAGAATAAATGATATTTCCAAGAGATGAAGAATAGATGGGCCTAGATGGTACTGTGGGGCACTCTAACATTAAGAGGCTGAAGAGATGGGAGAGAAAGGAAACGAGTCCAAGGAGGAATGGCCAGTGAGGTGGGAAGAAAACCAAGAGAATGTGATGTTCTGGAAACCAAAAAGGAGCCAGCAGCATAAAATGAGGATAGAGAAATTGGAGTTGAATTTTAGCCAAATGGAGGTCATTTGAGACCTTAACAAAAGCAGTTATGATGAAGGGTTAGGGATAAAAGCATAAATAGAATAATTTCAAAAGAAAATAAGAGGAGGGAAATGGAAGACAGTGAAAATAGACAAATGAGTCATTTTGCTATAAAAAGAAAGACGGAAATATTGCAATAGCTGAAGGGAAGGGGATTTTGATAATATCTGTGTTTTTACAAGATGAGAGAAATAAGGGAATATATATGCTTATTGGTAAAGATCTAGTAGAAAGAGAAAGCAATGATGATGTTTAATAGAAAGGAGATCGTTTTCTGAAATTTTCTGAGTCTTAGTAGCTTAAAGGTGATGAGATCTGTTGTAGAAGTAGGATTGCTGACTTCTCTGCGATATGACAGCTCATTCAGAGTGACAGAGAGAAGGCCAGTGTATGGAAGGCAGAGCCAGGTAGAAAGGAAGAACCGTGATGGGGGCCATAGACCTCTCCTGATTATTTCAGTTGTAAAGGGAATGGAAGGAGGGAAGCAAAGTCATCAGCAGAGCATGAGGCAGGGGAAAGGAAGGGGTGCTAGAAAGAGAGAAGAAAGCATGAAATCATCATCTAGCAAAATGGGAAAGTAAAAAGGGTTGGGGAAATATACCAAGATTGCTGGGCAACTCTAAGAGCTGAGGAGGGTAGCCACAAATTAAGTGAGACAAGTTATCATGGCTGAAATTTTCTCCAGCCGCTTTCAGCCATGTAGGAATAGTTTAAACTTGGATTCAGTTGTAAATAGAATGGTGGCTTCACAAAGCAAATACTAAGATGGGAAGAAGGTTGAGGCTTTAGGCAAGAGAATGTTTACAATCACGGGCTATGGAATTTTACCTGAGTAAAGAGAAAACTGGGATTTGGTGAAGGATATTGTGTAATGAGAAAGTGGTAAGGTCAATGGATTTTTATTTCCCAGTGAAGCCTGAAGACTATTTCTTGAGTCACATTCTGAAAGGCAGTAAAACCAAAAAGATAGAAAGAGGTGGTCAGAGAGTGGAATGCATGATAATGAGATGATGGAGGTGTTTGCATTATTAGGAACAAGATCTGGGGTATGTCTGGGGAGAAAGTAGCTGATATAGACTAGAGACAGTACCATTGGAGGTCAGGAATCTAAGAGGCATTTGGAAGGGTCCTCTATGTGTGTTTTCAAACCCCAACAATTATGATAGGAATGGCATCAGTGAGAGTGACAGTGGGCCAGTGATTAAGGAATGAGTGAGAGGGAGTTTGGAAGCAGTGAATAACTATGTCAAAGGAGTGGTATATACTAATAGCATAAGAGATAAATCTGGGGAGGGGCATGAGAGGTAGGAGTTATGGAGTCTGTAAATAATGAGGAACAGGGAGGAAGACATTTATCCCTCCTCCGGGCCCAGCGGTATGAAAGGTGTTGACAAAAATCATCTACTACTTGAGCGTCTACTGAGTGTGGTGATTAGATTATCCATTGGAATATGTTCTTTATTTTTTTTAATGTTTATTTATTTTTGAGAGAGAGAGAGTGAGGGAGGGGTAGAGAGAGAGGGAGACACAGAATCCGAAGCAGCCTCCAGGCTCTGAGCTGTCAACACAGAGCCTGATGCAGGACTCGAACGCAAGAACTGGGAGATGATGACCTGAGCTGAAGTCAGATGCTCAACCGACTGAGCCACCCAGGCACGCCAAGGTAACTTCATTTAAAAAGTAAGAAGTTACCAGTTCGCCTACAGGTGCTGAGGCAGACCTGAGGTAAACCTTAAATTTCAGAAATGTCAAGGAATTGGAGGTTGACTATTTTGTGAACAAGCTTCTGGTGAGTTAATCTAGCAGCAGAATTCCCAAACCAGATTGGGTGCTGTTACAAGTCTATTTCACCCTTGAGGGTCATGGGTCCCTCCACAGACATTACATCAACTTCCTTATTCTGAGGAACTTCAAAAACTGTGTGACCTCTGAAAAGTACATAAGTTTTATGGATGATATATGAGCACACCAAACACCCCCCACCCCCACCCCCACGCATGCTGCATATCCTAATTGGCTTTGGTTTCTTCTAGTACTTCTGCTGACTCAATGTATATGACCAGTTTTTCAATGTTTGAATCTCTCATCACATAGACTGTCCTTTTAATAGTTGATCCTTGCCAAAGATGCTTAGCAGATCTAAAAGGTCCTTTGGTTATACACAAACTGCAACCAAGCTCAGTACCACATGCCAAGAATCAAAAGCCAGGTCAAAACCCACCATCATTATTGCAGGATGGCCACGCCCCTGCACTATATATGTATGTCTTCTTTACCTTTCAAATTATCCACTGTAGAAAGATAAGGGGCAGAGAAAAAAGAAAAGCATCCAGGAATGCTGTTAGAAAACGCTGGGGGCTAGAATGACAGTTATGTCTGGCTGCAATGCATTTTTCTAGTATGAAATTGCATATAAAATTACTATGTCAAATGCAGTGTTTGCCCTTTCCTTCCTAGGTTTACAACATTTATAAATTCATATTCAGAACCTAAGCTTATCTTTGGAAAGTGACTAGAATGTCTGGTTTTATAGGAAATTTTTAGCCTTTTAATCTTATGTATAAATGCCATTAACAAGTCCCTTCCAGGGCAAAATCTTCTACCCAATAGGTCAAGTGTCATGGCCAGATTGAGCTACTCCCTGTTACCATAGAATTACGTATTGATGACCTACTGAAGTCTCAAGTACAACCCTTTCTGAGGTTATATTCAGTTTAAAAATGAGAATTTGTGACAGAAAATTCCCAATGCTCTCTCTTACCCTTGGACCCTACCCAACCCTTGATTTCATCCTATATTTATTTTTTTAGATTTATTATTTTATTTATTTATTTATTTATTATTTATTTTATTATTTATTCTTGAGAGAAAGAGAGAGTGTGTGCAAGAGGGGAGGTGGCAGAGAAAGAGGGGCACAGAACATCTGAAGTGGGCTCTGTGCCGGCAGCAGTGAGCCTGATGAGGGGCTCGAACTCAGGAACCGCGAGATCATGACCTGAGCTGAAGTCAGACACTCAATCAACGAAGCTATCCAGGTGCCCCTAATCTTACATTTAAAGAATTGACGCACCTGGGTGGCTCAGTCAGCTGAGCGTCCGACTTGGGCTCAGGGCATCATCTTGACGTTCGTGAGTTCGAGCCTCGCATCAGGCTCTCTGCTGTCAGCACAGGGCCCGTTTCAGATCCTCCGTCCCTCTCTGTCTGCCCCTCCCCTGCACTCTCTGTCTCTCAAAACTAAATATACTTTAAAAAAGAAAGAAGGAAAGAAAGAAACTATTTCTTCTTCAAGTGTTATACCCCTTTCTCTACGTAAGAGTTCCCAAGATTTTTCCTCACAAAAGTCAGGTGTCTTCAACCAGTGAAGCAGACAATACGACTGGCCAGGAACATGGCTTCCTCAACAGAGTAACAAGGTGCCACTACCTCAGGCTCCCTGGAACTTTGGGCAGGTGAAGATGAGCACCAAAGCAATGCAATAATGAGTGACTGCTTCTTTCAATGAGACACCCCTCATTACTCTGTCTGCCTGCAGGGCAAATCAGTGACAGTCTAATTATGCAAGTAGTATATGGTAGCTAATGTGGCCTGAATGTCAACTTGTTAGCTACCCTCTGTTGATCTTCCAAAGATGGAAGGGGAAGTGCAAGAGAAAGAGGAAGGGAGAGGGACAGAGAAAGAGAAAGCAAGAGTTTCTTTGTTATTTGGGGGAAAATATCCTTTTAGTAAGCCAAGGACTGTTAAACTTGTGTATCATTATACAAGTATTATTACTTCAATGATAGTATGTAAGTATTGAGAATAAGTTGGTTATCAAAAAAATTCAATAAGTCCAACATTTCATGTAAAAATTATCTTGTTTTAATCAGGGCCACCCTAAGCCAAACAACCATGCTCATTATTGTGGGTCTTTTGCAAGGGCTCCATATCTACCTACAACTCCCACCTTCGATGTCTTCTTCCCAGACCCCTCTACCTTGCCTCGGTGAGAAGCCCATACTGTCAGATAGCCCGTGAGCTCTCTTGCCATCCTCATCTAGTTCTGCATACTCTCTTCTCCTAGTTTCAGAATTTAGCTGTTGATGTTATCCATTCAAGAGCAAACCTCCCACACCTTCAAATTAATGATAGATGATTCTGTGCTAATGGGTTAAAGTTATGGCTAGGAGAGTCTCAGTTCATTTACATATAAACAAGTAGATTTTAACTGTAACTACTTATCACAATGAATGTCAATCCAACTAGATGTATCCTTACCTTTTTAAACAAACATTTTGTAATGCTGCTTTACTGTTTAAAAATTAAACTCATCGGGGAGCCTGGGTGGATCAGTCAGTTAAGCATCCGACTTCAGCTCAGGTCATGATCTCACGGTTCGTGGGTTCAAGCCCCGCATCTGTGCTGTGCTGACAGCTCAGAGCCTGGATCCTGCTTCAGATTCTGTGTCTCCCTCTCTCTCTGCCCCTCCCCGGCTCACACTCTGTCTCTCTCTCTCTCAAAAATAAATAAACATTAAAAAAAATTAAAAAAAAATTAAACTCATAGGCAACAAAGCTACCTACACATAAAAGAGTATACACTCCATTAAGTATAATATAAAGAAAATAAAAGAGAGTCATTTATCTAAAAACAGAACTTTTCTCTATGCAAAACTGTGTACTCTAGAAGACACACTGAAGCAGTCAGCTGTTTGCCGTCTGTGTGGGATCACGATGACTGGGGCATCTGTAACTACTGGCCACAGATGGTTTGCTGCTAATGACATTCTTCAATATGGTGAACAACTTTAGTAAAGTTTCAAATAAAACAGAGTTCAGTCTTTGATTTACACAATTGTTGCTGTTGCAGACACACCCAAGAGAGACCTCCAGTTAGTCATGTCCTTCTGTAACTGCTTCCCCTTGAATGAGGAAGGAATCTGTGAGAATCTATTGCTTCTTACCAATAGATACAACAGAGGCAAGAAGATATCAACATTGTGATTACGTCACACCAGGTGGCAACCATGAAGGGATTTCCTAGATATAATCAGGGGTGCCTGGCTGGCTCAGTCAGAAGAGCACTGGACTCTTATCTTGGGGTCATGGGTTAGAGCCCCATGTTGGGTGTAGCAATTACTTAAAAAAAAAATCCTTAATCAGTTGATTTTTAGTTCATCAAAAGAGGAATTGAGCCAGTCCGACCTCATCTGGGAGCCCTTTACGTGAGAATATAGATATGGGAAAGACTCAAGCGGATATCCTCTTCGTTGCTAGCCTCGAATCAGGAAGCTACTGTGACTTCTGCAGCTGCAGGGATATGAATTCTGCCACCAGCCATGTGCACTTGGAGGAGGATGCAATCCTTAGTGGAGACTGTATCCCAGGTTGACATCTTAATTGCAGCCTTGTGAGACCCTGAGCAGAGGATTTTGCTAAGTGTGCCCAGACTACTGACCCATGACCCACAGAAACTGTGAGATAATAAATACATGTTTGAAGCTACTAAGTGTATAGCAATTTGTTATGCAGCAATAAAAAATAAACGCAGTTATATTTTTCATATATTCAATGTAAAGTAAAAACATGTGAAAATTATTTATGTATATCTGCTAAAACAGGTTTACATTCAGATCATTACAGTGTTTTCACCTGGAGTTATATCCAATGGGAATTTAAATGTCAATTGGACCATATGAGAATTCTTCCACAGATAGATAATCCCTCTCTCCGCAGGATGTCTAGTACTCCCGGACCGCACCCACTAGCTGCCTATGGTAACCCACCAATCACTAAAACTTTCCAGCTTCCCACTTTGGAGACTTTATCTCCCTAGGTAAGACCCAGTGACCTTTAAGACATTAACACAGTCTCTACTACTGAAGCAAAAGTTCTAATCCTAATTTTTAAGCAAGATTCTTCTATTTTTTGAGGGGAGGGAGGAGTAGAACGGGGAAGTATTCAAGACAACTTTAAGAAACTGATAAAAGCACTAGAGCCCTTTCTCTAGGGGAACAAAAAAAAAATGAACACATAAAAGAACATCAAATTTTTACATATGATTTTGGGTCTTTTAAAGGACATCTGTGAGTTTTTATGAGCTCATGCTCCTTACCCTAAAGGTGGAGTTTTCAGGGACAGAATAAGAAGAAAGTAAGGAATGGCAAAAAAAGATGGGGGAAGTTTCTTTGAAAATGAAGGATTTAGAGTCTATGTTCTTAAAGAACTGCCACCAGCTAATAAAGTTTCCTTTTTCTGGCTGCTTTGCCTCCAGGGAATGATCTGAGAAACTGAGGAAGCTTGAGAAGATTCTTCAAGATAATGAAAGAGTAATTACAATCATCTCTGTTTTACCAAAAGTTTAATTAAAAACAGTTACAGAGAAAACATGTGTTTCTTATCTTTGTGTTGTTTTGTAATCAGCTACAAAAATGAGAAAGTAGCAGCTCAGAAAATCAATGAAAGAGGAATATTTTAAAGAAAGCAATTTGAAATGCAAAGAAAAATCTTTGGTGCATAATCAAGAACACAAAAGGGAAAACAATGAAAATAAACATTAACATTTTTAGAGACCTTGCTTTTTTGTAGCTCATGAATATTTTGTTGCATGTTTACCCCTAATTCTTCACTCATTTAAATGATCCAACTTTGACTGCAGTGATATTTGTTCATTATAAATCAAGGAAACTAGACTTTTTTCTGCCATATGTATTGCAATTGTCTCCCTAAAAAATATAAGTTGTACTTACTAGGTTGACAATTTTTTGCACTAGTCAGAAATTTATTTTGTTTGATGAATGGCTTAGTTTGGATTCTCATGGACACTTTAAAAATTCTGGGTTCAGGGACAGTTAAGAAGTCCTTTCTTGCTTTAAAATAATAAACAAGGTTATTGTTTTCTTCTAGACTTTTTGTGTTTTTATTTTAGATGTTTAAATATTTGGTATAGGAGAAAAATAAAGATCCAGATCTATTTAATTTTTTCTGAATATTTAGTCACTTGATTATAAATTAAATCTCCATAGGTGTTTGGTACTGCTCCTGGATAGTGTTCTGTTGCTGTCTATTTATTCAAAAGGACTAAAAATTTTAATTTTTGTTGCTTTATTATATATGCTTTAGAAACAGTAAGGCTGGTTCATCAGTATTAATTCTTTTCTTCAGAATTCTCTTGAATATACTTGCTTGTCAATTTCTCCAGCTGAGTTTTACATTAGATTATCAGTAACAATATCATATAGGTGTTATGTTAATAATTGGGATTATATTAAATTTATAAATAACTTGAGGTATACTGATATCTTCATAATATTGATTCTTCCTACTCAAGAATAGAGAGTATCTTTATATTAATTTCAATTACCCATTATGTCTCTTTGAAAAGTTTTTACCTTTATTTCATGTAGGTATTACACATCTCATATTTAGCATATTCTAGATATTTTCTGTTTGAGGTTGAAATGTAAAGGGAAAATTCCTCTACTTTGTCTACTATGCTCTTGTTTGAATATAAAATCTATTTTCTTAATTTACTATTTCAAAAATTCCTGCCTCTCTGAAATTTCCTAGTGACTGATTATTTAACCGATTCTCATAGATTTTCTTGGTTAATCCAGTCTCGTAATCCGGAAATAATGAAATCTTACTATATACCTATATCTATATCTAATCTATCAAACAAGTTAAAATGGTAGTTCTTTCAGTGAATGAGCATTAATTATTAGCTTTCCTTTTGAGGCAAAGCTATTTTTTGTATATTAAAACTATGCCCATTATATTTTTAAATCAGTATATCTAATTCAATAAAATAATACTTTTTGACATCTATTGACACATTTTTCTCTTTTTCTTTATTAATATAATGCACTGTTATAAACAATTGCTGTGAAAACAGCTTTGTTTGATAACATCAGTTTTAGATGAGCACATTTTAATTATTAGTCATTTAATAAACATTGTGTTCTACAAGAAAGTTAACTCAGAGAAATGTCAGTTATAGAGTTGGCCCTCACAGGCAGGTTCAGCATCATGCATTCATTGAGAATGTAAGTTCAAGTGCTCCAGAACCATCCATGCTCACTTCAGGTGCTGTTTGTGTCTCCAGTTCTTTGACTGCATATTTGCATGTTTTAATAGTAGATTCAAAATAAATAATGACAGCACAGTAATTATAAAAATGAATTATAAAAATGAGTTTTATAATTATAAAAATTATAAAAATGAAGCATAATTGCTTAAATTGTGTCATTCTATGTAAACACTTAGCATTTTTGTGTTTAAAATTTAAAACAATGAAACAGTATGAACTGCAAAGTGTAATCTTTATTAGTACAAATATATGAAATACTCTTCTGAGTTTAAATATCTTTAAACTGTTCATTCCTTTATTTTTAACTAGTGGGGTGTGTTTTTTTTGTTTGTTTGTTCTTGTTTTGTTTTGTTTTTTGCTTTTAATAGCTTTACTGAGGTATAATTTCCACAACATAAAAATCACCCATTTTAGCGTGACTTTAAGCATCTGACTTCAGCTCCGGTCTTGATCTCACAGTTCGTGAGTTTGAGCCTCTCATTGGGTTCTCTGCTTTCAACACAGAGCCGGCCTCAGATCCTGTTTCCCTCTCTCTCTCTGACCCTCTGCTCACGCACTCTCTTTTTCTCTCAAAAATAAACATTAAAAAAAAATCACCTGTTTTAAGCAAACAATGTTTTTAAAGGAATTTAAAGAGTTGTTAATGATGTTGTAATAGTGATGTAACAGGACAGATGGTAAGCTACTCTTATGGTGAACGTAACATAATGTGTAAACTTGTCAAATCACTAAGTTGCACACCTGAAACTAATGTAACATTGTGTTACAAAAATAAATAAATAGATAGGTAGATAAAATAGAAAAAATATTAAAAAAAATAAAGAGTTACGTAACCATCACCACAATTGATTTTCAGAACATTTCCATCACCCCTAAAAGATCTCTTGTGCCCATTTGCAATAAATTCCCTTTCTCACCCTCAATCCCAGGTAACCATTGTTCTGTTTTTCAACTATATAAATTTGCCATTTCCGGACTTTTCATTCAAGGGAATTATACACTATGTATTAGTTTGCATCTGGCTTCTTTCATTTAGCATAATGTTTTTGAGGTACATCCATGTTGTAACATGTTATCAGCACATGGCTCTTTCTTGATGTCAAATAATATTCCATGTAAGGATTCCAAATAATATTCCACATTTTGTTAATCCACTCACCAGGTGATGAGCATTAGATTGTTTCCATCATGTGGCTGTTATGCATTTGTGTACAAGTCTTTGGATGTACAAGTCTTTTCATTTCTCTTGTAGATATACCTGGGAGTGGGGTTTCCGAATCATATGGTAAATTTATGTTTCACTTTTTAAGGAACTGTGTTGTTTGTTTTCAAAATATGAATAAATCATAAAAACAAAATCAGGATATGACTTAGTAGTTGCTTAAATTTTAGCTTTTACAGATGTTTTGTTTTCACTATAATTCATCTATTAGTTACCAAACCATTGTTTACAGAATTATTTTATAAGACTATAATTAAAAGTCCAAGGTTGAAATTGCTCTGTAACTATGAAACTATTAAATTAATTGTGCTTTTGTCCTCTTTTATACTTTAAAAAAAAGTTTATTTATTTATTTTGAGAGAGAGAGAGCACGAACAGGGGAGGGGCAGAAAGAGTGGGAGAAAGAGGGAATCCCAAACAGTCTCCACGCTGTCAGAGTGGAGGCCAACGTGGGGCTCAAACTCATGAACCATGAGATCATGACCTGAGTCAAAACCAAGAGTTGGACACTTAACTGACTGGGCCACCCAGGTGCCCCTGTCCTTTTTTATACTTTATGATTACTTTAGTTTTGGGTGTTGTTTCCTTCTATTTTTCTTTCTTCTTTTTTTTATTTTATCTTTGTTTTAATTACTTTGTTTTAATTTTTAAAAATATTTTAAGCTGTTGTGGTTATATATATGTGGTTCAATTTAAAAATCTGTCCATTACCATTTAGTTCATTTTATGAAATTCATTAAAAGTAATATTATTAAATAGAGAAGGGGGTGTGAAAAAATGCTTTACTTTAGATGCCAAATATGTTAGGTAAATTCGGCAAACACAAGTAATTATTTGAGGATCAAAAGCCATTTGTTCCAAGGCACCTCTTCTACTCTTTGCAGACTTTGACCACCACCAGTCTCTCTTAATGAAAAGGAAACCAGAGAACTATTAGGAGTCATGCCACATATGGGGGGGGGGGGAGGGGGGGAATGGCATTTTAGAAGGTAAGAAAGATTGAGTGAAAAAAGGATGTGTGAAGGGAAATGCCAGCTTAAGGAAATGAATCTGGTAGAAGTCACTGCCCGGCCCCCAGGGAGTGAAGGCAGCGGACAGCTTCTAGCTGCTGACACCTGACAGTCTTCTTCAGCTGCAGAGACCTGCCTTAGCCATCATCACTCCTATTTGGGAGCAGCTGCTGTGATGTCTGAGTGAGGACGAAATATAAAGGCCTGATTTTCAACCCAACAGGGACAAAGGCCCAACCATTTTGACCCAAAAGGGGACACTGGCCGGATGGCAATTTTGACCCAGGGGCCCCCTGCCCTCCCCGTATGTAACAGCGTATCACTGTTACGCTTCTTCCTCTGCCCAATTCTATGTCTCCTACCTTCCTTTAATCCACACATGGAACCTGAACTAAATGGGGTACGGTGGGTGCATAAGTGGGAGAGGCATCACACAAAAGTGGCAGAACACTACCTTGATGCAGCAGTCAGCAGAAAATGGAAGTAGCTTGGCTAAACCTAGGATGATTATGTTGAAAGACCTAGTGTACAGCTGGTTGTATTAGGATAAGTGATACATACTTGCTACAATCAATGAACCTCTAGAACTCTCTTAATTTGATCTTAATGGCAAGGATAGTATAAAAGTGACTCAAAGGATAGAGCCCATATATTTTTCCTAAAAATGAATAACCAAAACGCTACTTGGGAAAGCATCATGTCAGGGTATAGGAGTACTTAAGAAAGGGAAAAGGGGGGCGCCTGGGTGGCGCAGTAGGGTTAAGCGTCCGACTTCAGCCAGGTCACGATCTCGCGGTCCGTGAGTTCGAGCCCCGCGTCGGGCTCTGGGCTGATGGCTCAGAGCCTGGAGCCTGTTTCCGATTCTGTGTCTCCCTCTCTCTCTGCCCCTCCCCCGTTCATGCTCTGTCTCTCTCTGTCCCAAAAATAAATAAACGTTGGAAAAAAAAAAAAGAAAGGGAAAAGGATGGTGTAAAGACTGAGTATTAGAAAACACTAAAAGATAGCATTAAGTGTAAATAATTGTTCTAACAGTATTAAATGAGAATGCACTTTTTAATAATATTTGAAAGAAATGTAACTGAGCCATCACATACCTTAAATAAGAAGCTGAATACAAAATCATAGATTATATTATGAAAAGGATGTGGCAGGAGAGAACAGTGTGTCTATAACATGAAATTATAACTCATAAACCTTCAAGCTGAATAATAAAATACAGAATCATATAAATCAAAAACTGGTTTTAAAAAAGGGAAAATAATATCAGTAGCAGGACACTCCATCATACCTCTCAGTCCTTGTTAAATCAAGCAAAGCAAAAATGAATAAAGATATGGACAGAGAATCGGGATGCTTTGGACAATAACAGAAAGCAGAACTCCAAACAGCATAAAAATCAGGGAAAATATTTCTTTTTTTTTTTTTTTTTCTTGGTCTTTCGAAAGAGGAAGTTTGAAAGAAATGCAGTGGCTCTGATGTCAGAAGAGACCAAGGCATCTTTAATCTTCTACTCTGGAGTTTTCCCTGTGGCTAACTGCCCTCCCGGCTGCAAGATTAAAATCATACTTTTCATCCACACATGCAGACATGGCAATGTCCTGGGGAAGGAAAGGGATAATTAATTCCTTATTCACCTCTCTCTCTCCCACTCTCAATCTCTCTCTCTGTCTTTTGACTACAATAATCTTTAATAATCAAAATACCAACAGCAGATTTCTCTTCAACTTGATCACTCCATGAGCAGACATAATTGTACTATTATACAATGAAAATAAGTTAAGTATTCTGCTAATGGAGTTAGGAAAATGAAACAAAATGAACTGAAGAAAACGAGACTAGAATTAATAAAATGGAAGAAGAGAATACTGATTTTTTAAAACTTCAAAACAATGGAATTGATAAATAATCCTCATAGATATTTTTGCTAGAAATCAAACCAATAATAGATAAAACTATTAGTGTAATAAAAATATACTAATACACAAAATTAGAAATAAAAATGGAGATATAACTGGGCTGTAGAGCATTTTTAAAGTATAAGAAGTATGTAGCAAAATACATATAATGAAAAAAATACAGAAAAAAATCATTTCCTATTACTCTACTTGCAATTATCATTTAAAAATCACAACAGCAAAAGTTCTAGTGCAACAGGAACTCTTATAAACTACAGCGAAATGTGGAAAACGGTATAATCACTTTGGAAATCTGGGATATGTGTTAAAGCTGAACATATACATTCCGAGCAACTCCAGTCCTAAGTACAGAGCTAACAAAAATCTATATAACAAAATACAGATAAAGTATGTTCATAGCAACATTGTTTGTGGTAGTCCAAAACTGAAAACAATCCAAATGCCACCTACTATAGAATGAATAAATGCTGGTTTATACATAAAATGAAATTCTATACAACAATTTAAAAGAACAAACTATAGCTAAACCCAACAAGAAATTAGAAATATAATGCTTAATAAAAGAAGCCAGACACAGAAGCATGCTCCGTGATTCCAGCTATATGATGTTCAAAATTAGGCAATCTAGTTTATAGTAATAAAAACTGGACTAGTATTCACCTACAGGAAACGACCAGAAGGGAGCCTGGGAGAGGCATGTTCTCTATCCTTATCTGGATGGACATTACGCGATGATGCATATTTTTGGTAGAAATTCATTGAGCTGTACATTTATTATTTTACACATTTCTCCACTTATGTTAGACTTCAATAAAAAAAATTACTTAAAACACTTACGAATGACTTGGTTTCAAAATCTTCCACCACTTACTTCATGTGATGCCCTGGGCAGGATATTTAACCTCTTCAAGCCTCAGTTTCCCCATCTCTGGGATAATAATTGCTCCCTCTTCATATGGTTGTTGTGGGGAGTAAATAAGATCATTTATGTAAAATCCTCAGCACAATGTTTGACATCTAGTGAACCTTGAATAATTGATGGTATAATTGAGAATTATTAACCTTTTATTTACAGATCCTATAAGTAGAACATGGCAACATATTACTAAAGAAATTAAATGACTTAAATGTGTTCAGAAATTACATTAGATAATATACAGATAGATGTTTATAGATGATATTTAATGTTTATAAAAAATTGAGGAATGTAAAGGAAGCCTTGGAATTTTACAGATGTTAATATTTCCTATTATTAAATAAGACATTGAGTCTATTATTTGACTGAGGTATCAATGACATATAACACTAAGTTACAGGAATACAACATGATTCCATTTATTCGAATATATATTATGAAGTGATCACCCCAGTAAGTCTAGTTAATATACATTACCATATGTAACTATACGTTCTTTTTTCTTTTGATAAAATCGTTTAAAATTTACTCTCTTAACTTCAAAATATATAATACAGTATTATTAACTAGAGTCACCACATTGTATACTTCACTCTCATTGGAATATTATTTTAATAAAGATTTCAAATAGCCTTTTTCAGGAAGTAAGACAAAATTATTCTCAAATTCATTGAAATGGATGGAAATAACCAATCTATGGTTGTGTGTGACTGGAACCCAGCACAAGAATTATATTTGTGATTATTTTCCTGTTTTGCCGTGCCTAGCCCCACTCCCCAGTAAATAATTTTCCAAGTGAGAAGGAAAGAATGTAAAGATGTAGTTCTAACTGGTGAGATCACATGATCACTTCTGTTGCCCAAGTTCAGATGAACCAGAAACTGTATATTGAGATAAGCATTTGGAAATCTGGCCTTCCAAAAATAAAAATCAGATTCTGGCAAAATAAAGAAGTTGAAGGGGGGAACTTTTGGACAACCTCAATATCGATATCTACAAATCATTATCAAGATTTTAAAAATAATCTCATACGTGAAGGAAATCTGTTTCCAAGTACAATTACAATTTATAATGGTAAAAACTTAAAGGCAACCTAAAGGTTCAAAAATAGGGGATTTAGTTTAGTGAACTGTTGTAATCTTTATAATACTGTAATCAACATTATTAATTAAATTATTTTACAATCAACATTATTGGGGCACCTGGGTGGCTCAGTCGGTTAAGCATCCGACTCCTGATTTTGGCTCGGGTCACGATCTCGTGGTTGTGAGATCCAACCGCACATTGGACTCTGCACTGACAGCATGAAGCTTCCTTGGGATTCTCTCTCTCCCTCTCTCCCTGCCTCACTCCCACTTGCTCGTGCACATGCACTCTGTCTCACTCTCTCCAAATAAAAAAAAATAAACTTCAAAAAGAAATAACAAATAAAATAAAGTCAGCATTATTTACTAAACTTAAGAATTTAATGACATGAAAACATTGCTGACATGCTACTCAATAAACAAAATTAACAAATTCTAGATATGAAAGTATATATTTTGTAAATACATGAAAAAATAGAAAGATAGAGGCTACGACATAATATAGTAAAATCCTTAAAAGTAGTTATTTGTGTGGTGGTGGAAGTATGAGGACAGTTTTATTTGTGTTTTTTTTTTTTACTATTTTCTGAAGTGAACTTGTATTCCTGTATTAAGGAGAAAATTATAAAATGCTTTTTTTCTTTTTTTAAAATTTATTATTGTTTTATTTTTATTTTGAGAGAGAGATAGCAAGCCAGTGGGGGAAGGGCAGAGAAAGACAGAGAGAGACAGAATCCCAAGCAGACTGCACAATGTCAACACAGAACCTGATTCGGGGTTCGAAGCCATGAACTGTGAGATCATGACCTGAGCTGAAATCAAGAGTCGGACCCTTAACTGACTGAGCCACCCAGGTACCCCTAAAATGCTATTTTCCTAAATAAAAAGCAGAAAGTGAGGAAGACCACAGAACAACATCAGGTGTTGCCAGATTGATATCCATTGTGAAGTCTGGTCTTTCCCTTCTTACCATACTTAACTGGTCAAGTCATTTAACTTCTCTGTTTTTATAAATGTAAAATGACAAGATCATTACATTAGTTTCTAAGAACAGAATAAATAATACTGTCTTTAAAGTTTTACATATTGAGAGGCACCTGGGTGGCTCAGTTGGTTGAGCGTCGGACTTCGACTCAGGTCATAATCTCATGGTTTGTGGGTTCAAGCGCAATGTTGGGCTCTGTGCTGACAGCTCGGAGCCTGAAGCCTGCTTCAGATTCAGATTCCATGTCTCCCTCTCTCTCTGCCCTTCCCCTGCTCGTGCTCTCTCTCTCAAATATAAATAAACATTAAAAAAAATAACTTAAAAGTTTTACATATTGAAATTAGCAAAAGGAAGCCAAATGAGACAAATGTGTTGTAAAAGAACTGCAAGGAAAAATAAAGTTATAAAAAAACACTATAACTCATTTTTTTAAAACGACTTTGGGGTCTTGTCTGAGATAAAACTGCAAGCCAATGGCAGAACTGCAATAAAGTCCTTGTATTATTAACAATAATTAATATTTAAATAATTATTTTAATGGGAATGTAATTACAACCTATTTTCAAAAGTTACTACTTTTTTTAATTATTTTTTTAATATTCACTTTTTCAACTAGTTTCTCAACAAGTATTTCAGTGCCTAATACATGCCCGGTTCTAGCTTGTACATTGAGTCTGCAGTGATGAGTGAGTTGAGAGCTCTCAGAGGATAAGTAATGGGGCACCATGTCAAACACAGCGGGTTCTCCTGAACATTCTTTCACATCATAGTGTAAGTCACAGACACTGGTGCCCACAGTTCTTTGGTGCAGCAAATGGAAAATAAGCAGAGAGGTTCTAGGAGACTGGGCACTGGCCATAGTCTGTTATCTGGCTTAACACTTAAGGATTAACACTAAAACTTGCATGACAAGTTGACTTTAATCTTAATCTTAATCTTAAAGATCCCCCAAATCTGATTGTTTGATTTATTTGATACCCATTTTTAAATTTCTGTTTTCTTAAGCAAGTAAAGTCTACACTAAATCTTAATGTGTATCTTTAGTATGAAATTGGTTATTTATTAATAATATCAAATTTTTTGCTATCCAGGTCAGATCATCAAAAAATTCTAAAGTCATCTTCCTGAATTCTTTTTCCTTTACTAACCAAGCCTTCAAAAGTGCAGAAGAGCATCCTTCTTTGGCTTTTTAAATTTAGGACATGTTATGAGATGATCTTGTGTTTTGACTGTTCATTCTTATTTTGTAAATAAAAGGGAAATATAAATTGTATTCAGCTATAATAATTGTTAATTTATCCATTCCAAAAAGTCTTTAGAGAATAAATTACTTAAAATTATGAAACTGTGTTAATTAGCATTACAATATTCTACTGAAATATTTCTCTATTATCTCTTATGAGCCTTCCCCAACACACATGACCACTGCCCCCAAAGTAGTATAACAAGAACAAGTAATTACTACTTGGTTTTCTAAAACCTACTATAAACCTCATATATTTTTCAACAACTGTTACTCACTGGAGAATTAGTGGAATTAATAAAACAAAATTTAGGCTATGGAATATTATATCTTCAATGGGAGTTACTATTTTTGTTATGCTGAATGGACTTTTTTTTTTTTTTTTTTTTTTTTTTTGCCAACATGCTTTTTATTTGCCCAATAGTGGTATTACTATATCAGCTTTCTTGGGGAAATATTTTGTATGTTTTCTCACTTTTTACTGCTTTTTTATTAATTCTTGACTTTTTTGGTGAATTATATATACAAAGAGGCTTAGAAAATACAAATAAAATATATAACTTAAATAATGAAAAAGTCACTTATAAATTCATCAGTCTGAGGAGTGTAATGTAACCAATACCTTAGAGAGCCCTGTGCTATCCTTCATGATAACATTGTCCCCAATTGCCACTAACATTGAAGTCTGTATCAATCCTTCCCCTGCTCTTTACAGATTTAGGACACATGTAAGTATCCTCATACAGCCTAGTATTTTTTAATTTTATATAAAAGGATTCATATTTACATTTTCAAGAAAATTACTTTTTTCCCATAATATCATACCATAGATATTTACCCGATGTTAATTTAACTTAAACCCAATGTTAAGGTTAATTTACCCAATGTTAATAAGACGTTCATCTCATCAATATTCCAAAATTTACTTATCCATTCTACTAACAATGGGTTTAGAGGTGCTTTTCAGAATTTTGCTACCATGAAAAATGCTGCCATGAAATCATTTGATCGCACAGTGTAGTAACTAAGTATCTAAGACTGACCCATAGTAGGTGGCATTTGGACAAAAGGGCTTCTAGGTAGCTTATAGGTATTGTCTAAATGCAAACTAACGCCTTAGTTTCCTATTACTGCTGTAACAAATTAGTACTTAGTGGCTTCAAACAATATGATTTATTATCTTATATTTTTGCAAGTCATGAGTTCAAAATTGATCTCAGTAACCTAAAATCAAGGTGTTAGCAGGAGTGTGTTCCTTTGTAAAGAATATAGTGAGGGATCCATTTTCTTGCCATTTCCAGCTTCTAGAGGCTGCCCACATTTCTTGGTTGATGGCTTGCTTCCTTTTTCAAAGCCTGCAATGGCCAGTTGAGTCTTTCTCACATCAAATCACTCTGACACTCATTCTCCTGCCTCCCTCTTCCGTAGTTAAGACCCTGTGATTATATTGGGCCCACCAGAATAATCCAGGATAATCTCCCTATTTTAAGGTTATCTGATTAACAACCTAATCTGCTACCTTAATTCCCCTTTGACTTGCAACATAACATATCCACAAATCTGGGATGATCACCTGAACAAATTTAGGACATTATTCTGCTAACTGTGGAAAATTCCTGAAAGAATTATGGATACAGCAGTAGCATGTGAACTTCAATAAGACTCATAGAAAACCTTCAGTGCTGTCAAGAGAATAGAATTAATGAAAGTGAAACCGTGTCCCATAGGGTTAATGACGTGAAGAGCAACAGAAAATTTAAAGATTGTTTTTCAGGAGCCCATATCCCCCTAATCAACTATTGTCCCATTTCAAAAAAAAAATTTTTAATATTTATTTATTATTGAGAGACAGAAAGACGAAGAGCGTGAGCAGGGGAGGAGCAGAGAGAGAGGGGGAGACACAGAATCAAAAGCAGGCTCCAGGCTCTGAGCTGTCAGTACAGAACCCAATGCAGGGCTCGAACTCATGAACTGTGAGATCATGACCTGAGCTGAAGTCAGACCCTTAACCGACTGAGCCACTTAGGTGCCCCACTATTGTCCCTTTTCAGACTTGACTAACAAATCCACTAAGCTGTCTCCACAGAGGCCTGGACTGACACAAATAAAGGTTACTGGTATGGTTCCAGCCTATGAGCAACAAGGTCCTACATTACTTCCCTGAGACAATGAGCCACAGAGACCATCCAGTTTACACCAGCTCTCAGAGTATGTACATAGCCCCTCTCCTTGTCCTACAGATGACCTGATGTCAGAGGCAGAATTTTACCTCATTATACTGCTAAGTCTCCACCTCAAGATAAACACAGGATATATGCTACCTATACGTTTGTTAAATGTATATGCTCTCTTTCCTCATCAATAGTCAACTTTTCCCACCCTTTTCATCCATATGTATGTAATCCCAGTCCCTGTGATTATAAAAACTTGCTCTCATCTCACTTGGGTGAGACAGATTTGAGCCAGCTTCCTGTCTCCTCATTTGGCTGCTTCTTGAATAAACCCTTTCCTTGCTGCATACTTAATGTCTCAGTGGTTGGCTTTGCTGCATGTTGGGCAAACACATGGGTTCAGTTACAAAAACATTACCAGTTTAGACACTGAGACCATTCAAAATGAAAAGAAACATCTGGGCTCCCAACTTTTCAGTAGGCAAGAGACAGGCTTAGAAAACTACTCAGTGGTAAACAAGGGACTTTCTTGTGGAAAAAGAAAGTTACCTTGGATGGGAAAGTCAAGAACCCAGAAGACATATGGATCCCAGGGAACAAAACTGAGCTTTAGTAAGAAGCATTCTTTGCATCCAGAGTACAAAGCCCTGACAACACGTGCTCAGCCAGACTTCAGACTTCAGAGGTTCTATGGCCCTGTGACTGCTAGGTGCCTATTTCTCCCTATCTGAAACAGGAGTGTCTATTGATTGTCTTGTTCCTGTTTCACCCACCACTTCATATTAGGTGAACAGGTAAGAAGATAACAGTCTTTAATTTATAGATCTCAAGATCAAGAGGAGCTACATCTAAGATTTGCCAGGCTCTGGACCTGATGCAATTCACAAAATCATAAACTTCAAGTTTGATGAGACTTTGGGGACTTGAGGTAGGTGTATTTTGCACATGGGAGGCATGAGGTTCACTGGGACCAGAAGGTAGAGTGGGGTAGATTGCTACAGGAATGGTCCCCAAGCGCCACACTTCCCAGTTTCCACATTCTTGTATATTTCTCTCCTATATTGTGCTGAGATACATGAATTGTTTTGGTCAATGGATATCACCAAATGTAACATACATAGAAGCATGATAAGCAATTGCATATTAGGATTTGCACTCCTAAAAGCTGCTGTCATCATGTGAGAATGTCTTTTCTAGCTTTCTTAGGGATGAAAAATTACATAGAAAAGTTCAAGCATTCAACCTACCCCCAGTCATCCCTCAGCTAAATGCAACCAGATAGGTGAGATTAATCAAGCCAATTATAGAATTATGAGAAATTTATTAAGTTTTTTCCATTTTAAATGACTATCACAGGGTGGTTGTGATATAGCTATAACAACTGATACAGGTATACCTGCAACTTTTAAAAATCTGTCACTATTTCTTCACAATTTATTCAATGAGATCACTTTCCTTGGTCTTAGATAAAAATTCTACTGGGTCCATGGCTTTTCACCATTTTCTTGGATAATGAACAGTCACACAGTGTCATTTCAGAAGATAAAGTTTTACTCCAAAGTATTACTCAGAATTGTGAATTTGACTTAATGAAAGTCTTCCTTAAGGCAAGGGAAACAAAAGCAAACCTGAACTATTGGGACCTCATCAAGATAAAAAGCTTGTGCACAGCAAAGGAAGCAATGAACAAAACTGTGAGGCAGCCTACAGAATGGGAGAAGATATTTGAAAATGACATATCTAATAAAGGGTTAGTATCCAAAATCTATAGAGAACTTATCAAACTCAACACCAAAAAAACAAATAACTCAGTTAAGAAATGAGCAGACGACATTAACAGACATTTTTCCAAAGAAGACATCTAGATGGCTAACAGACACAGGAAAAGATACTCAACATCACTCATCATCAGGGAAAAACAAATCAAAACTGCAATGAAATATCACCTCACACCAGTCAGAATGGCTAAAATTAACAACTCAAGAAACAATAAGCATTGGTGAGGATGCAGAGAAAGGAAAGCCCTCTTACACTGTTGGTAGGGATGCAACAGTAGGCAACAGTATGAAGCTGTTTGCTTCTCCAAGACCAGCAGAAGAATCTTTCTAGTATGTGTTGGCAAGACAGAGTGATCTAATCAGGAGATGACATCGCCTTTGCCATCTTATATTGGTGAGAAGCGAGCCACAGGTTCTGTCCACACTCAAGGGGAGGGTATGATACAGAGCATAGCATTGGGATCAACTTGTGTTATGTCTACCACAACATCTTACATTAAATTCATTCTTGAACATTGCATGATTTCTGAAGCTACAGAAAATGATACTTTTTAAATTATTTTCTTGTTACAAATATAGAAAAATACCATAATTTCTTTGTGTGTGTATAGAACTTGTATTATGTGAAATTACTATATTCACTTATTAATTCTAGTAATTTTTTTGTAGATTTCATAATAGTTTCTTTGTAAGCAATCATGTCATCTGAGAATAATAATAATTTTACTTCTTTTCCTATTGTTATGGCTTTTCTTTCTTTTCTTGCCCTACTGTACTTTTTAGAACATTCACTGCAATGTGGAATGGAAGTGGTGAGAATGGACCCTTGACCTCTTCCTGATTCTTGGGGAAAAGAACAAATAACTTTCTTTGTTCTTTTTGTTGTACTTTTCAACATTAAGTATATGTTATATGTGGTATGGTTTTTGTTATTTGTTTGTTCTCACAAGTGCCCTTTATAAGGTTGGGGAAGCTCCTTTACCTCCTTCCCTTGTTGACTAAATTGTTTTTATTACAAAACAATTTTTTTTAGTGTAAAATTGTTATTGAATTTTGTCAAAGCTTTTTTCTGCTCATTCTGAATGGAACAGTGACAAAATTTCCTTGCTAAAATCTATTCAACCTATTCATGAGCTACATAAATAATTGTTTTCAGCTATTAAGTTGGGAGCGGATAATTATGCAGTCATAGATAATTGGACGGTTTGGGTACAAGAACATAGGTGCCATCATAAAACCCAAAATATGTGTCCTTGGCTTTGGGGCATGCTATATGAATACTGGAGCTTAGTGTTTCAGGAGAAGCAAATTTAGTGTGTTCCAGAAACTAAAGAAAGCCCAGTGTGGTCACGGCAGAGTGGGGTGGTAGGGAGATGGGATTGGAGATGGTGCTGGAGAGGTAAGCAAGGGCCAGATCATACAAGGAATTTGAGTCAATGTGGAGTTTGGATTCTATTCTTCTCTTAATGGAAAGCCATCAGAAAAGTTTCCCAGTGAACAGAGAACTGATGTGATCTAACTGAAGTTTTGAAAAAGACACTATTAAAGACCCTCCATATAAATAATTAGTTATAAGTAGACAAACGGAGACTAACTAGAAGGCAGTTTCATGTAATACAAGTACAAGATGATGGAGTCTTGGACTCCAAGGAGGAAGAGATATCAAATGGGAAGTTTATTTTAGGGGAGTTGAAGATATAATTTCCTGCATTCTTTCTGTTGTTTCTCTATTACTCAGTGTTCTCATTAGGAATGTCCACACAAGTAAACTCTTTAAGACCTCATTAACTGGGGGTACCTGAAGGGCTCAGTCAATTAGGCTTCCGACTTCGGCTCAGGTCATGATCTCATGGCTCGTGAGTTTGAGCCCTGCATCAGGCTCTGTGCTGACAGTTCAGAGCCTGGAGCCTGCTTCAGATTCTGTGTCTCCCTCTGTCTCTGCCCCTCCCCCCACTGTGTTCCCTCTCTCTCTCTCTCAAAAATAAGCAAACATTAAAAAAGAAAATACGACCTCATTAACTGGCCACCATGTTTCCACTTTTTCCTTGCCTAACAGAAAACTCATAGCCAAATTACTGGTTCAAACTTGGAGGTTATAGCATGTATATCTGTGTACTATGTTCCCCATCACTCTCACCCATTTCTTCTTTCTATCCTTGTTTTCTCTTCCTTGATTTCTTATTTTGCATTAGACTGTCCATGTTTCTAAATGGCTTCAAAATTTGTATGGGATCAAGAGTTATGTAAATATATGTATTAAGTAACTCCACATGAGTCAAGACACCAAGGTTGTTTTAATCTTTGGTTAGGAAGTATGAGAGAGAGACTGGACAGAGATTGGCATGGGCTAGGCTGGGCCCAATTGTTTGCCACCTGTTTTCTTGAAATGGCCCCAAGCATGGGAAATTAACAGCCCTTCTCACATGGAGACAGCTTTGTAGCAAGACAGCTCTAGGCCTGGCAGTAGTCATAAGTTCCTATCTTAATGTAGCTTCTCGCCATTATTCCTTAACCTTCTATAAACCCTGTTAAAAATTAGATCTGGCCTCAGTATGTGGGAAATTACAGAAAAGGGGATTATCCCAAGGAATAGCAGTGTTTGTTTCTCCAAGACCAAGGGGATGGTCACTCTGGTGATTAATGATGGAAGGCAGTTTTTCCAGGAAAATATCAGACCCACAAGAGGAGCTAGTTGACTACCTGGAAAAATAGTAAGGCAAGATGGCAGGAACACAGCAAGTCAGTAGTCTGTTTTTGCACACAGATAAAGCCACAGCCTGAGGAATTCCAGCTGAGAGACATTTTGTAGGGGTTAAGCTCTGAAAATAAAACTGGAAGATGTTTAGATGATACTAATTTCGATTAGACACAAAGAATAAAGACTAGAGAAGGAAAAGGGAGCCAGGAGGAAATTGAGGAAGAGGAAGAAGAAGTGGAGGAGAAAGAGGGGAAGGAAGAGAGAGAGGCAGGTGTAAAACCATCCCTACTTACCAATTCCACCCCTCTGTATAAGCCCTGTTCTCATTTCTAAATGTTTCTGTGTGGATATTTTTTCCCTGTATATTTTTTCCCAAATGAGTGCCAGCCTAGATATTTCAGAATGAATTATGACTCTTTGTGCATTTAATTCCACAACCCTGCCCTTTTGATTTATAAGTGAGAAACATAGACCTATTTAGAATAGGATGACATGATCACTCCACCCCAAGGTCATTGTTATTTTTTGAAGAGGCAGCCTTTGATATAAACAAATTTGTAAAGCAAAGCACAGATACTTTCATGTGCCAGATCCAATGTAGTAATTTAATAGCTATGAGATTATTTAAATAAATACAGTCTGCAAAAATAGCATTATAAGGCCATTAGTTTCAGCATTTACTTAGAAAGTAACATCGATTCTGACAGAAACAATGATCTGGGATTTGTTTGAAAATTATATTCTCCTTCATGGGAAAAAGTTTTTCCTAGTGCCTGCTATAAGCAAAGGAAAAGACATAAGAATCAATGATGATTTTCCCATTAATATTACAAATATTCCACAAAAATATACCACATTATTTCTGTATAGTTACGCCTATATTTTTCCTTCTTTAACAGACAGCCCTTTTTCTTCAAAGAAAACTTCATATTCCAGCACTATCATGACAAGATCTTTATAAAATTTTCAGCCCCAATTGGATTGCTTTTTTTTCTCCTGAGCAGCATACAATCCTTAAACCTCACTAGAGGACTTAATTATGTACTTTTTCATAGTGTTTACTGTTTATATGAGTTACTTATACTTCTTCCCCCAGGGTTATCGGAAGGTCTGTGATGGTGATACCTGGGTCTTAACAGGTCTTACTGACCTATGTTGAACATAAGCTTATTTGTTATTATAAGAATGAAATGCTATTTTTTAAAGTTTTTTTTAATCTGGAATATCAATGTATATATTTCATTGTTAAAAATAAATAAAAGCTGTCATTGACACCAACGTACTCAAAGTCACTTGACCAGCCCCTTTCCCCAAAACAGCAATAATAGTGACATGTACTACTTGGTTAAGTGCTCATGATGCTGCCCACTGTTTAGCACTTCATATAGGTGAGCTCATTCAGTCCTCGGAGCAACCCATGAGGTGGTCACTACTAAAATTTTTGTTATTAGTCACATTTGGAAATGTGTGTGATAATCAGGCAATTTTAAAATTAATTTCTAGTGATAAGTAACTTCAACATAAACTGTAGTACCCGGATATCAGGGTGGCATCCCTTCCCTAGGTGGAGAGTAGGATGACCTGACAGGATGGCCCTAAACAGAAAGCCAAAAGCTGACAAGTGACACATATGAAATAGAAGAAAGACATATCTAAAATCTAATGGTTAATGACAACAGGAAGAGAAGCCCTGATACATAAGCAACATGAGAGAAAGTCTTATTACCAAAGAGAGTGGAATATTCAGCCTATTTCTATGCACCACTGTTGGTTCCTACAGTGGAATGGCTTTGCCATTCAATACTTATTATCAGTTAGTAATTTATGAGAAGTGAGTGAGTAACAAAAAAAGGTTGAAGGAATCTATTTAATATTTAAAATTTTTTAATAACAAAAGCATGTTTAAAGAAATGGAAGTCACGTGATAGGAAAAGACAGTATCAAGACACTGATGCCAAGCAGAACATGTTCAGAAAAGAGACAAGGAATTACTACTAAGCATTCCTGGAATGGAAGGGCATGGGAGACAACGGAGAAAAGACACATCTGTGGCAAAGTTAAAAGCTGGAGTCGAAAGCCAGACTACCCAGGATCAAATTACTCTAGGACTCACTGCCAACACGATCTTGTGCAAGTTCCTTAACTTCTGCAGGCCTCTCTGTTTTCTCATTCATAAAATGGGAACCATTAAAATACCTACCTCGTAAGGTTTCTGTGAAAGGTAAATACGTATAAATTTCTATAACAACATCTAGAACAGAGTAAGTGCTACATGTTACCTGTTATTTAAATCATCTCACAGTTTTTAAATGTAACCATATTTTCATATAAAAAGTGCGTAAAGATATATTGAGACCATCTTCAAATACTAAATAATATAGGAATCTTAAGTTGGTTTTTGCCTGAAATTTCCTAAAGGTTTACGATTAGCTATGAAAGTTTACCCTTCTCCAAAATAATAAAACAAATAAAACAAAGTTTTTTCACTATTTTTAAGATTCCCTTTAAATAAATACTATCCTTTCCTTTCCTAATGAATAGATTTTAAAAGGTTAAAATACAAGTTTTAAGCAGGTTTACTGACCAGCTGCCTAACTTTGGCTACGTGGGGACCTTGGCTGGTAGCACAGCCTGAAACAAATCGCTAATACTCCAGATCTTAGTTGCCATGGGTGTTTGAAGAGGTCCCTATGCTTTCTCAAGACCTTTTCATGACAGTGTTTAATGTTTTTCATTCCCTAACATTCATTCAAATGCCAGAAGAAGGAGTCAGATTTTAGCAGTGGTCTTAGCTGGGGTTCCATAACAAATACCACAGATTGGGTGTCTTAAACAACACCAATTTATTTTCTCACAGTTTTGGAGGCTGGAAATTGAAGACCAGGGTGCCAGCATGGTCAGGTTCTGCTGAGGGTTCTCTCTAGATGGCATGTGTCCTTGCAAACAATCTGGTGTTAGTGTCTCTTTTTATAAAGGCACTAATCTCATGACTTCATCTAACCCTATGAATCTGGAGTGGTGAACACATTCAGTCCCTACAGGGATAAATCGAGCAGAGATTAGGAGTATTGAAATTATGTATGATACTGACCTTATGCATGTCTACTGTGGTAGATACAGCTTAGTCCTTTTATGTCACTATTCTAAGAAAGATTGTGTAATTATCTGACTCTATGTAGTAATATTTGATAGAAAGGAACATAGAAATCCTATATTAAAAATCTAAACAGATCAGAAAAGCAAATCCTAAAAATGTACTAGGGTCTATCTTTACAGAGATTATTTTGGAAAATATTTCATGTATGTGTACAATAACGTACACTTATGTGTTCAATTTTAGAGTTAAAAACTGCAAGTGCTATCTATATATGCCCTTTGAAAAGTTATAAAGGAATTTAATGAACTTAGCTAAATACTGCTCTTCCAAGTCACTTACAAATTCAAATTACATGAAGTCAAAAAAAACCTTTTAAAAAATGAAAATATTTAAACATTTAAAATGTTAACATTTAAAATATTTCACTTTAGAAAGAACATGAGAAATCATGTTGATTGACTATTTATTTTACATGTCGCAGTGATTTAAAAAATGCGTATCCACCTCACGTCATGCAAATCACAAGGATTCTAGGATCTTTAAGCATCATGCGTATTATGAGTTAGAGCCAAATTTCCTTTTATAGGAACACATTTCTCAATTCATAACGGAAATAAATGAAAGAATGTAGTCTAATACAGGCAGAGTAATTTTACACACAAGTTTTCCAATAATCCCTCTAATATAAAACATGGAGTTAACATATAGCTGGAAGCAATCAAGTCACTGTGGTGTCATACAGTGGTTCCTGAATGTCAACTCATTAAGCCAGTGCCAATTCGGAAAAGACTTCTCATCAGTATGCATACAAATAAGAAACGTGGACAATGAATGTACTGAGTTATCACAAGGCTAAGTATATTCAGTTGGAGCAACATATCGGTAACAACTAAATATATTCAGTGTATTCTGAGGTTATGATTGATGATTTTAAAAAATCATCAATGACTTAGTTCTATGAAGGACTTCAAATTACTTTGAAGTTCTCAAGACTTGTGAAATACAAAGTTATGGGAATCATTGGTATCACAGAAAGTGCAAGTGGTTTGGTTGTCGTGTACGACTGGATTCAAATCTCAACTCTATTACCCATGATTTGGATGACTTTGGGTTAATAATTTAACAACTCCGATCCTTAATTTTATCACCCCAAAATGGGGTCGTTAGTGACTATTTAGAAAGTCCTTTTAAGGATCAGGTGAAATTATATGTCAAATGCTTTTACCATGAGTCTGTCAGCAGTCACTTAACCAACCAAGGCTACTATTGTTGTAGTGTTGGTTGGGTGGAAGTAATGGTAGCAGAGATAGAAGTATTAACAGTCATGCCTTTTTTATTATTGTTGTGGGGGAAAAAAAAGCAAAACTTTTTTGTTGCTAATCACATAGAGAATTCCAGAAACAAAACCTGCATATAACATTCTTTCTCAATAATGTACTTCTCTTTGTCAGTTAATGCTATGGCCAGTCACTGCTGCACACATGAATGCATTGTGACTTCTGATTAACTCTTTCCAAATAAGTTCAGCTCATATCAAGAGATTAAGCTAACTCATATGTGATTAAGCTAAAACATGTGTGATGTTGGTTTCTGCTCTCTGTGCAGTTTTAAACTGTTAAACCCACACCAGCTGCTTTCATAAACCAGCAATTCTAATCATCCAGTATCACTCCTCGAGGCACATTAGATTATAGAAAGAATGCGATAAACCAACACGAATTTTAGGTTTTCAGCAGATTTATTTCAATTTCTAATCAAACTCATTCCCAGCGTTTTCCCTGACCACTCTTGGGCAAAGAGATTTAGAGTAAAGAAAATTGAATTCAGAGAATGAACAGATGAAGATTTTGTGCTGACAATCCCAAACCATCTCCTTTTGTTTCTAGTTATCCACAACAGAGCTCCTCAAAATGATAGCCTCATCATCTTGATAATTTAAATGCCTTTTAAAAAACCACCTGTCCCTCAATTCAAAATATAAACATGACAAAAGATCAAGGAGCTATCTTACAACTTGAACATTTATTGAGATTCCTTATGAAGAAAAATAATTTGATTCTGGAGATAGGGGCAATAATATACACTATTATAAGAATTCATCCAAAAATAGTAAGACTTAAATAATACTTACTGTGCTGTAAGCACTATTTTCCAAGAGTTTAACGTGTATTAACTCATTTAAAGCACCCAGTAATTCTGACAAATGAATGATCTTCTTATACCCCTTTTTCAGATAAGAAAACCAAAGCATAGGAAGTTAAATGTCTTAAGATGGTAAGTGGTAAAGCCAAGGCTCAAATCTAACTGTTCGATTCCTTGACGCCTCACTCTTAATGCTCTCATCTTTATAATGGTTTAAAAACTATAAAAACCAAGATTGACGGTCAAAGATTATTTTAATACAAAAGATACCTAAGTGATTATAAGCTCATTTTACTTTTTGTATATTGACAAGATAGCTAGAAATTCACAGCATTATCAGTCCCACTAATAGTTGTTACAACAAAACCACTCCTTTTTTTTTTATTTT
Organism: Herpailurus yagouaroundi; assembly: GCF_014898765.1. Lineage (NCBI taxonomy): Eukaryota > Metazoa > Chordata > Mammalia > Carnivora > Felidae > Herpailurus > Herpailurus yagouaroundi. Next base: position 62,923,495 of record NW_024412376.1, read on the forward strand.
TTTTTATTTTTTTTTTCCAACGTTTATTTATTTTTGGGACAGAGAGAGACAGAGCATGAACGGGGGAGGGGCAGAGAGAGAGGGAGACACAGAATCGGAAACAGGCTCCAGGCTCTGAGCCATCAGCCCAGAGCCCGACGCGGGGCCGGAACTCACGGACCGCGAGATGGTGGCCTGGCTGAAGTCGGACGCCCAACCGACTGCGCCACCCAGGCGCCCCAAAACCACTCCTTAATAAAGTAACTTGAGCTTATCTTAAAATTTCCGCTTTTTATTTTATTCCTTCCCTTGTCTTCACTCTATTCTTCCCTATCTTTTCAAAAGAGTCTTCAAGTGTCTGTTTCCAATTTCTTCTGTGTTCCTACTCTGACTTGTCTTCTTGTGTTTGCTGGTTTGCAATCGCTATTGATGTGTTGGTTGTGTTATTTTTTTCTGGAGTAATAGAAAATAATAAAATTTTATTTCACTCTATTCTTAGTCTGTTTCGTTGTCCTTCCTTCAGTTTGTTCCAATCATCCCCCTTTCATCGAGCATTTATTTAATTAGCTTAGATTTACTGGTGAATCTTAGAACACCTAAATGAATAACAGGGGTCATCATCCCTCAAGAAATACAAGATACTAACAGAAGAAAATACCCTTTCTTTGCTAATTTCCTTATTCACTCCAACCCCAAGCTCTGCTCTTACCCCAGTCCTAACCCCACCTCATGGAATACACTAACCAGAGCTTCACCTATCTTTTAAGTACAAATACAGGAAAAAATAAATAATTTCTGGTTTTGTATTGCCATTTTAGCCCGAATATTTGAAGATGTCTCACTAATGCATGCACTTGACTCAGGTTAAAAACACTCTGGTTTAATGTATACAATATTCAAGGGAAAATTAACCAAGGAAAATTTTCAATTCAAAGAAGGGCCACGTATCTGTAATATGTAGCTCACATGAGGATGGACATGTTTAAATGAGAAAATGCCAAATATTCCCTTACGATATAAAGTGACAGTGTGCAAAAGCATTTACTGATTTTCCTCTGTTAAATTCATTATCTTACATAATGGTCTTTCCAGGTAAATCAGCAGAGGGACGTAAAATTGCATAAATTTGTTCACCAGGTTGTAAACGTGCCAGAGTAGCTGTTTTTCAGGTATCTGAGTTGACCCAAAAGCTGAATGCTCATTTGTGTTGGTAAGTAATAAAATACTCAAGCCCGGACCTCACTCTGGTCAGGTGCCAAACTAATTATCTATTACCTGATATTATCCAGGAGTGCTCTTTACATACTTCTGATGCAAGAAGGTAAAGTACTTAATCCTTCCTCCAAGTACACTAATCCACAGTCAGCCTAGATAAAAATAAAACTGAATAATGGCCATAATTTTAAAGCAAATCACCACATAAGTTCACCAACAAGTCTTGAGGCATTGCTAGTGACCAAGTGGAATGTTGGTAGTGTCATTTCTTACACTTGGAAGCAATCTACGGAAAGAGAGGAGGGAACAAAACAATAAGATTAGCTGATCCAGCAATATGATTACTGACAAAAGAAGAAAGCAGCTCTTTTTTATGTTGTGTTCTTTCTTTGTTATATATATATATATATAAAAAAAGAATAGTTCAAGCTTACATAGTTGGGAGTGAGAGAACCAGGAAGACATTTGAATCATGTGACTTATTACATCGCTTTTTTTCAACGCGCATTCCAATAAATAGCTGGGTTTTTTATACCACACTGAACACTGCTATGTTTAAGCCATTATAAAATCACTGAGTTGAGCTATGAAAACTGCCATAATAAGAAATTCTAAGCTGGGTATCTATTTATTACAAATAGTAGTAATGCAAAAGGAAGAAATTCTAAAGAGATCCAATTAAACCTGCTATTTATTTGCTTACTTATTAATGAAGAAATATGAGTGATATCTCTTTTCTTTTTTAAATTTAATAATCTTGCAGGCAAAAGTAAATACTGGAGATATACTACAAGTTACATTTAGTAGATTTCAAGGCAGTACTATGAGAGGCTTTGTGATGCTTGGGTTATATGTAGTGAATAAGCCTTGAAAAAAGACATCAATCAGGTCCTGTGTGGATGTGTCATAGTCAAAGCTCCTCATGGACCATATGAGGTGCTTGCAGTACATGAATTTTACATCTTCCTAAATTAAACATCCTATTTTATTTTCAATACAAAATATTTTGTGTTGTTTCTATTGTACAAGTACTACTTGATTTCTCATTCTTTATTTTTTAATCTCTTACACACGTATTGATTTAATCCTAAACACCAAGTAATATTACATAATACTGAAGAACTCTAGGCTTGCAAGTAATCCTTCTAATGATTCAGTTGAACTGGAGACTTGGATAATAAATTTTTTTTTAACATTTTTTATTTATTTTTGGGACAGAGAGAGACAGAGCATGAACAGGGGAGGGGCAGAGAGAGAGGGAGACACAGAATCGGAAACAGGCTCCAGGCTCCGAGCCATCAGCCCAGAGCCTGACGCGGGGCTCGAACTCACGGACTGCGAGATCGTGACCTGGCTGAAGTCCGACGCTTAACCGACTGCGCCACCCAGGCGCCCCGAGACTTGGATAATAAAAATAGACTGAAAGGCATTAAGAAATTGATACATAAATTCATCACCGATATAACCAATTTACTCAGCTAGGTGATGTCTAGGGATGAAAAATAATATATAAGATTGACCTTACTTTTGTGTTGTGAGTTTTTGTCATTTTTCAATTAGTAGTAATCATGCTTCACATAAACGTCATTGGCTACCATACCACCACTGCACAAAACTACGTGTCATTTTTAATGTAGTTTTTATTGGTACAAATTTTCGTCTAGAATGGCAGCAAGAAAGGAGTGCATACCACTCCAAGTAAATGAATAAATCCTAGATAATCATTTTTAAAATAAAATATGAGTCATATTTAAATTTAAACTCAATTTGTATATTATAGAGACACTGTTGAAGATACATGTTGGGGAATTGATTGTAGATGGCTTATGAAAAAAAGTTGTAATAATCCACTTCTAAAAACAGCAGAAAATCATAATGTGATATTATAATGTGATAACATTTTGTGATTATGCTTCAGGATGTAAATTTCAGTTATAAATTAATCGATTCATTCAGTATTTACTGAATATCACCTCTCCTTCAGACACTACGGCTAAGCCCTGAGTCTGCAACAGTGATTCAAGCCCAGTGGACTACGAAAGTAAATTTATGTCTACAGTCAGTAGAAAAATGACCTAAGAAACATAGACAGTGACTACACTTATTGTGGTGAGTCCTGAGTAATGTCAAATCACTATGTTGTACATATGAAACTAATATAACATTGAATGTCAACTATACTTTAATAATTTTTTTTTAACTAAGTGCAAGAGAGTTGGAGTCAGGAAAGAGGAAATATCTGGTTAGAGGCATCAGCCTTTCCTGGAGGAGGGAACATTGAAATCAAAACATGAAAGATGGTTAAGATTTCAACAGATAATTAGAGAGAGGAAGGCTTTCTCTGGGAGTTATAATTAACAGTATGTGCAAAGACAGAAGGTAAGAATTCAGGAAATACATAGGGAATTCTCTTGTAGTATTGTGTCTAGGCTCGTACTATCATTTATACCCTTCAGATGCGATTCTGGGTTGAGTGATTTCTATGCAGTTAGGAAATTTGGGAAGGTCCTTCATTTCTTCTTCTTCGAAAATTATTTTCTCAGTGAATTTTTCTCCTCATCCTCACAAATACATCATCCAGGACCAATTCCATTCCTGCCCTGCTCCAATCTATTTTCATAGCAGCAGTCAGACATCTTTTATAAATGCAAGTACAAACATCTCTCTTCTCTGTTTGGAACTTATCGATGTTTTCCTTTTTCAAAGTTCCTGAAATAAGCAAAATAAAATCTAACAAAGTTTTATCTGACTCAGATCTGCTGAAAAGGTTCTTCCCACTTCCTAAAAACTAAATTCGCCACGCTAGTTAGCATCATTCAGGTACCAGCGAAATGTCAGTTTCTCAATTATTTCTTTCCTGACTCATTGAATCTAAATGGGCTTTCCTTTTCATTCTCTCTTGTGGTACCCAATCCTTCTTCTTCCCTTTGCTTATTACAATTTGCATATTCATTAATATGTTTACTTATACGACGACTCTCATCACCCGTTCCAGTATCTCCTACCCAGCTAGACTAAAAGTTCCATTAGAAAAGACATCAATCTACATCTGTTTCACCACTGCAGACCCATTACTCATGTTGTGTCTGAAGAAAAGAGGGGACACAGTGGTTAAGTATGCCTAATTATTTTACAACTGAAATTCACATCCTGAAACATAGTAATAAAAATACATAATACTTTTCTTACAGTGGCTTATTATGACTCCTGTTTTCATTGAAATATGAGTCAGGATTTTTACTCTACAATTAAGAGGAGAAAATATTCCTTGATTGTCAAACTTTAAATTTTACGAGTTGATTTGATTAGTGATGCTCTTTCTATATTCAGCTTACTTTCTCAAGCATCTGGGAATCCAGCAGTAAATTTTTAAAATTATAATAATGCATTTCCTTCTTCATCCCTGGAAAGTTATAGAAAATAAACACACACACACACACACACACACACACACACACCACAACTATGTAATTATAAAAGTTGGCATTCCACTTGAATCTTAGCCCTCTTACCTAATATGAAGGAGGCCACCATAGGGTTGAAAATGAGAATAGAGTGAGGAAAATAAATGCTAAAATTCTATTTCCAGTTTTGTTCATATAGTATAGCAAAGTGGAGTTTCCAAATATTTCTCCTATCTCACATCTTCATCTACAGCATGACCTTTATTTTAACCAAAAGGTGGGGTCTATGAATCACCTTGAATATACGTAGACTTCATACTGAGGCATAGGATATAAGCTGCATAACTTCTGAGGCTCAGTCAGAAAAGGTTGTCCTTATTTGTACCTTGTTAGCTGGAACTCTTGCACTTTGACTCTTGATCCAGAATGCCCACTGTGGCTGCCATGTTATTAAAAAGCCAAACCACTTGGAGAGACCAAGGGTAGTCTCTCTGGTTGGCAGCCCCAGTTTCAAGTTCTCCTTGTACAGGGAGCAGATATTCAAATAAACAAGAGATGATTCCAATAGATAATCCCAATAAATGATTCCAGCCTCTATTCCTCCAGGCAGCTCCAGCCTTTCAGTCTTCCCAGCTGAGGTCCCAGACATCATGGGGCAAAGTCAAGCCTGCAATGTTGTCCCTTTTCCAAATTCCTCACTCACAGAATCCAAGAGCATAATAAAATGTTTGCTGTCTTATATTGCTAAATTAGGAATTGCTTGTCAGAAAGAAAAGCCATGACATATAGTCTAATTGTTTCATTCACAAACAGGTCTAGATACCACAAGCAAACCCACTGCTAGTAAAGGGACAAGATGGTTGTTTTATATTCATAGGTGGATCGATAAATAGGGCAAGTAATCCAACTAGGCAAAACTGCAAACTCCAAGGCTGAAGAGAAGAAGGACACAGGAATTAGTAGTCGTGTTCAGGCAATGTTCCAACTAGGAGAGAGGGACCGCTGAACTAATCAAGTCAGAGCGATTCTGAACAGCCAGCCAGTTGCTGAGGAGCAGGCTCTGACAAAGGGAAGGTTTAGCATTCAGGTTTGCTTCTATTCTGTAAGAACTCTCTAAGCAGTTTGCCAGGAAGCTCTAGAGATGCAGAACTAGGATCAGAACTTCAGGTCTTATTATCTCAGTCTCTGTCTCTGTCTCTGTTTCTGTCTCTGTCTCTGTGTTTATATCTCTGTCTCTGAGTCTATCTCTCTCTCTGTGTCCATCGCTGTCTCTGTGTCTGTCTCTGTTGTCTGTCTCCGTGTGTATCTCTTTGTCTTCGTGTCTAATCCCATCCCTTTTTGAATCGCTTGGCTGGATTTTTACAAATTTTCAAAAACCAGCTTTTGGTTTCCTTTATTACTCTATTTTTTTAAATTTCTTTCGTATGTAATTGATTTCTGTTTTATATTTCGTATATCCTTTCTTCTACTCACTCTGTTTAATTTTCTCTTCTTTTTCCAGATCCTTTTTTTGGAAGCTTAGGTCACTGGGAAGAAGTGCTTCTGCTTCAATTAGGATTACTTGAATTGGAGGCGCCACAGTGGCACAAGCAGTTAAGTGACCGACTCTTGATCTCGGCTCCGGTCATGATCTCGGGTTCATGAGATGGAGCCTTGAGTCGGACTTTGTACTGACAGTGTGGAACCTGGTTCAGACTCTCTCTCTCCCTCTCTCTGTCTCTCCTGCCCCTCCCTGCTCTCTCTAAATAAATAATAAATAAATTTTTAAAAAGAAATACTTGAATTGCTTTTCCCTTGTGATTTTTTTAATTTTTAAGAGAAAAACATCTATAAAATAAGATAATAAAAGAAAAACTGAAGTCAGTAACATGATACAATTATGAGCTCATCTATACTGTATTTATGCAGAGTTTTTGACCATCACTTGAACTTTAAATACATGGTTCTATATATAACTGAGATAAAACATGTTTTTCTAAGTTACATCTTCAAAAATAAGACAATGATTAATAGCTACAGGAAAGATAGACAAAAATAAACAATTCTGGCATTTTCAGAAAAGACCCTTGTGCTTTCATTTTCAAAATCCACCATGACTGCAAACTTGCCAAGTGGCACCCTTCCTGAGTCCAGCAAGACATGCTGTTTGCTCAAAGCCACCGTCCATTTTTAAGGCATTGATGTGCTGGGATAACTATTGATGCGAAAAAAATATCTGGTTTAGCATTTTATTCATCCTTTATTAAGCATCAGTTATGTACATGGCACTACACAAGGCATGGTATGAATTACAAAATTAAAAATTGTCCTTCCTCATGATGTTAGAAAGGTGGCTACGATGTAACCAGAGGGAAGTAAGTAGAAAGGGAAATTCTTTCTGGGGCTGAGTATTAATTATTTACGAAGGAAAAGGGTTTTAAACTGAACTTTCATTCATTTGTTGACAATGATTGAACAGCCACTTGCTAAAACCAAGCACTGAGGTAAGGTTGCAGTACACAGTGTTTTGATTTGCTATAGAAGAAATGGAAGGCAAGCCAGTCCCAGGGAAGCGTGTCCCCTCTCTGAGAGCTTCTTCACTGCTTCGTTTTGTACCCAATGTAGAGGGAAAAAATGTAAATGTATCATTTCCAGGCCTTCTACCTTTATCACTCCCTTCTCTCTGTTCTACTCACTTCTGCTTGGACAGATTCACCTTTTCCTGTGTTCTCAAAATGAAAATCTATATTCTGATTTCCCTGAACTCTAGACCTCCAAGATTCATCTTCCTTTCTAAGACTCTCTGCAGGCATACCTTGTTTTATTTGTGCTTCACCTTGACATTCTTCACAGATACTGCATTTTTTTTCCTTTTCTTTTTTTTTTTTTTTTTTTTAAAAATTGAAGGTGTGTGGCAACCCTGTTTGGAATAAGTCTATAGACTCCACTTTCCCAACCATTTGCTCACTTTGTGTCTCTGTGTCACGTTTTAGTAATTCTCACAATACTCAAACTTTTTCATTATTGTTATATCTGTTACTGTGATCTGTGATCAGTGATCTTTGATGTGACTATTGTAACTATTTTGCAATGCCACAAACCTTGCCCATATAAGATGGAAAACTTAATCAACAATACTACATGTGTTCTGACTGCTCCACCAACCAGCTTTTTCCCAATCTTGTCTCTCTCCTCGGGCCTCACTATTCCCTGAGATACAACAATATTGAAATTAGGCCAGGTAATAAGCCTACAATGGCCTCTAAGTGTCAAGCAAAAGGAAGAGTTATACATCTCTCACTTTAAATTAAAAGGTAGAAATAAATGATTAACCTCAGCAAAGAGGGCATGGCAGGCCTAAAGCTGAGCCTCTTGTTCCAGTTAGCAAAGTTGTGACGGCAAAGGAAAAGTTCTTGAGGGAAATCAAAAGTGCCATTCTAGTGAATATATGAATAATAAGGAAACAAAATACAGCCTCACTGCTGATATGGAGAAATTTTAGTGGTCTGGGTAGATTAGCCATCATGCTCCCTTAAGGCAAAGTTTAATCCAGAGCAAGGCCCCAATCTCTTCAATTCTATGAAGGCTGAGAGAGGTGAAGAAGATACACAAGAACAGTTTGAAGCTAGAAGAAGTTAGTTCATGAGGTTTAAGGAAGGAGCCCATCTCTACAACATAAAAGTGCAAGATGAAGCAGCAAATGCTGATATGGGAGTTGCCGCGAGTTATTCAGAAGATCTGGCTAAGAGCGTTAATGAAAGTGGCCGTGCTAAACATTTTCAATGCAGACAAGACAGCCTTCTTTCCATTGAAAGATGCATCTATAACTTTCATAGCTAAAGAGAAGTCAATGCTTGGCTTCAAAGCTTCAAAGGACAGGCTAACTCTTTTGTTAGAAGCTAATGCAACTGGGACTTTAAAAATTGAAATAAGTGCTCATTTCTCTCTCTGAAAATCCTAGGGCCCTGAAGAATTATGGTAAATCTACTCTGCCTATGTTCTATTAATGGAATAACAAAGCCTGGATGACAGCACATCTGTTTACAATACATTTTACTGAATATTTTAAACCTACTGCTGAGACCTACTTCTCAGAAAAAAAAAATTTCTTTCAAAATATCACTGCTCATTGACAAGGCACCTGGTCACCCAAGAGCTCTGATGGAAATGTACAAGGTTCGTATTGTTTTCATGCCTGCTAACACAACATCCATTCTACACCCCATGGATCAGGAGTCATTTTGACTTTAAAATCTTAAATTTCATAATGCAATAGCTGGCATAGATGGTGAATCTTCTGATGGATCTGGGCAAAGGAAAAGGAAAAACTTCTGGAAAGGACTCAGGATTCTAGATATCATTAAGAACATTCATGATTTATGGGAATAGGTCAAAATGTCAACATTACAGAAATTTAGAAGAAGCTGATTCCAGACCTCCTGGGTGACTTTGAGGCGTTCAAGACCTCAGTGGAGGAAGTGACTGCAGATGTGGTGGAAACAGCAAGAGAACTAGAATTCAAAATGGAGCCTGAAGATGTGACTGACTTGCTGAAATCTCATGATAAAACTTGAACAGATGAGATTTGCTGCTTGGAGATGAGCAAAGAAAGTGGTTCCTGTGATGGAGTCTACACCTCCTGAAGATACTGTGAAAATTATTGACATAACAAAAAAGGATTTAGATTATTACATGAACTTAGTTGACAAAGCAGCAGCAGGGTTTGAGAAGACGGACTTCGAATTTGAAAACAGTTCTATTGTGGGTAAAATGCTATTAAACAGGATCAGATTGTATGGAAAAATAAATCCAGAAGGGAAGAGCTAAGCAATGTGGGAAACTTCACTGTTGCTTTATTTTAAGACACCCCAGCTTTCAGCCACCAACCCCTGATCAGTCAAGAGCCATCAACATCAAGGCAGGATCCTCCATCAGCAAAAGCATTATGATTCACTGAAAGCTCAGATGATGGTTAGCATTTTTTAGTCACAAAATATGTTTTAATGAAGTTATGCATATTTTTTTAGACATAATGTCATTACACACTTAAAATGGACTATAGTGTAAACATAACTTTCATATTCACTAGGAAACCAAAAAAGTTATTTGACTCACTTTATTGTAATGTTTACTTTATTGCAGTAGGCCACAACAAACCCACATTATCTCCAAGGTATGTCTGTGCTTCTTACTTTATAGTTATTCCAAACCCAAACTGCCCTCAATCTTCATTTTTTTAATTTTATCCTTACCACCCCTCATTTTATAATACACCCACATATGCATGCAGGTTCATTTGCTTCCTGCTTATCATGTGCTTCCTATTTCAGTTAATGGCATCAAGTTCCACTCTGTCACTCAGAGTAGTAACATCAGACTCATTTGGGGTTCTTTCCTTGACTTCATCATCTATCCAATTGGTCATCAAATTCTGAATATTCCACATCATCTGATTGTTCTATCACTACTGTGTTAGTTCAGAAAACTGCCATCTTACTATTACAATAAATTTTTTGTTCTTTTTCATGCAAATATATTCTCTTTGAGCTCAGTCCATCCTCAAGGGCAGCAGTCATAGACTTTTCCATAAGGGGCTAGAGTATGTTAGGTTTTGCAGGCCATAGGTCTCTCCCTCAACTACTCAATTCTGCTGATGGAGTACGAAAATGGAGATACACAATATACAAATTAATGGGCATGACAATGTTCCAATAAGACTTTATTTACAAATACAGATGACATGACAGATTTGGCTCAATAGGTGTGGTTTGCAGACTCCTGCAGTAGGAGTTTGTCCCAAAAACTGAATCTAATAATAGCCCTTAATATTTTCTGTTGAGTTTATCTTACCTACAGGAATATTTCCCAATGATAAGTTCCCGGCAGTCATATGGGATTGTAAACATGACAAATGCAAAGTTATCTGCACTATATTAAACATGCAGTCAGAATCACATTCAATTTTCAGGTGAGTTTTTTGCATGGATTCTATCTTCATGTATATTAACTTGCACTTTAGTAGCAACAAATAAAGGGATAAATAAGCAGTGAATAATTTGTCATTAGCTGCTATTGTAATAATGGTTTAAAGTTATTATGGAATGATGTTTTTTTAATTAACCATTGTATTTTTTATTCATCATTATTTTTTTAACGTTTATTTATTATTGAGAGACAGAGAGAGACAGAGCATGAGCATAGGAGGGACAGAGAGACAAGGAAACACAGAATCTGAAGCAGGCTCCAAGCTCTGAGCTGTCATCACAGAGCCTGACGTGGGGCTCGAACTCACAAACCGTGAGATTGTGACCTGAGCCGAAGCTGGACTCTTAACCGACTGAGCCACCCAGGCGCCCCATTAATCATTATTCTTAAAGCTTTTCACCCACTCAGGTTGAGACATGGTTCATGGAAAGCACAAAATGCAGCCAAGACAAGACCAAGTATTTGTTCAGTTTAATCTTTTGAAGTTCATTTTAAGTACAAAAATTGTGAAAGATATACCTTTCATCTGTAAGAGTCAGGTTGTGTTGACAGGAAAAAATGGTATGCAGATTTATGATGCTTTGACATTTGGGTCCTTGCTGATCCTGACAAGACTGCGTCTCCCAGGGTTACCTCATTCCTAGAGATAGCAAGTGACTCCCCTGAGTTGTGGCTTTTATGTGCAAGCAGACCAATGCCGAGTTCACACCCAACTACACTTTCTTTATCAGCCTCTTACAGGTTGAACCACATTGCCTCTGCCCTAATATCACCTCTAGGCCAAGTTCCAAGCAACTAGAGGCAATCCCTCCACCCCAGAGCCTGATGAAATTATTCCAAAAAGCCACTCCCAAATCTGTTTAGCTTGTGTACCCTGCCTTGCCCATTTCTTCCATGAAAACAACAATTAAGACTTTTGCCCATGCTTTCCCCTTGCTCCTCTGCCTCCTGACTGACTTTCCCCATGTGGCATCCCACATGCCTCCTGTTTCTAAGGGTCTGTGAGTATACAATTTTCTTTCATAACTATCATTTCACATCTCTGTGTCTTACCATACCTGATTGAAATAAATCCTGAGTACATCTGAGAACAAGGTTCCAGAGGTCAAACTTGGGACCTGATCATAGAGTCTTTACTCTGTCTCCAAAGGTGTCAGGTTCCCTTTTCAAGTCCCACCTGACCCTTTCCAGGCAGTTCTAGTGCCTCTGAAAACTACTTCCCAAGCAAAAGAGAAGGAATAAGTACAGTTGATTGGGGAATGCTGTCTGGTTGGGCACTGCTTTGAGTGATTTGGAGCAGGTCAACTTTAACCAAAAAGAGACACGTTTTCTGTGGTTTTCAAAGCAAAGCAGATTTTCTCTTTTCCACACAGATACACATAGATTTCAGTCCCTTCCGTATCTTGGAGGCTTGTTTTGGCTCACAAATCCCTCTCACAATTCTCATTTGCTTAATTGATCAGTCTACCTCTCTCTCACATACACACACACACACACACACCCCAAATTTATGAATATCAAGATGAAAACAAAATAAATTGCCCTTGGGTTTGAGTTGCGGGTCCTCTAAAGTGTGGGACATGGGGCAGAATCCTTCTTACGTGGGACTCAGGGAAGTATTAAACCTATTAGGTATTAAATCTTATAACAAATATATACCATTTAAGACAATATAGTATTGCTAAAATAATGGAGCTCTGCCCCAAACCCAGAAACAGACCAAGGCATTTATAAAAAAAAAATATATGATGTTTGACAGAGAAATAATAAAAATCGAGTATGAAAAGTTTCAATAAATGGTCCTAGGACAGTTGCTTATTTCCACAGAAAGAGCCACGTAATGTCCTAGACCTAAGTTCTACAACTTGTCCCGTGTTTCTTCTGCCACCTTTTATTGATCAAAGCAAGTCACAAGGCCAACCCAGTTCAACACAGTGAAGAAACAGGCTCCAGCTTTTGAGAGAGGAGCAGCAACGCCATATGACAAAGTGATATGGGCAGACAGAGACATGGATCGTTAAGTGGAGAGTTGCCAGATTTATCAAATAAAAATACAGGAACTCTAGTTGAATTTGAATTTTAGAAACAATTTTGACTTAGTATAAGCAGGTCCCAAATATTGCATAGGATACACATGCACTAAAAAAAATTCATTGTTTATCGCTTCCAAATTTGACCAGGTGTCCTGTATTTTATCTTGCAGCACTAATTAATTGTCATTATTAAAATGTTGACCACAAACATGGACTTTTAGTTTATATAAAACAGTCATATCTTCAGAAATCTTGGCCAATAAATGTTGCTAAAAATATATGTATGAAGAAACATTTTAAAGTGTAGGGGTTTAGAGCTCTTCACAAATACTAACAGCTTATCCGTAAAGTGGCAAGACCAGAATAAAGCGATTTTTACTTAGCTGTTTTGTTATCTTTAGATGCATGATTCCTCCATTCATCAGTTGACTAAATGTACAAGTCAGATTTACCAACCGATTTACATTCATTTTCCTTCTCACGTCTGTCCCCAGCGCACTGAGAGAATGAAGAACTATCCATCTAGTCATTACAGTATCGCAATGGTGGATAGATAGTTCCACTGTCCCTCAGCTTTCATCTTCCAGGACCTGTTCTGCTCTCTCCACCAGTGGAAACCTGCAGTGACCGACCAGAAGAAAGTTCCTCAGCAGGTCACACAGGAGACGCTCAGTGGAGCACAACAGCTTTCCGGGAATACATGATAGATTTTATAATATTTCTAAAGAATCTTAATCTGGCAAGAATAGTACTATCTAATATTTATTTTTATCTCTGATTTCTGTACCTCTGACCTCTAGTCATAGTTTTACTGAATTCCTTCAGGGTGCATAACTGTGCACTGGGCTTGGGATACATGAGACCCTTATCCTTAAGGAATACTATTTAGTACATGAGAAAAACAGAAATATAAATATATAAAAATAAAAGCATGGAAGTCATTTTTCTAACAGCTGAAGAAAAGAGAGGGCTATTATCCAAAAAGCTTTAGTGAAATAAGGGAATCATGAACTGAGTTTAATGGAGGGGATCGTGGGACAGACTGAGCAGAAAGAAGAAAACTGTGCAGAGTCTACTGGTTGTTCTACAGGATCCAGTATCCCCCCCCCCTTTTTTTTTTTACCTTAGTTTAGAATCTTCTTGGGGCACCTGGGTGGCTCAGGCAGTTAATCATCCCACTCTTGATTTCCACTCAGGTCATGATTCCAGAGTTGTGGGACTGAGCCTGTGTCAGGCTCCACGCTGAGCCTGCTTAAGATTCTCTCTCTCTCTCTGTCTCTCTCTCTCTCTCTCTCTCTCTCTCTCTCTCTCTCTCTCTTAAATAAAAAAATTGAAAAAATATTTTTAATTAAAAAGATAAAAATAAAAAAGAATCCTTAGAGTGTGGCGGTCACCTGGAATACGGACTACATTACCCAGACCCCATTGCAGCTAGGTTGTGGGCTTGTCGTTAAGTGTTTAGCCAATAGAATGTAAATGAAAACTTGTGTGCAATTTCCTGAAAACGTCCTTAAGGAGGAGAGCAGGGCTGCCTTTCTTCAGCCTTTCCTTGCTGGCTGGAATGCTGACAAGGGCGGCAGCAAGAATAGCCCTCTGGAAACGTGAGGTACAATGCTGACGGTGGTGGAGAAGCAAGACCTACCAAAGGAGCCTCGTCTGGGACACCACACAGTGCCACAGTGCTCACCCTAAGAGCTTACCTACAGATTTCATTTTCATGACTGAACATTTCTCCTGTTGAAGCCCCTGTTGGCGATATTCTACAAAATAAAATAGTAACTACTCATAACGGCTACCTAATTTAATGGCAAAATCAACTGCTTAATAGGAAATCAAAACTATGGATACCAGAATATATTTCCAAAAAGGAGTGATCTTGTAATGCTATTAGAAGCTTGTTATCCCCCAGGGCCATTCAGGCAGGTTTCCAATTGAAGACCAAGGCAATGAGGAAAATATTTGAGACCAACTCTAAATGAGCCTGTCGTTGAAGAGATTTATTTTCAAGAAGAGATCATAGGGTCAAAAAAGAAAAATAAGGATCATTTGCATTGAAATAGCTCTAGCCAGTTCCTACCAAATTGGGCTGAAAATAAGTGCAAGTTGAAGTTGCTGTGAAATTAAATATAATTTCTGGCCAATCTCTCTTAGCTCTTAAAGATCGCTGCTATTGATTTGTAGAATAGCCAGCAAAACATCTCACATGGTGCCCATTTTCTGGAATATCAATCTGAACAAGGATAAAATAACTAACTTAGAGTACTTTTAACAAAACCTAATTTCTTAAAATTTTAACTTGCCTTCACCACCCCACACCCCCCCCCAAATAACCAAGCACAGAATAAACATAGAAAATTGAGCATTACTTAGCAGTTTGAAATATTTATTTCAAACACAATTGATTGAAAGAAATTTCTATTACCATTTCCAAGCCATTAATAGAATCCTCCAAATAATTCTATAAAGCATAGAATAGATATTCCTTACTTAATCTTTTTATTCTTTTTGATTTCTTGCTTTTAAACTTGCATTAATGTATTAGACTGGTGTTTTAAACTTCTTAGATAGTATAATTTTTTTTTCTTTAAGTTCTACCTATATCTTTCCACAAAGAATTTCAAAGGCAGTTGTGAACTTCTAATAACATACTTTATGTTATAACTTTTATATTCAGGAAAGGTAGACATTTCTGTGGCTCACCTTTTGGAGACCTTCCACAAGAGAGGCCAGTTCTGGCAAACCATATGACAGAGTGGAGTTGAAAATGGCCTTCACGCTTTCCATGCTCAGTAAGCAAGGTAAGCCACACCAACTCCATTATGACCAGGACAGTGGCCACTCTCAGTTCCACAGAAGCGATGAAAGATGTTGAAAACAGATCCACAAAGTAAACTCTGCTGTAGGTATATGATTCAAATATTCCAATCTTGATATGAAGTCTCTTATTAAAATCTGTTGGCCAGGGCGCCTGGGTGGCTCAGTCAGTTAAGTGTCTGACTTCGGCTCAGGTCATGATCTCACAGTTTGTGAGTTCAAGCCCTGCGTTGGGCTCTGTGCTCTCAGAAGCAGAGCCTGGAGCCTGCTTCAGATTCTGTGCCTCTCTCTCTCTTTCTGCTCCTCCCCCACTCACGCTCTGTCTCTCAAAAAATGAATAAACATTAAAAAAAATATTAAAAATAAAATAAAATCTGTTCAGCAAAATGTTTGTTTCAAAGGGTGACGAGGCAAAATAATAAATTAGATAGACAACTAGAAGACCCTAAAAAGTTCGAATACCTACATATTATTTATATATCTATTTGTATAACACTAGCCACACCACTATCTGTAATACAACATCCCTGCTTTTTTACATCTCAACTCACTCAAGTCAGTCTTGAGTGAGGATCATCAATGATGAGTTAATTAAGAAATACACCAGAGATTTATCAGCCCTTGTTTAACATGACCTTTCTGTAACCTCTGACAATGATGAATACTTCCCACCTCCAGAAAATTCTCTGCGCTCTTGGCTTCTGTAGCACTATTTGTTCTTGTTTTACCTCTCACCTCTCTGAGCAATCCTTCTAAGTCTACTTGGCTGCCAGTCCCTGAAGTGTTAATGTTCCCTAGGATCTTGGTCATGGTATTTCCTTACACAACACATTCCCGTGGCTCATGTACTATTCAACTGTTAAAGGATCCCGATTCTATAATATTATGAACCTCAGAACACTCCCATGATTCATTGCTATAATATACGTCGTATTCTGGATTTTCTTTCACTAGAATACTCCAAAGAAAAAAATCTGTCCCAAGGTACTTATTTCCTAAATATCTCCCCTCTCTCACCTCATCTTCATCCGGCCAAAAAATTTTATTTATTCTACAGGCTAAATATCCTTCATATTTACAATTTTCTCTTAATCTCCATTTCCACTAATTCTTACTGAGCGGTCAGCTGGACCACTGCAAATATCAAAAGAGAAACAAGAAGAAACCATCTGAATAGATTTATTGCTTTTAATTTCATCCCATTTGCATTTTACAACAGCTTATGTGATTCTACTAAAATATTTAATATAGCCACTTTTCTGTGCAAAATGGCATTCCTTCACCTATAAGATCAACATCCATATCTTTAGCAGGTATGAGAAGCCATCATACTCTGCACACCTTCACTTTTAAGCTCATCTGCCGCTTTCCACACATTCACCCAAGCTTCAGCCTCTTCAAACACTTACATTCACTCCATGTGCTTTGAACTTTCTTACCTCTGTGGCTTTGTTCATGCTGATTTTGCTAACTGGAAAATTCCTCCCTTCTTTTCTTGCTTGGAAAAGTTATCTTTTAAGATTCACACAATATCCTTTCTCCTGAGGCCTTGTCCTGTGCAGTATTTGATATCCTCTTTCTTGAAATCCTCTGCATTTTGTGTATGTTTTCATTACAGCAAATTACACAATGGCTTGTAAGAATTTCTTTACATGTACATGTTTGCCTTTCAAGGGAAAGGAACCATGTCCTATTCTTTTTTTTTTTTTTTTTTTTTTTTTTTTTGACCAACACCAGGCACAGTGCCTGGTGCTCAAAAGATGTTTGTTTTATTCGTATTAGGCATTAAAGGGAGTATATGGATAAAAGACATATGGTCTTTGATTTCAAGGGAATACGTTAAAAATCTAAAGATTTATCATGGAAAAAATATTTATGGATTTTCTTTTATTCCACCAGAGAGTAAAACAAATAAAATTTCCAAAGAAGCAAATTTTTGTTTAATAAAATAATGTATTCACTTATTCTTGGAGTTATCCAACAAACAAACAGGAAGTCCCAAGAGTTACTGAGTTTCCTGTTACTGGATTCAGGCTGAAACAATATGGCCTAATCAAACAGAAGATGGGTTATATTCAATACTTGTATTGGATGAGGGTTTAGACCTTCACAAGTCTGATGTTACTCTGTGAGAAAAAAGAGATATGTTTTGAATGATTTTGAAATAATCTCTGGAGGAAATAAGGTTACTTGGTATCTCTGCTTTAACTTTGTGCTTCAAATGCTAATTTTATTTTTTTTTTTAATTTTTTTTTCAACGTTTTTTTATTTATTATTGGGACAGAGAGAGACAGAGCATGAACGGGGGAGGGGCAGAGAGAGAGGGAGACACAGAATCGGAAACAGGCTCCAGGCTCTGAGCCATCAGCCCAGAGCCCGACGCGGGGCTCGAACTCACGGACCGCGAGATCGTGACCTGGCTGAAGTCGGACGCTTAACCGACTGCGCCACCCAGGCGCCCCTTCAAATGCTAATTTTAAAGTAAGTTCAGCATTGATAATAAGAGTTCACTGAAATATTATAATTCCACAATATTCTGGGAATGCATAACTAGAGACATTGTACTGGAGTTATTTGGGAGGAAAGCAACAAATATTTAACTGATTTAGGGTACTTAGAAAAGATGGACATATGAGTCAGATAAATGGAAGGTCAAAAAGCACCTTTGTTACCAATAAAGATAAACTTTGTTAAATGATAAGTCACATTCTTCTGCGGGTGTAATAAATAACTCCTGCATTAAAAATATTCTCCCCCCCCCCCCCAACAAAAGTGCAGGCTTTTCCTGTTGGGCTGCCAGAGAGTGGAAAGCAAAGCAGCAGAAATATTGGGAAGACCCAGAAAACATGGAGCCAACTTGGCTTTGTTTCTTCTCTATTTTCAATAATCAATGGAGGGCAGTGAATGAGGAGGTGAAAAGAAGCTAGAATTGCTTCTTTTACAGATTCCTCAGCAAGGATTAGAGGAGTTTTCTTCTTCTTCATGAAGAAGAATGAAGAATAGGATGGTTTTATTATACTCGCAAGAGGAATGTCATTTTTCAGTTGCCTTTTATGCTACAATTGACTTTACATGTCAGAAAACACAATCTTGCTCAGTCCTGAAGACTAACCTCTTTCTTCAGAATGACTTGTTTTACTGTTTACTCATGCACCCATGCATTCAACAAACATTTGTTAAATGCCAACCATGCTCCTGGTTCTTTTGTGTCAGTGATCAAAGACAAATAGGAGCGCCTGGATGGCTCAGTCTGTTAAGCATCCAACTTCGGTTCAGGTCATGAATGGTTCGTGAGTTCGAGCCCAGCATTGGGCCCTGTGCTCACACCTCATAGCCCAGGGCCTGCTTCAGATTCTGTGTCTCCCTCTCTCTCTGCCCTCTCCCTCTCATGCTCTGTCTCTCTCTCTCTCTGTCTCTCCATCTCTCAAAAATAAATAAATGTTAAAACAAATTTTTAAAAAAAGACAAATAAGCCTCTATGTCATTGAAGCGCTCTAGCTGAAGAAATGGCCTATTAACTGAGAAGGAGTAGGAGGAGGACAAGAAGGAGGAGAAGTGATATACAAGATAATTCAGAGGACTATTATATTGTGAACCCAAAAGTGAAGGAGAAATTAATTACTGGAAAAAAGGAAAAGGGATATGGTGATTGAAAATGCCCAGGATGAAGTGGAGTCCTGATGCAGGCTTTGGATGATTAATAGGCACTTACTAGGAGAAAGTGGGTAGGAACAAAGATATCCCTGAAAAAAGAATGCCCATGGGCAAAGGTACAGACATTTGCCTATACAGAGCTTCGTAAAGCATTAAACTGAAATGAAAGTATGGCACAACTTTTGATATATAAAATAAATATATTTGATATATATAAAATACACATGGGCACCTGAATGGCTCAGTCAGTTGAGGGTCCAACGCTTGATTTTGGCTCAGGTCACGATCTCACAGTTCGTGAGTTGGAGCCTTGCCTCAAGCTCTGCCCTGACAGCATGGGATTTGCTTGGAATTCTCTCTCTCCCTCTCTCTCTGTCCCTCCCCCACTTGCACGTGCACGCAATCTCTCTCAAAATAAACAAAAAATAATAAAATACATAAAATATTTTCACATTTAACTTATGTTTATTAAAGCAAGGAACTTTGGGATAGTTTGATATGGTTACAAGGACCTAGAAGTGAGACATTTTGAACTAGTTAATAATAACCAAATGATTTAGGGATTTATCCATTAACCATTAATAAGTGCACTCTGGATCCCTCATCTTTGGTTGATTTCCAACAGTCATATCTCAGAGGTCTTGGCACTTGATGTCCGAATTTAAGAATTTATGTCTATAATATAAAGACCAAAAATATTTTGCTTCTGGGTCATTAAAATTTTTAGAATAATAAGCCATTCCCTTGCAGTCTCTCTATTTGGTAGAATGCCATTCAGGAATGTGTTCCCTATCTGAATTCTTAGGGGAAATAAAGCAGTGCTCTTATTAAGGAAATCCATTTCCTCCAAAAGGATAAAGTATGACAAGGACTGTTTTTCCAATTTAATGTAAATTTCATAACATCAGCAGTGTACCGCAAACTGCCGAATGGAGAGGCTCTCACGCCATACCCACAGAATATACAGGCTCAGAAAAGACAGAAATTACATTCACTTCAGCACAGGCACATCCTCCATACAGCTTTTTAAGATCTACCATGGTGAATCTATTCCTATCTCTTGAAGTCAGTCTATTAGATACCTTCTTTCAGAACAGCTAAAATGATGAGAGTTTGTTCTTTCTCCTTCCTCCCTCCCTCCTCGCTCTTTCCTTCCTTCTTTCTTTTCTTTTCTTTTCTTTCTTTCTTTCTTTCTTTCTTTCTTTCTTTCTTTCTTTCTCTTCACAGATACAGCACCAGTAATTGAAAAGCCTAACCTGCAAAACTGACAATTCAACTTATCTAGGACTATCTCTAAGTACAAGGTCCACATTATCTCAGCCTGCATCCTGTGTAATTATAGTATTTGGCTGGCACTGCTGAACAGGGGCTGAAATCCATCAGGTTCTAGTTAATCTGCCTTGAGTAACCACAGCTGGTTGGCCGGAAGAAAATGATTATGAAATAAAGTTGTTGTGTCTTAATAATAAAGATAACTGATATGCAGGACAGGATGGCTCTGAAGTTAACCTTTTCCTATATATGAAGACTGTATAATGTGAGGGAAGAGGAGTTACTTCCGTAAAGTCTTTTCTATTTTGTATTTTGTGTCTCCTTTCTTTTCACCTTATCTCATTTCCCACCAGTCCCGAATTTTCATTTCTCTTCAGTGAACCACATAGATTAACCCTTTGGATGTTTTCCAAACAGACAAAACTAGAAATTTATTGGGCATGAGATCAGCTTCCTTCTTTTTAATTAGTCTTCCAACTTAATCTTGTCTTCTTTTATTAAGAATCAGTTTATCTTGCTAAGGCTGAGACTGTGAGTTATTCACACTCCAGACAGGATGACGATGAATTTACATGGTGATATTAGATTAGATTAGTATGTCTAATGATAGGTGGCATGGTACAAGCTGTACATTCAACACTTAAAACAGGCTTATAGAGTTGGATAAAACTCCCCATCATCATCTATACAGCATGAACAACTCAGCACTCTTCCAATTCAATAATGTTGACTACTTCCAACAATAAAAGATGGTCATAAAATTGTTTATCCAGAAATTGTGGAAAGGCACAGATGGTGATAGGGTGGTTAAGAGCACAGGACCCACAGTCATATCCAGCTCTGCCATCATTAGCTGTGTGGCCTTGGGCAAATTACTTAACCTCTCTGTGCCTAAGCATTCTCTCAAATTTAAAATGGAAATGATAATATTAATAGCTGCCTTATGTGATTACCATGAGAATTAAATGAGTTAACAGATCTAAAGCCCTTACAACCATGCCAGGCATTTAATAAGCATGCTAAGTGTTCATTGTTGATAATATTAAAACAGCTGAAGAAACAGGACTGACTGGATAGAGATCCTGTTGTGTAGTCAGTAAGTACAGCTTGCAAGGTCTTTAGCTCTAAATTCTTGTGTTTGATACTTGACTTCAGGCTATTAACATTTAACCAGAGGCTCATAAATAAGATGAACTATGGTTAAACCCATCATGTTAATGTGTCTACTTATAAGAAAATAAAACTGCACATAAAAATGGTATGCCATGGATTTCGTTTGGCAGAGTAGGATGAGAACAAAAAAGGACGAGGGAATAATTTGCTACAGGCCAGTGGGTCTGGACACGGTGGCTTGCAGCCTCTTCCTTATTCCACTGTTACCATTGCCCTTACAGCACTGGGCCAGGATGACTATGGACACGACCCCTGCAAAGGAACTCATTTTAGTTTCTGGGTTTCCAAGTTCACTTTAGCATTCATGCCTTGGCTACCGCACTGACTCTTCTTTCTTCATAATTACATCTCTAATGTAAGTGCATCCAGCAAGGATCCTTAATTACATCCTCTTAATTACATACCTACTGCATATGCATGCCAACTCCTCTTTGTCAATGTTTAGTCAACTGGTTAATACTAAACTAAACAAATACATAGGCACATAAGAAAATCATCAGTGGGGGGCTTTCGGGTCAAAAGATATGCTGAGGAATATGTATTTAAAATAATTTCTCTTAATTTTTTTTGCGGTCTTTTAAGTGTTAGGAATTGCTTTTTAATCATGTTACAGTACCTCTTTTTCATTTTTACATATCTTTTCTGAATGTCAAAAAGATTACAAGGGAAAAAGTTTGAGGACAGACTCTAGACGTCCATTGTGTGTGTGTTTATAAGACATCATATATACATTTATGTATTTTTGTTGATCTTGCAATATCTTCCTTTATTTTAGCTGAATATAAAATATAAAAGTCAAAACATGTCAAAACACATAGATCCTCTTCAAATAAAAAAAAAAGTAAGCCGGGGCGCCTGGGTGGCGCAGTCGGTTAAGCGTCCGACTTCAGCCAGGTCACGATCTCGCGGTCCGGGAGTTCGAGCCCCGCGTCAGGCTCTGGGCTGATGGCTCAGAGCCTGGAGCCTGTTTCCGATTCTGTGTCTCCCTCTCTCTCTGCCCCTCCCCCGTTCATGCTCTGTCTCTCTCTGTCCCAAAAATAAATAAACGTTGAAAAAAAAAAGTAAGCCATCTATTCAAGAATCATTTTCATGTGTTTTATAATCTAAACTGAATTTCTACCTAATTACCAATTTCTCACCATAGTAAATCTGCACAGGTCTTATTAATGCCAAGGAAACATATTCAAGTGTCCTAATAGATAATTTAAGAATAGATGTATTTTGAAAAGGAACAACCACTGTCAATTGAAAAAAAGAAAAACTTTCTTTGTTAAAGTCTGATACAGAGGGCACGGGAAAGGATGGGGGGGAGCACCTGTATTTTCAGTTTTTGAGAAGAAACTGCTTTCCAGGCATCATCTTTTTAGGTGGAGTTCATAGTGGGGGATTTTAAGATCTTTTTTTGCTCCCAAAGTGTACCTCTAGATATGAGACTATATATAATCAAAACACTTTAGTAAAACATTAAGAAGTCAAACTCTTTTAAACATATCATTATGAAAATAGAATTTTCATAAGATCTCACTTTCTGAGGTTTTTATTTTTTTTTTAAAGCAGTGGTCTTTTTTTTTTCTTTAATAATATTCAGTGCTGCTTGTGTTTCCATTCCTGTAGTGAGCTTCCTAACATCTGTTTTCCATTTTTCTTTAATTTCCACTCATGACCTTTGGCCTATTCTCTGTGTTTGGAAAAAAACAGGAATTAAAGTTGACATTATCTCTATGCCTTCCCCAAACTGAATAAATTCACATTCTTAGCCTGCCTTATATCTAACTACAGGCTTTCTGACCACAAAAGCAATTTGTCTACCTATTGTTTAGGAAGATGTTTCATAATGTTCAAAATAGAAATAAGCAACCCCAGAGTCAACCAGAATATTTGTTCTAGATTTGTGGCCACTGTGGAGAATTGCTCTGGCCTAGTCCACTGTTCTAGAAAATTCCCAAAGCACAATAGAATATGAATGTCTTTTTATAATTATAGCACTTAGTCTCTTGCATGAGACTAAAGAATGTGATACTAATATGGTATGAGAATTATGTCGTACACATTTAAAAACATTAGGCAAATGAGGAGGTATTCAATAATAATGCTTAAGAAGCTAAAGTATTCACCAAAAGCAACGATGAATTAACCAAAGAATATTATACCGATGCAGAGTATGCATTATAACACAGAAAGCCTGAGCTATATAGAACCCAGAGTTGACAAATATTCTCAGTAGGTGGGTGAGCAGGTGACGGATTATCCAAGGAATCCCACATTTTTTTAAATGATGCTGAATGTAGTGTAATACGCACTTCTATATTTCCTTCTTCTAATCGAATTACAATTTACATACAAAAAAGTACATAGAGCTTTTGTACACAACTTGGTGAATTTTTCCATGTGTATATATTTGTGTTCCATGCCCTCTTAAGCATGCCTAAAGAAGATTAAGTTTCCTTGCTATCTGAGGCTCAGAAACGATTGTGTTAAAATATTATAATGCCCTTCAAGGTCTAATGATGTCTCTAGAATCTTTGCCCTTACATTAAAAGAAGGTTGCGCTTTATCTTATTTTGGTTCTTTTTGTCTCCTGTAGATTTTCTGTCTCCTTTTTGTTTTTAACTTAGTTATCTTCATGTGCCTGGACCTAATGTCAGGTCAAATAAGATGTTCAACAAATGTTTATAGTAATGAATTGGATATTGGACATACATGCTTGTGGGAATTACATGTGTAGTGAAAGTCAACGATGTTGAGTATTTTTGTCCTAAGAAACCAATACAGTAAAACCTTGGATTGTTAGTAACTTGCTCTGTGAGTGTTCCACAAGACAAACAAATTTTCTAATAAATTTTAACTTGATAAATGAGCCATGCCTTGCCATACAAGTAGTTTGTGGCACTGAATGCCACATGATCACAACTGAGCCAATGGTTCTTGAAATTTACTTTGATATACAAGTGCTTTGGATTGAAGCGTGTTTCTGGAATGAATTATGCTCACAAACCAAGGTTTACTGTATCAGGAATGCTAATGAGTTTTTAGAGATTGCAAAATATCTTGCTTATCCAAACTGGGGTAAAACTTGCCACATTAATATTTGTTGAGTTCTATTGACAGTAGAGCTACTCGTGCTACTGACTGAGAACTTGAGCTTCAAAAACGCTAGAAGAACCCAACAGAGGCAACAAGATGATTGCTTTAGAATGGCTATAGTCACATTACAGAATGAGACAAATCCTATGAAAAAGTATTCAACAAACAGCCTGCCTCAGCAGTATGGAGGTTACGTACAGACTTTGTTTTATGTGTTTGAAAGCTTCAGAGGCATTTAGCTTTACTATATTCAGAACTGGCAAAGGTTATGCTACACAATCTTGAAGAGTTTCTTTGATTTTTTTACAACACAAATGCTCTATTAGGAAGGGTTGAAAAGAATGACCACAATAGTTAGGAAGGTTTGTCACATAAAGCATGAAGCCCCAAAACTCTAAGCTGCTACTCTAAGGGGCCCATGTCACCCTCCTCTTCACCCCAGTGTGTGTTGCTCATGTGAATGTTATGGAGACAGAAAAGGATGAATAACCTCTGAACTTTGGTTTTCAGTTTAGTAAAGATAATCTTACAGAGGATTTATAAGAAGTTCAAGAAAAGCGGAATTCCTTTGGGGCCCTTGGGTGGCTCAGTTGGTTAAGGGTCCAACTCTTGATCCCAGCTCAGGTCATGATCTCGAGGTTTGTGAGTTCAAGCCCTGTGTTGGGCTCTTCACTGACAGCTCAGAGCATAGAGCCTGTTTTGGATTCTGTCTCTCTCTCTCTTTCTCTCTCTGCCCCTCCCCCACCTGCACTCTGTGTGTCTTTCAAAAATAAATAGACGTGTAAAAGAAACAGAATTCCCTGAGAGGCAGCAACCACAGATAATCAGATCAATAACTGTTACCCAAAACTCACTATAGAAAGAGAACCATGCTATTGGCCAAGACGGGCAACTTCGGGCTGCCTGCCAGGCATGCTCCATGCCCATGCCAGCCCTGCCTCAACCTGTAAGGCCACTTCGCTAGACACGAGACTCACGGAAATCTCAGGTTTCTATTCCTGTTGGCATTCGCAACTGGTTTTACCAGTTTTCTTTAAAGGGCGAATTTTCTACTTCTCTACATAAAATGATTTTTATACAGATTTTGCTGTGTGTTTCAACAGCAAGCAACACATTGCCCTTAGAGAAGCATACTGTCTCTTAGAGGGTAGCATATAGAAATCTCTGGGAATAAAAAAGAGAGCCTAAAACAAAAAGACAAAACTTACGATTTCTCTTAGTTTTATACTATAGGATCAATTTTATTAATTATGTACTTATAACATTGCCTGGGTCTCTGGATCTTTCTCTCCAAAGGCCCCTTATGCAGTTCTTTGAACTCACGATTAAAAAAAAAAAAAAATCTACTAATGCTTTTCTATCCTTTTAGAACAGTAAGAAAGTAACCAAAATGTTTTCTGTGAGCTAGATAAGCATGTAAATAAATCATAAAAAGCTAGCTATTTCTGTTCAGCATCATGCTTGAAAATGAGTAATTTATTTTTGGTTGATTTTATATTTTTTCTCTGGAAGGTCATAAGAGGGACCATCAAAGTAATAAAAGGCTTTCTTTTTCCTTCTTGACACCAGAACCATGAATTATAAGGCCATTTGTACAAACTTTTATTTAAGTGTGATTAAGTCCATTTTAGTATTCTGAATACATGACCCTTCACTCTCCCAAGTCTTCTTAGTTTCTTTTTGACTATGTCTTATTCTCTGCTACAAAGTTTGTGTATCCGGTCTTTATTCCCACTTTCTCAAAAAAAAAAAAAATTAGTCTTGGCATAGCACAGGCACACTTTCAATGTCTATTTCCTCCTCTTTCTTAAAATAAAGGTTCAAAAACAATTCCAAAAGAGCCAGTGATCTCTTGATTCTCTGAACACTTACGGCACTTTGTTGAACAATCCTCCAACAGTAACTATTACTTGTATTAGTCCCAGTTTATGCATCTCCCCGGATCAGACCATTCTCAACTGCACCCTTTGCCACTCTCGCCTCTGCCACTCACCCTGCTTCCCCACAGTTGAAAGTCTGGACACCTTGCCTCAACATCGCCTCATCTTCCAGCAACATGGCCGCCTGCACACCTGGACAGTTGGAGTCAAACAATCCCTAGCACCTAAGTCCTACACAGTGGGGCTCATGGAGACCCCAGCTGATCTGGGAGCTGCACACACAGGCAAGGGAACAGGACTTGGACGTGCAAGGAATTCAAGACAAAGGGGGAGGGGGGCAGGTAGGAAAGGAGAAGGGCCAGCAAATAAATTCTCTCAGTTCTACCTTCCCTCATGACTTTTCCAGTGCACAACGCCCCTTCTCCAAAGCCACCCTGTTTATGCAGTCTTTTCTTGTTAAGCTTTGACCAGCATAGTAATGGAATATTTGTATATACTTTCCCTCGTTCTCTGACTCACATCCATTTTTCCCTCTCTCTTTGCTTCCCTTGGGATTATATCCCTCCAAGAAAACATTAGCACAGAAGCTTCACCACAGGCTGTGTTTTCTGGAGAAGTGGCACTTAGGTGCAATTTTTACTAAATTATATCTAGATATAATTGTATAAGGATAAAGAGTCATTATCCTTCATCCCACCTGGTATCATACAAAATACCTAGCAGGTGCTAAATACTTACATACTTACATCTTTTGCTGAAAGATCAACTAGATTTGAAAAAAAAATTGAAAGCAGTATATCTAAATATCTAATAGACACTTCAAAACAGAAGCTTGTCTTTTATCATTTATTTTGATAAAAAGTCTAAACATTTGCATTATAGCATGACTTATCAGGCAGTCCCCATAAAATAGGTTACATTTAAAAGTATCTTTGACCTATTTTCAGAATGAGAGAAATAATATTTGTAATTTCAGAACAGTAACATCTATTTTTATAATCTCCATTCTTAACCCTTGGCTGTTACTAAATTTTCCATGCCACTTCTCCCCAACTGTGAAAGTGTTGAACTAGAATTAAATGATTGCAAGGAATTTGTGAATCTACATAAAGAATCTTTTTTTAGAGTTTGTTTTCTTTTTTTTTTTCAACTGGGATCTCAATCATCAACATCTGTCCCCATGTATGCCAAAATACAAATTCCTTCACCGCATGCTACTTCTCATTCCATGCATGTGACTTATGCTAGTTCTCAAAAAAAAAAAAAAAAAAAAAAAGATATTGGCAAAGTTCTTTTTTTATTCAAACATGTTTACTTAAATATCTCTTTAACCCTGGTTTTCAGTTTACTCTTTCAAAGATGGAAACTGAGATTCAGGGATTGCTCAAGACCACACAGCCTAGAGTGGCAATATTAGGACATAAAGATCTTAAATTCTGAAAGTTGCCTTTTTATCAGGCCTGATAAGATCCCATTTAGATACTTGGTAGCTCTTTCAGAAGTAACTGTTGCAGATGTAGTTCTGGGCGACCACCTCTTTTCTCAGCAGATGGTAGATTCCGACAGTAGACAATAGATGTCCTACAGAGTCAAGACACTATCAGACCTTTAGATTTTTAAAGACACCATAAGAACACTCAATAAATGAGTAAGAAACAGGAGTCAAGAGTTATCTGCTCTGTAATTACAATAAATCTCCTGAGAGTTTTCCCACAATGCTGCTCCATAATGGACAGTAAAATAGAGGATCTCGCATTATATGTGTAATGCAAACACAACAGGTAAATTCAGATAGCACATTAGAGAATTGATAATAATAACACCATACACAAATTCACTAAAACATTGGGTGGAAATTCATTTGATGGAAATTCATTTCCATATAACTCCACACTTGTGTCACATCAGTGGTAATCCCAATGTATTTATGTTAGTTGAGGAATTTTCTACCAATTCACTCTCTTCACATACCTGAAAGACCAAAGAGCACACATCAAGGGCATGATGACTGGGAATAGGGGGAAAATTCTTACTATAGATGCCTTAAAAGTCAGATATCAATTTAAGTCCATTCAGAACATAAAGAGTATTGAAGATATTTTTGGAACAGAAGAAAAATAATCTTGGAGCTTCAATCAGGAAGACTTCGGTTGTTGTGTGTATTAGGAAGAGTAGGAGTCAGGAGATGATCTGAGATCCTACTGCATTGGTCCATACAACATGGACTAGAGGTATGAAACAGATGCAAGGGACAGCAGAGTATATAGAAGCTCTGGGACTTGGTTCTTCTCTTTTTCCACTTGCTATGTAAGACTCCAGAGTCCCAAATGGCTCCCACCTATCCCCCCATTGTTCCAAACTAAGGTGAGAGGAGGAAGCCGTGCAAGCTGCTGGCGACGGTGCTCATTATTCCCAAGAGCCACATCTGCAGCCCCTTATGTGGAGTTGAACTCAATCCCGTTTGAGCAACAATTGCTCTAGGCAAGATGGAGAATTCTGACTTTTTCTAATGAAAGAGCTAACTGTAAATTCTAGATTTTAGAATCCTAAATCTGAACCTTAAACTAAAGCTCATACTCCAAAAAAAAAAAAAAATTGTAAATGATCCCAAGCTTAATAATAGTGTAGAGATAGATACTTGCACTGAATTTGGTTATGTGCGTTGTTTATTTGGAGTGGGGGTGTGCACACATGCACACGGCATCTGCTTGTGCATTGGTTAAAGTTCAATCTATTCTTCTTATTTCCCACCCCATTTTTTAAAAATGTTTATTTATTTTTGAGAAAGAGAGAGAGCTCAAATGGGGGAGGGGCAGACAGGGGAACACAGGATCTGAAGCGGGCTCTGTGCTGGCAGCAGCTAGCCAGACACGGCCGAACGGGCCGGGAGACCATGACCTGAGCCAAAGTCAAACGCTCAACCGACTGAACCACCCAGTTGCCCCTCCCATACCATGTCTTAATAAAAAATGCCAAAATGACATTTTAAAATAATTTTCAGATTTTATGTTATAAACTTATTAAATAAGCTCATAATGACTTTTCGTCATCTCTTTAATTCTCAGTAGCTAGAGTCTCCATTACAATAATCTTTCCCCTCTGCTGCTTAAATCTTGGTTTATTTCATAGACACTGGCAACATCGAAGTGTAACTAATGGGCCATAAGACAATTTTAACACCTTCATGGGCTAATTACTAAAATGGCCTTTATTTAATTCTCTAAGAACTGATCTCTGAGAAAATTACAACCTGGTGACAACATGAACGGAAAGCTCAATGCTAAGCCTCATGTGACAGACTAGCAAATAGTGTTCGCTTGGCTGATCTTAATAAATCTGAATCAAATTAATACTTATCCGGTTCAATTATTATAGCATTTGTTTAAAAACTTTTTTCTTCCTGTGAAATTGAATAGTTTAACTGAATGTTTCCAACCCAAAGAAAACACTTTTATTATATTAGTCACTGATCAATTTCTTAAGAAAACTACTTGGTAGAGGCTGACTTTTAGGGAAAAAACTGGCATATTTAATAGTTCCCTATATAACCGAAGAAAGCTTAATATGCCATCGACTTCTGGATCAGGATACAAAACCTAGCAGAGATAAATAAATATTAATAATGCCCTCTCATTCTTCACATACAAACTGAGAAAGGGAGAACTTCTAAATGAAAATACGGACTTAATAAACTAAATTTTTCTAATGCAAAGTGATTCCTACCCTTCAGAAATAGGTCATACTTCCCACTAACCAAGGATTACCGAAATAAGAAGCCTAGTTTCACCTGCCTTCCCACAAATATTTTGATTCAAGAGAACATTAATTTTCCTTTTTCTTAAATTGAAGTATCCTTGACACACAGTGCTGCATCAGTGTACGACATAGTGATTCAATAACTCTGTGTGTTATTCTGCGCTTACCACAAGTGTGGCTACATTTGTCACCATCCATGCAATTATACTACCACTGACTATATTCCCTATGTTGTACCTGTCATCCCCACGACTTATTCATTCCATAACTACACTCTTGTGTGTCCCACTACCCTATCACCCATTGTGACCACTCCCCTCCCTCCCCACCCCTCTGGCAACCACCACTTTGTTTTTCAGATTCCACATACAAGTGAAGTCCTACAGTATTTGTCTTTCTATGTCTGAGTTATCTCACTTAGCAGAGTGGTCTCTAGATCCATCCATGTTGTAGCAAATGACAAGATCTCATTCTTGCTGAGTAATATTCCATTGTATATATATATACCACATTTTCTTTATCCAGCCATCTATCAATGAACACTGAAGTTCCTTGTATAACTGATTCTTTTTTGTGTCAGGAGAAACTTCATCTTTCAGACCATCTCCAGCCGCCATAAACGACTTGAAAAAGAAGAAAAGTCAAGACAAACCCAATCACTTAATAGCAATGTTTGGGATTACGTAATCAAAGTAATCTGCTCTCTATGAATTCAAAATTTTATCAGAAACCACATTATTCTAAACTAGTTAAATAGATAATAGCCTCTTTGATCTGTAGTTACTTTGAGACTATAATGACCTGTTGTTTATTTTTAATATTTAAAACTTGAAACAAAAGCCAGATATAGTTTTAAACTGCTTTTACTTCTTTTACAATAATCATAGTATGTGATCTCTTAAGCCCACATTAGAAATATACCAAATGTTTACAGATATAATCTGTCCTTGTACACAAAGCCTTCACCAATGTATCGGGATAACTAAATATTTTAGCTCACCGTTAGACTGTAAACAGAGAACTTACAAATTCTCTACTGGAAAAACCTGCACATCTATTTCAAGTCTGCTTAACTTGAGGTGCTAGAAAATTCTCTAGGACGATCACCTCAGGTTCACTGGAAATATGAGGCAAAGGTGAGGTTCATCAAGGTAGTGAGTCATCCTTGACTATATTCAACAACAGGGACACAACTAAACACATTCAACTCATTCACACCTGTGGAGAACTGCCTTTTTTTTTTTTAACATTTATTTATTTTTGAGAGACAGAGAGAGACAGAGCATGAGTGGGGGAGGGGCAGAGACAGAGGGAGACAGAATCCGAAGCAGAGCCTAGGCTCCAAGCTGTCAGCACAGAGCCTGACGCAGGGCTCCAACTCACGGAGTGTGAGATCATGACCTGAGCTGAGGTCGGACACTTAAACTGACTGAGCCACCCAGATGCTCCTGGAAGACTGCCTTTTGTGGGATTCTTAATATGCATTTACTGCATTCTTTGGGAGTAGTCATTACAACTATAGAAGTCAGGAAAGAATAGAATGGATAAGACTCACAAACAATGTCAAAGGTAAGTCCGTCAGTAATGCATATTAAAGGTGGATTAAATGGTTTGCCTGGGTGGCTCAGTATGTCAAACATCTGACTCTTGATTTCAGCTCAAGTCATGATCTCACAGTCCATGAGTTGGAGCCCCATGTCCACCTTCATGATGACAGCGTGGAGTCTGCTTGGAATTCTCTCTCTCTCTCTCTCTCTCTCTCTTTCTCTGTCTCTGCCTTTCCCCTGCTCTCTCTCTCAAGATAAATAAATAAGCTTAACAAAAAATGAAGTTGGATTAAATAAATGGAATATATGGTGTTTAATATAGGCAAAAACAATGAAGCAAATGACTTTGATTTTTAGATGGAAATGAATAGGCAAACCAAGAAACCTTAAATATTCATAAGTTACGGTTCATGCCACTTTGAACAGACAGCTATGGTATCTCGGGTACAGCCACCAATCCGTTCCCCAGTTGTACTCTGCTTGCAGAACGGAAAGAAAAGCTCTAGCTGTATAGTGAGGTGCAACTGTGGCCAGATTCTAGCCAGCACCCTTGGTCTGGCATGTCTCTGGTAGAAAAGTGTGCTTTGGCTTAAGGCAACTTTCACCTGCCCAGCCCCTTGGCTCTCCTTCCTGTATTAGTTTCCTATAGCCATAAAAAACTGCCACACATGTAGTGGCTTAAAACAACACAAATTTATCACCTGACAGTACTGTAGGTTAGAAGTCTGGCATGAATTTCACAGGGGAAAACTCACGGTGTTCATTGGATGGCATTCTTTTCCAAAGGCCCGGAGGAAAATCCATTCCTGTGCCTTTTCTAGCTTCTTGAGTCCACTAGCCTTCCCTAGCTAGTGGTTTCCATTTTCATCTTCAGAGTCAGCAAGAAACATCACATCTATCTGACCCTAACTTCCTCCTCACGTCTCTCTCTGTAGCCAGGAAATGTTCTCTAATATTTAAGTATACTTGTGATTAGATTAGGTTCGTCTAGAGAATCCAGAATAACCTCCCCACCTCATGGTCCTTAACACAATCACATCTGCAAAATCTCTTTTTCCAAGTAAGACAACATAGTCACAGGTTCAGGGGATTAGAACATGAACATCTTGGTTGGCGGGTTCGGGGGGGGGCGGGGGGGGTAGGGGCGCACTATTCTGGCCATAACTCACCTTGTTCTTGTAACTGCACTCTTAGCAGGGAAGCCCAGAGCATGTGGATGTGACATAACCCAGGACTTGGGTGATATGGGCTTTCTACCTGCTTGCTCCCTATCATAAGCGTGTTAGTCTATTCAGTCCCCTTTCCTTTGCTACTGCTGTAAATTTGAAATCTATTTAATACGCTTTGTCATTCAGACATCTTCATTTAGTTTGTCGGTGTTTCATGAGCTCTGAAATGATCTGTCTGGGAGTGTACCTGAAGGTACTGAATCAAGGTAATTCCCCAAGCAACAGGATTTTAGTCTTGGCTGGTCCCCATATGAAACCTCCCAAACCCTACAACTCCATATATGTATCATACCTGGGACTAATCGCAAATGAGAAAATAAATTATTGGTCATTTATCTTTCCTGGAATAAATCAAGGGTACTTCTAAAAGAATACAAGACTGAATCAATCAAAAAGAAACATAGAAAGCTGAGCAGTAAGAGGTAGTTGTAAAAGGGGAAATGGTTAGTTCACTAGAAACTAGAAACCAGAAGCAGCATACTGCTTGGGTTGCTAGGAATGATAACTGTAATCTATGCCTGGAGTAGAAATTGAAGTTCAAAGAGGGAAGTAGTTTGTGGTAGACAAGACAGGCCAGCCGCAAAGTAGGAATAGTTTGGAACTAGAAGATAATTCTGACATTTTAGGCGTGCAGGCCAAAAAAGCCTGATTGAGGCATATTCTGGGCCTGAATGATAAGATAAAGTTCTCTGTGCTCTGGTTTTTATTCTTATTTTTTTAAGCTGGGCCCCGTACCTATTTTTGGCACCCATCATTTGCCTATCTACATTAGTTCAACAAACGTCTCCTTGGCACTTGTTAGGTGCTAGATTGCCTAAGTGAGGCTTAAGCTAATGACTGTATCATCTCGAGTCTTGTGGGATCCAGCCCCTCCAGGTTCTCACATCAGCCTTCCTTCCCCTTCCTCAACCACAATGTCTCCTGTCTGCAGTTCAAACACCCCAAGTGATTTCCTCCCTCAGGGTCTTTGCTGTTGCTTCCTCCACAACACTCTATTCAGATTATTTCCTAGTTAGCCATTCCCTGTGTTAGGGGTCTGTTCAACTACCTCCTCAGAGGGATCTTCTATGGCCACCTCACCTGGTTACCATCCCCCACCCTCACCCCAGCAATGCTCTGTGCTATGTCTTTTTCGTTAGCACCTATCATGATTTGCAATCACCTTGTTGTTTGCTTGGAGTTTTAAAATCTGTTTCTTTGTTTCTGTTTACTAAAATGTGAACTTGGGGCACCTGGGTGGCTCAGTCGGTTAACCGTCCGACTTTGGCTCAAGTCATGATCGCATGGTTCATGAGTTCAAGCCCTGCATGGGGCTCTGTGCTGACAGCTCAGAGCCTGGAACCTGCTGCAGATTCTGTGTCTCCCTCTCTTTCTGCCCCTCCTCCCGCTCACACTCTGTCTCTCACTTTCTCTCAAAAAATAGAAATAAGCATAAATGTAAAAAAGAAAAAGAAAAAAATGTGAACTTCACGCTGGGATTTTGCCTGTGTTGTCACTGCTGCATCACCAGTTTGTAGCCCTCAGTGTTTTGCACACTTTAGATAAAATTTGAATGACTAAATTAATGAATAGATGGTAGAACTTATAATTCTACTTATTTATGAGATATGTACAAAACTAAAAATTGTCGTCTCTAATAGCATATGTTCATGGCTCCCAAACAGTGTGCCAAAGCATAGCAGGACCCCTCACTTAACACAGAGAGGTGATCCTGGGTATTTTAAATGTTTGAGGAAATTATGGCAATACTCAACAGGCATTAATTAGACACCATGAGAATTTTTACATCAAGGTGTTTCACAGTTTCAATGTTAGATCACGCTACATTTTTTTAATGATGGCCTTAGTGAAAGGCTGGGTTATCTGTGGTGGCTGTGATGAAAAGCAAGTACCATGCAAAAGTTAGTGTGGAACAGGAAATGAAGTTGGCAGTATCCAATCTGATTCTAAGATTTGAGAAGCTGTACAGTGCTCATGAGGTAAGTAATTCTGGTTATTAAAATTTGAAGTCTCGAGTAGCCATAAGCAGAAAGAAGCAGGTGAAATTTATTTTAATGATATATCTTATTCAACCCAATATGTCTAAATTATTACTCTTTTCACATGTAATCAATATAAAAATCTTAAGGTAATATTTTAAATTATTATCCACATCCCAAGTCTTCACTTTCTACCAGCCACACTTCAGGTGCCAAACAGCCACATATGACCATTGCTGGTCTACAGCCATGAAATTTTCAAGCAGGAGGCCCGTTCCACCACAAAACTCTTATCTGTTAATTGTTTTACTCTAAAAGAAGAAAACCTGTAGCCAGATCCTATGTCAGGTAGCCAATAATTGAGCACAACTTAAAAGAGAAGCTAAGAAGATAAAATCGTTTGCATTTATTACAAAATAACAGTCTGTCAATGTTTCATTCTTATTCATCTGATGTAATGGCATTCTTTTAATGAGATAATTTGTTTCAAGCACTTACACAGTACCTGGCATGAAGTAAATTCTGGATAAGTATTCTGGATAAACAATGAGCATCATTATTAATACTAATGGGGATATACCAGCTTATCAATATCCATGAATGTGATGAAGAAGAAAGAAAGCAGAAGAATACAAAGTACCCATTGATTACTTTTAAGACTCTTTCTGGTAGACACTGGCCAAATAATTACATCAGAATAAATTTGTAAATTCAATGTAGAAAGCGAGTGGTAAATTAAGCACTTCTTAAAGCTTTTAAAACCTTTCAAGTTTCTGAAACGTATTACATTATTCAGGTCTGAGTGTCTCAAATACAAGTCTAAAATATATCTTTACTATTTTGATCAAGACTACTCAACCAGGAATTTTTAGGAGTTTGTTATTATTCATACGTCTCTCATTTTTGTTTAGCTTAGGGGGAAAAAGATCTGTGCTAATGTTTTATTTCTACATTCTCTATTAGGAAATCCTTTTGTTACCCTGTCCGTGTTCCTTCCCACTTAGGCAGGAATGTGGCAAATGTGACCATCCTTACCCTGGTTAAGGCAGAGTTAAGCATTCCCTTCAAGCATGAATTAATGCTAACCTTTGTAAGGATGTATTTAACCTCTTAAAAATCCTGCTAGTTTCTGAAATATTCATTGTACTGAAATCAATAAATCACTGAAATCCCCACTGGGAGGGAAACTTCCTGAGGTCTCAAAGGCCAAGCCAGAGTGGAACCAGTAAACATCAGTTTCTCACAGACATGCAATTAGAACATCTGTTTGTGTCTTCTATGCCTATTAAGATGTTTACTCTGTTAATTGTAGGCATAACATGGGTATCCATCACTATTTTTGTTTTCACTCCCACTATAGGAATTCAATAACAGAGTTTTAACCAGGGCCAGCTACCTTGCCGGTCAATTAGCAACTTGTCTTTTTAAAGAGAGTATAAGAAATGAACATTGTCAGAAGCAAATAATGAGTGATGAAAGACAATCGTGAGAAAAAATCGTGAAAGTTGTAGTACAGACAAATGTATTTCACCAGTGGATATTTAAGTGGTTCTGAAGTTTCATGTTTGGGCTGATTATATCAAAACTAGCCACCTCTGGGACCCAGGGATAGATTTTGAACTTCTACGAGCATTTTTAAATGCTACATTCATTAGCTTTGCCAGCTGTGCTATTGATTTACCAGCAAAGGTTTTCTGCATGAATAGGTAGTAATCTACTGTTTCTTCAATCTTAGAATATTGAGAGAAATGGAGACAGCATATAACAAAAGAAGTTACTGAAAATTATTAATTAAATTTTTGTAATTTCTCTACCTTTTAAAATTATACTAGATAAATGTAACAATCATGAATTTATAAAATAAAAACATCTGAAAATTCTCAGGTGTGGGTGAAACTTAGTAATATAGTTCACAGACAGTGTTCTAATGGTGTCATAACCCTTAAGGGATATTTAGCACACCAAAATTTGGGTTTCAATTGTCTATATAATTGTATATATGCATAAAATAAGCATTTCATATAAATTTCACTCTGTATTTACCCAGTAACCTTAACTTGTTCCCATTCACAAAAATGATTATATAACAGTAAACATCTATATAAAATCTTAAAAACATATTTGGCATTTAATTGACATAATGCCTCTCTGTCAAATAATCATTCTAATATTGTAATAAGGAATAAAAATATAGCATTAATTTCACCTTCCTCTCCATTAAATATTTTTGATGATTCTGAATGTTGACAATTGCCTGAATAATAACAATAAAGCAGAAAGCAAGAAATTGGGAATATTTAGCAACTGGCTTCCTCACCGGGTCCAGCACTGTCCCTGACATATACCAGCTGGTTAAGGAGCGTATTTCTAGACCACGCAGAAAAGAGGAAATTAAAAAGAACCTAATACTCACGTGAAATTGAATTCAAGATGGACTTCACATCCACTATTTAAGTTGAAATCTCTGAACTTCCTCAAAGGTAAGCACAACCAAAGTAAAAACTCATTTGCTGAATGTTCTGCCTAAAATGATATTTTTCAAACATCTGGAAACACTCTTTTGCCTCTCTTCTAAAACCTTAAGAATTACACATTGCTGAAGCTTGATGAAGAAATTGTATTTCAGTGACTGTGGAATAGATATTCTCCACGTTGGAACAGGGCTTTTCCAGTTCATAGGATGCCCTGGGTTTTTCATGGCTAAGAGGTATATTTTAATAAGGTTCATGGAAACCCCCCTTAGCACACTTACCTTAGCTCTCGGAATCAATTCTGCCATCAGCTTCCACACAGCTTCAGAGTCATTTTATCTATCCATTGTCGCTGAACTCAGGTGGCCTCAGTACTTTCAAGACCCGCATTAATCTTGTGTCCTTATTAATATAATGTATTCTGTTTCTAAGTTAAGCCAGGATGGTAAATTCATTGGGGATTTGGATCCATGTTAGAATGATTGCTACATACCCCTGTTGCCCTTATCTCAATCTCAGATGGGGCCAAAAGAAAACATGCATTTGTATATATTGGTTTTGTTCATGTTGTGGCATTCAGTGATGAGGAAAACAGAAAAGGGATACTTAATAGCCTGTGATGTCAATACTCATAGTCTTAGTCACTATGCCATCCAGCCTCTTCACCATAAAAAATCCAACACCTACTTTAAATACCCACTAAGGAGCATTTTTATTAGAACTATGACCAGAAAAAAAGTGAGATTTCTCTAAACGAGGGACTCCTTACAATAATATTGTGAAAAAAAACCTCCACAAAAGTTTGTGTGGTCTTTCAAAATCTGGAATGTGAACTTCAGGAAAAATTTATGCAATGTTTAAAATGAAGTGTATAATTTGGTTTTATGATCAAAATTAATATGCACATATTTATGTGCTTCTGAGATATAAATCAAACTTAGTGCAGTAGATTTTCTTGATGCAAAGCTACAGATAAAGCTACATGCCTCAGAGAACACACCAGACTATACAGCTGTGCAACTGAATTATGAATTATATAGCCAAGTACATTTATCATGAAAATTGACCAGATTTCCTGCAGGCTAATCCAATATGGTTTTGATTACCAAAATAAAAGATAAAACATGTCTAATTCCCATAATTCACATTACCATAACCTAAACTTAACCAAAGCTCAGCAATTTTGGAAGCATTAATTTATGTAATGATCATTACATTGAAGTTAAGTACCAAGGTAATAACTTATTAAATGAGTCACAAAATTTCCCAAACCATCTCTGACATATGTGGGGCTAAGTTCTATGAAATTCAACCAAATTCAACCAAAGTCAACAACAGCAATAACAAATAGGGATGGGAAGAAGGGGAGTGTTGTTTATTCTTTAAGCCTTGTGTTTTTTACAAAAGAAGCAGCTAGACCAATTTTTTTTTAAGTTTATTTATTTATTTCAAGAGAGAGAAGGAGAGTGTGAGTGGGAAAGGGGCAGAGAGAGAGGGAGACAGAGAGAATCCCAAGCAGGCTCCGAACTGTAAGCGCAGAGCCTGATGCAGGGCTCGAACTCACGATCTGAGGCGAGATCAAGAGTTGGACGCTTAACCAGCTGAGCCACCCAGGAGCCCCTAGACTGATTATTTTAAATCACAGAGTAACAAAATATCAGGATTGAAAGGGGAAAGAATTATATCTGGTCAGGGACATAGCTAAAAACACAACAATAACAATGTAGGGTTTGGAGGTTATTGTATAAATCTGGTGATCGTCCTCAAGGAGAAACTCAAATCAAAACGCAAGCTTGTAGGTCAGATTTTCTCTCAATAATTCTCTGCACATTTTCACACCCTTTAGGGCACTGTATGCACCTGCAGTGCGCCACGGCCTGGACACAGAACTTCTGCTGTGTGCCCTGTCACACAGTAACATTTTCTGTTTCTTTTCGGGTCGCCTAAATGACATCATAAGTATCTTAGGGACAAAAACGTATATACCTTATTTCCTCTGTTGCTAACATCTAGTGTACAGTTGTTGTTCTATAATTAGTTTTTGAATTATACTAAATCCAGCATGATATCTTTAAGCACAAGGGAGATCTGTTTCACTTTGTTTCTTGCATTATACATTTATACACCAAGGGAAAATGTGTGCGCGTGTGTATAAATTTACATATATACATACGTATAATATATTCATTATATATAATAATATATAACTGCATATATATCATTATCCATCAATTATATATGTGTCTATTAAACTGCTCTGTCATTAAACTCTCAAGGTTTCATTCTTAAATAGTGGCTTATTATAAAGAAATTATGCCAAATTATTGATAAATATTTTGGCATTGCACACGAGATCAGACATAAAAGTTCATGATTTAAATCCCAGAGCCCAAATCAAAAAATATTTCGAAAGTCTCCTCCCTACTAACTCTGCCTTCCCAGCAACCTTCTTCCTGCAGTGTATGGGGAGGTCCCCAAGGCACTCAAGAACCGCTTGGGAAGGAGCTATAGCTATACTTTTTGCAATGATGGAGGGTGGAATAACAATGAAAAAAAAAAAAAAGTAAATCGAACGGAAAGGTAAGCATATAAGCTCTCATTAAAAATAAAAACTTGGAGGGCGCCTGGGTGGCTCAGTCAGTTAAGCGGCCGACTTCGGCTCAGGTCATGATCTCGCGGTCCGTGAGTTCGAGCCCCGCGTCAGGCTCTGGGCTGATGGCTCAGAGCCTGGAGCCTGCTTCAGATTCTGTATCTCCCCCACACCCTCTCTGCTCCTCCCCTGCTCATGCTCTCTCTCTCTCTCTCTCTCTCAAAATTAAATGAAGTTAAAAAAAAAAATAAAAATAAATAAGAAAATAAAAACTTGGATGCCTGGGTGGGTCAGGAGGGTTGAGCATCCGACTTGGGCTCAGGTTGTGATCTTGCGGTTTGTGAGTTTGAGCCCCGCGTTGGGCTTGCTGTTGTCAGCATGAAGCCTCTTTCAGCCCCCCCCCCCCCCCCCCGCCGCCCTTTCCCTGCTCACACTCTCTGTCTTTCGTGAAAAAAAATAAACATTTAAAGATAAATAAATTAATTAAAAATAAAATCTGAATTACAGAGTCAAATGAACCACAGTTTGAATAGAATGTGAGATGGACGGTCAGCTCGTGTACTAACCCTGGCTCAATTGCGAAGGAAACATGGTATGATTTA
Organism: Herpailurus yagouaroundi; assembly: GCF_014898765.1. Lineage (NCBI taxonomy): Eukaryota > Metazoa > Chordata > Mammalia > Carnivora > Felidae > Herpailurus > Herpailurus yagouaroundi. Next base: position 62,964,141 of record NW_024412376.1, read on the forward strand.
AGATTGCAAACTAGCTAAAGGGAAATGACTGAGTTGTATTTGCTAGAACTCTGGAGAGTAATCTGTATTCTTATAGTGTATTGATGCTATGTAAGATGCTGTTTGATATAACTGATCATGAGTGTCTAAACCAAAAGTTTTCCAAAGTCACTTCCTTCTTGTAGTATAAATATAACTCAGCCGTAAGCATTTAACTAGAAAGAATTAATTACACAGGTGATTTTGTATTTTTTTCTCGATGGTATTTTATCTTGATCCTATTTCTTTTCTTTATACACTGTACCACCATATAACCAAGATAAAGCATACTGCTTTACAACAGAAAGGCTTTCCCCTCAGGGCTTTGGAGTACAGCACACTGCTCACTGCCAGTAACATTTAGCTCTCTGGAGTCACTGAACCTAAAGGAAGGTCAGGGCCATTTTCCTTTAGTCAAAAATAGCAGCTCACTTCTCTAAGTGTCCAGTGGGAAACTAGAAAACAAGAAAAGGCAAAACACTGGCCATTTCAGTCAATACTATATGGTAGAAAACATACAAGAGATAAGCATTTTGTGCTATGGTAATTTATACCTGGAATAAAATTTAATTTGCTTTTTCAATATACTCTCTGTCTGCCTTAAATGGCACACAAATCTTTCTTTGGTAGCACAGAGCCACTTACTACCATCCCACAAACATTTATAATGGATCCAAATCTTTTGAAGGAATACTTTATGACACGGCCACACACACACACACACACACACACACACACGATTCAATGAATACAAAAACTTGCATTTTTTAACAATTTTAAACACTGAACTTTACTCAAATAAAAATAACCACAAGAGGTTTGTTTACGGTTAAAGAGGTGTGTTCATTTAAAAGGTAAAACCAATGAAGAAAACTTCCGAGTCTTCAATCACAGTCTTTCCATAATGTTGCTGATCATTCTCAAGCTTCGTTTCTGCACCAGAAAGCCACACCAGATTGCTAACTTTCTGACAGGATGAAGAAAGTAGCAGTTTTATCGTTCTCTGTCTAAATTCTCCACTGACTACTGAGAGACTTCCTTGGTTAATTCAAGTAGAAATGTTTTTACTGGTTCATTTTTACTTTACTTTGTTAGGGAAAGATTAAAACAGATAAAATATGAATAGAGGCACCAAAATATTAACTATTTAAACTATTACTGTGGCAATCACTTGTACCAATTTTCTAGAACACTCTTGATTCTATAGTTCCCATAGAGGTAGTTGTAATGTTTTACAATGTATATCCCAATTTTTGATTCTGAACAGTCATACTATCTCCCACTTCCTGATAGTGTTAAAAAACTTCTGCATTGGGGCGCCTTGGTGGCTCAGTCGGTTAATCGGCCGACTTTGGCTCAGGTCATGATCTCGCGATCCGTGAGTTCGAGCCCCGCGTCAGGCTCTGTGCTGACAGCTCAGAGCCTGGAGCCTGTTTCAGATTCCGTGTCTCCCTCTCTCTGACCCTCCCCCATTCATGCTCTGTCTCTGTCTCAAAAATAAATAAACGTTAAAAAAAATAAAATAAAATAAAACTTCTGCATCACATTTCCAAAACAATAAAGGTAACTTTTTCAATGACTAAGTAGTTTTTGTATATATGTCCTTATGCCCTTTAAAAAGAGATTTTACGGGCACCTGGGTGGCTTGATAGGTTAAGCATCTGACTTCGGCTCAGGTCATGATCTCATAGTTCGTGAGTTCAAGCCCCATGTTGGGCTCTGTGCTGACAGCTCAGAGCCTAGAGCCTGCTTCAGATTCTGTGTCTCCCTTTCTCTCTGCCCCTCCCTGTCTCGTGCTCTCTCTCTTTTTCTTTCAAGAATAAATATTCAAAAGGGAGAGAGAGAGATTTTAAATAGCTTTTAAAGATCACTGTCAGGAGAAAAAATGTCCCATAGTAGTTTTGTGATCTATCAGAATTTCACACTGGGAAGATTTGTGTTAGTCAGTGGTATTTGCATGGCATCCCATCAAAGAAAAGACTGTTCTTGCAGAAAGCGGTCTGGGTAATTCATCTGGCCACCCCGACCTCACAAGGCCAGTGCTCCAAGCACTAAAGCCACAACAATACTTGAGCACAAGGAAAAGCCAGTGGATGTCAGTAAGGCCGTCTCAGTCACTCCATAGTCATCAAATGGAGACTGGATGTCTGCTTAAAGTAACCACGTTTCATTTCCCTAAGGGCCTACAGTTGCCCTGCTTCAGAAGAACTCGGTGTGTCACTGAGGGGACCTCGGATTAGGAACGGTCAGCCATGCAAACCCTGAGAACTGCAGAGAAAATAAGGGATTGTCATCTAAATGCTTATGACGTAAGGATTACCACAAACACCATCTCAACACCTACTCAGGCAGTCCTTCCTGTGACCTCCAGCAGCCCAGACGGGACCCACCTAGGAAGTCCCTAGGTGACTAACACCCTAATCTTCAAGTTTAATCCATGCTAAGTAATCATGTTTTTTCCCTTAAAAAAAAAAAAAAAGTGTGTGTGAGTGTGTGTGTGTGTGTGTGTGAGCATATGTTTGTTTCACTCAATGTCCTTCCCCCAGCTTCTATTTCATCATCAAGTGGCAAAGTCATTCTAAGAATACTATTTGAAAACATTTTTCTATCAACTGGGCAATAATTCTAACTATCCAATAGAATCAGACACTGTATATATAACCAAGTACTGATGCATAGGAAATAGTGGGAAATATTCATTATCTAGTTGTACACTTTAAACTGGCTTATTTAATTTTATTTTGCTTATTTACTTTATATTTGTCTCCATAAATCAATGGAATTGTTGTCTTGTACCCTTAAACACAAAAGCAGGAAGAGTAAAAAGAGAGTCTCTCTGCTTGCTGTTGCATAGATTAGTACATGAAAACCGGATAGAATAAAACAAGGGTATGGTAAAATTCACTTAACTTGGAGGTTCGTATCTGATCAAACCCTTAACCTCACTGTTTCCTTTCCTTCTCTGAGTATTTATTTTAACTCTGAATTTTAGTTTTTGGCCTTCAGTGCCAGAAATATTCTTACATGTTCAGATAAGGCACTTTCATCCAGTTCCAAAAATGTCGAGGGTGAGGGTCAGATCTGAATTCCTGCTTATCCTGAGGCAAACATCTCCAACTGGACAAACACTTGGAATGTCTTGACTGACATCTCTGCAGCTGACAGGGGGCTGTTTGCTGTCTTGTTTTTTATCCTCACCCACCCCCCTTTTGTGAATTTACATAGCAACAGAGATAATTAATTGCTTCTAGATTCTTCCCCTTCCCTCCAAAAGTAAGCTGAGGACAGAAGGCCCCCCGTTGATTTTTTCAGCTTGACCCTACCTGTGTTTGGCTTTTGCCACCGGACCATGTCAGCATTCCAGGACCATGAGAGAATGCCATGTTTGCAACCCAACAGGAAGAGGAGTAAGCCAGGCGTTGACATCACCTGACAGATGTGTTTCTCAAGTGGGAAATTTTATTCAAGCCTTTTTCATGGAAATCATTGATACAGAAAAGAAATAAAGAAAAGACAGGGAGAAAGAAAGTCGGTGCCACGACGGGCATGTTTTGCACCCCATAAAAAGGGAATTAAAGTGACGCAAGCTCACCTCCCTTTCTCTACACCCCCTCCTCACTCATCCTTTATGTCTGGAAGTAAATGTTTCTGAAATACTATAGCTACCGGCAGAGCAGCAACACATAATAACATGGTAGCAACACATAAAACTGTCAGTCTTCAGGGAAAATAGATGGTTAGGTTGAGGGGGTAAATGGACTAAATCAATTTGAACACGCATGTTAAGGACTGTGAAAGGGCAGAGTTTAGTGCTGCTAGGCTGGAAAACATTTGTCTCTGTCTTCTTGTATTTCCACAGCACTGGGCAGAATCCACCCACAGGCTTCTCACTTGGCTCCAGTCTGACTCTGCGGCTGATTAATGGCAGCTGGAGGTGTCCAGTAATTTCCTCACCTAATAATAAGCTACAAACCAAAATGGAGGTTCCCCTCAGGCCCACAGTTAACATACCTATACTTACAACCAGGAGGTAGCCAATTACCCTGCCTCTGTGCCCACTACTTAGGAAATACATGCTCAAGCAAGGCTGAGGCCGTTTTGTTTACCGGGGACCCAGCTTCTGCCTATACCAGACAGACTGTTCTTGTTACATGATAAATACATATTAAGTCCAGTTAGAGACAGAAAATGCTTACAAAAACCTCTGGCAGTTCCACAAGATACATTTTTAAATAGCTCACTCTTTTCCCAAAAATGTGGCAAAAAAAAAACGTTCAGATGATAGACTTGGTCTTCAGCCTTTGGGGGGCTTAAATTTTAAATTACCATTACTAAAATGTCAGGTTGTAATTACAAAGCCTGAAGCCTAAGCAATCAATCTAATTCCCTGTTTCCTGAGGCAACCAATAAAGCTGTTTGTGTTCAGGCATCTCTTCCTCTCAGAAGCAATAAGAAGCAGTCTGTGCCACGAACTATAAGGTGATTATATGGATTAACTCTGTGATATTAATTAAGTGGTTAGCCTCAACATTTGTATTTATAGAAACACAATTAATTTAAGCTAAGGAATAATACATATTGTATACCAAGATGAAACACAGAAGTGTGTGTGTGTGTGTGTGTGTGTGTGTGTATCTACACAAGGACTTTAGTTCCACGTGGGTAGAAGAAGTATGGGGTGATGGAGGCATTACACAGACCTGGATTCATATTTCATTTCTGCTGCTTAATTGCATATATAACCTTATGAAATTATTTTAACTCTTATGAACTTCTGTTTCCCCACTCATAAAATAAGAATAAGAATATTTATCAGGAGTAATGTATGTGAAGTACCTACTTCAACATATGGCACATAGTAAGCAATCTATAATGAGTTTCACATAGTAGAAGTGAGATTTTTTTTACCTAAAATTTTTTAATCGTCATAAATACGCATCACATAAAATTTACCATCTTAACCACTTTTAAGTGCACAGTTTGATGGCATTAAGTGCATTCACATCACTGTGCTATCATCCTCACCATCCATCCCAGAACTCTCTAAGTTTATTTATTTTTGAGAGAGAGAGAGAGAGAGAGAGAGAGGAAGAGAGAGAGAGAGAGAGAGAGAGAGAAATGCAAGCAGGGGAGGGGGAGAGAGAGAAAGGGAGACACAGAATGCGAAGCAGGCTCCAGGCTCCAAACTGTCAGCGCAGAGCCCAACAAGGAACTCAGCTCACAAACCGTGAGATCATGACCTGAGCCGAAGTCAGATGCTTAACCGACTGAGCCACCCAGGCGCCCCTTTCCCAGAACCCTTTTCATCTTGTGAAACTGAAACTTTGTACTTAGTAAACAATAACTCCTCATTTGCCCTCCCGGCAGCTCCTGGAAACTACCATTCTATTTTCTATCGCAAGGTGTTTGACTACTTTAAGTACCTCATATGAGTGGACTCATAGAGCATTTTCCCTGTTGTGATTGGTTTATTTCAATCAGGATGATGTCCTCAAAATTCATCCTTATTTTAGCATGTGTCAAGATTTTCTTCCTTTTCAAGGCTGCACAGTATTCCATTGAATTTCTATACCAGATTTTGGTTATCTGTTGGTCTGTCAGGAAACTGACAGTGAAGATGGGGAGATTATACTTGGATGGATGAAGAGACTGGAGAAGAAAACTATAAAGGAATTATGAAAAGATCAGACAAGAAGAAATAGTGGCAAAGTGAACTAAAGATATCAGATCAAAAACATAAGGTTTTAGAAGGTATGTGTTGGATGTTTGTCAGGAGATTCTAAGATAGGCAGGGTCAGGCAAAGGAAGGAAGGACAGATAAGGGACATCTCCAAGTGACAGAATGTGTCACAGAATGTCATATTGTTGGCATCTGGGTTCAAACTTAGAACAAGGATTTTTTTACTGAATTAATGGCATGTGATAGCAAACACTAGCTAATCTTACTACTTTATGTTTCTATACATGTGCCATCACTCACTGTGGCAGTAGTAGGATCACCTCTAAATTACACTCAGCTAACTAGATGTAATCCTTTGTGGATTTCATGGAAGAGGACATATGTGTGTCATTTTTCATAGAAAAATGCTAAGCCTTCTTAACCAATTCCTGGGATCCCAAAAGAGTGGAGGAGACCTTTAGAAATTAAGGAGCTTATGGGATTCTGGGGCATGCAGAGGTACCTCTGCACTGGGAATTGTTTGACTGTACTCTTGAGTAAAATGCGAGAACTGGGTAGATTCATACTTATATACTGGGATTCAAGAGCCTTCCAATGCGGCTTTGTAAGGAGATCTCAGCTTTCCCTGTATCTTCCATTGAGATGTCTTCCCTGACTTCTCTCCCTGGATGGTCTTGCCCAGAGTGAGCTGCTCTCTACCCACATCGATGCCCATGCCCCCCTCACCCTTCTCAAACTGAACTCTTGCACCTAATCTGAGTCTTACAGGCAAACTATTGCTCCTTTATTTTCTATTCACATCCAACTTCTCCCTTCTTTATCATTATAAACCAACATATTATTTTTAAAGGTGTAAGACCAATACCCTTGCCACACCTATGTTTATCAGAAAACCGGAAAACAATTTCTGTTTGTTTTTGGTTTTAAGTCGAAATTGTATATTGCTGTCAAAGAAATGGACTGGGAGGCAGTCCCAGTGAAAGAGTGAAAATCCTTAAAAGATCTGTATTAAAAATAAAAAGATAAAAAAGCAAAGGTACATGATAGGGGTGCCTGGGTGGCTCAGTCAGTTGAGCATCTGACTTCGGCTCAGGTCATGATCTCACGGTCTGTGGGCTCTGTGCTGACAGCTCAGAGCCTGGAGCCTGCTTCAGATTCCGTGTCTCCCTCTCTCTCTCTACCTCTCCCCTGCTCGCATTCTGTCTCTCTCTGTCTCTCAAAAATGAATAAAAATGTTTAAAATAAAATTTTAAAGATGCATGACTAAATAGGCATGAGTAAGCTATGTTGTCCTCATAAGTAACAATAATACCAGAAGGGAGTATGTGCTGCAAAAGGGGACCTGCTTTTACGCCATTAATAGATTATAGGATACACTTCATTTTATGTTCTATTTGGCCTCAAATTTTACTGTTTATTCAAGCAAAGGAAAAAAGAAAGAATGAATGAAACCTGCAGAGGAAGACAGACCTCAGGAAATAAAAGCCTACAAAAATCATAGGGTTAGAGAAACACATGAAAACCTCTAAGCTTCACTGATAGTCAAGTCTGAAAACAAAACCTTTGTGAAATCTGGAAGGAAAGTTTAAAGACTTGAGCCACTAAAGGGAAGTAGGTCAGTTCTTGGTATACACATTTTCAAAGCAGTGACCCTTGTATAGTCACATCCAGTGAAAATGTTTTCCGTTATCTCTCTGATTATTACCTGGTGATGTTCCCATGGCCACAAATGACCTGTTGGTTTCTTCCTACCAAATTCTCCTCTCATCACTATCTCCAGCTCCATACAACAGATCCCACCCTTTATCAAGGCCTAAGACTCCTACACCATTTCTGTCAGCTCAGTTGTATCGATCGCTGCTGAGTTGAGATTTAGGGTCATATATTCAGTGATTTAAGGACTGCTTGTTGACTACTTCGCATCTACCAGACAGTGTGTTAAGTGCTATGGTGACTAACATACATAAACACTTATAAAGTAATAATGAAAGAAAAGGAATAGAACTTAGAGACATTATACAAATTGAGCTACACTGATCACTGAAGCAGAGGTAAATGTCCTTTCAGAGTATGCAGATCAATGTGATCTAGAAAGTCCAAGGAGGTCTCCTTGTTATTGAGCACAGATCTAAAGAAAGAATAGGAGTGACCTAGGTTGTGAGGGGAAAGGAGATGTACATGGTAGGATTTTAGGGTAGAAGGTGACGTTTTGCCAGAAATAATAAGAAGCACAAAACCCCATGGTTGAAGGAAGCATGACTTCTCCCCAGACAATGAAATAAAGCCAATGTGGCTGGAGGCCAGGGAGCAATACAAAACATGACTAAGTAAAAATTTGAGGCAAGGAAGATGTGTAACACAAAGACAATTCAGATTGCATGGAACATGTTGAGGATTTTAAGCTTTCCCCTGAGCTAGGTGGGGTAGTAATATATAGGAAGCACCTGTACAGATGGAGTCACCATGTTCCCATGGAATCATGGAGTGATGGATAATTGGGATGGTGCACAACCCTCAAGAAGTTTGCAAAGTGGGTTAGAGATTAGTAAAGGAAGGTCCAGAAAAATGACAACTTGAAATAAGAAGACCTGAGTTCAAATCCTATCCTTCCACTTACTAGCACTTTGACCTTGGGAGAATTCATGAACCCCTCTTAGTTTCAACCTACTCATCTACTCTTAATGAAGCTGTGAGTCACAAATGAGGTCATCCAGTTGATAGCAGTTTACGATCCCCAGTGTTGTCAAAATGTAAAGTGGCAATGACTGCTGCAAACATTGGAAAAATAGTTGTTATGGCAGCAATATTTAAAATATGTATTAGAATAGTTTTTGTTGCGATAACAAATAACCCCACATCTCAGAGCTAACAATGACAAGCAGCTATTTTTCACATCAAAGGAGGATGATTGGCTGGCTGTGGCTCTGTTGCAGGCTGTGGGTGGATGGGGTCTGCTCCATTTGTCTTCTCACTCTAGAAACCAGGTTGAAGGAGCAGAGCCCAACTTATACATATTTTTCTCATGGCAAGGACCAGAAGTGAAAGAATTTCTCACAGTTGGCATATACTTTGGCTTAGGCAAGTCACATGGCCAAGCCTCAAGTCAATGGCACAAACATGCATTATCCTCTTAGGGGTAAGAAGTAAATGAATAATTAGGAGCAATCGAACAATCTGCCATAAATACTTGTGCGTACCTGTGTTGAAAACTTTCTAAACCTAAGGGGAAAAAAAAAGAGTAGACATTGCATTTGCAGTCATTCTGGTAAGGGGAGATAGCAATGTGGCAAAGAGACATCATCTATTATTACTTTTTGTGGAACTTAACAAACCAAACTTTTTTAAAGCCAAACATATTTTAACTATTACATGCATTCTTAAACTGTTTTGTAAACTAACTAATAGGAGAGATCACTTAAATACATAATTTTATGCCTTACTTTGAAGCACATAAACTTCCAAAATGAAAATAACCATCCCTTGTTTATCAATTTAGTATGTTGAGTACAAATTTGAGTGATATATACAGTATGCTTTGAAGAAAGATGAGCAAAACCAGACAAGATGCCATCAGGCCTGCTGTCAGGAAACTTGGTGCCATCAAGGCCACCGATGTGGTTGTGCCGGCTGTTCACTGAGCAAGGGCACCAATCAAGAGAAAGTAGGAGGCAAGAGCCAATCCATCCTTCACTCCCCAAGCCATCGTCCCTGGTGAAAGGCTATGTTTAGTCAGAGAAAAGCACAACATTTTTCAACTTGCACAAATGTGTCATTTAGCCCTAGATGAGGTTTCATAGAGTAATCTATGGGGCCAGCTCATAATACCATGTGTAGTTATCATGCCACTGTCAAAAGTTATCTGAACTACAGATTAAACCCCAGACTAATACAATTCAAGAAACTGTGGAGTCTATACTTCTTACTGTAGTAACATACAGTAAAAAATAAAGCTGTAAAAAGACTATATACTCATTTCCTCTGTAGTTTTTCTTTTTTAATTAGCAAGTGCATAGAAGTCATAATAGAAGTGATAATCTGAAGATGATCAAAGAACGAGATTAAATAAAATTAATTACAATAAAACCTTGGTTTGTGAGCAGAATCTGTTCTGGAAACATGCTTGTAACAAAGCACTTGTATATCTAAGTGAATTTCTCCATAAGAAATCATGGAAACTCAGGGGCACCTGGGTGGCTCAGTCGGTTAAACGTCCGACTTCGGCTCAGGTCATGATCTTGCGGTCGGTGGGTTCGAGCCCCGCGTCGGGCTCTGGGCTGACGGCTCAGAGCCTGGAGCCTGCTTCAGATTCTGTGTCTCCCTCTCTCTCTGACCCTGCCCCATTCATGCTCTGTCTCTCTCTGTCTCAAAAATAAATAAACATTAAAAAAAAAAAAGAAATCATGGAAACTCAGATGATTCATTCCACAACCCAAAAATATTCATATAAAAATGATTACAATACTGTAACATAATACAAAATAATAAAGAAAAGACAAAATATAAAGAAAAATAAACAAACTAACCTGTATTACCTTTTTTTAATTTTATTTTTAAATGTTTATTCGTTTTTTCAAATATGAAATTTATTGTCAAATTGGTTTCCATACAACACCCAGTGCTCTCATCCCAACAGGTACCTTTGAAAACCTTTGTGGCTGGTGTGAGGGAGACAAGAGAGAGGAGGGTTATTGTGTAGGGCGACTTTCACTATCACTAATGGAATCACTGCTCTCTATTGGCTCGACGGAATCTTTTTCTTTTCGTGGAACTTTAACAAGAAACATATCCAATGACACTTGCTTTTGCCTCCTTTGAGAGGATTTTGCAGAAATGTGACATTGCGTTGTTAAACAGATTCATCCCTTGCACTGCTACGGCCTTATTCGGGTGGTGTTTTGTACAAAATTTTGCACTGTTTCCCATATTTTATACAACTCCTTAATCTCATCTGAAGTGAGGGATTCCTCCGCCTTTTTCTCCTCCTCCTCCTCTGCAAATGAGATGCAGATGTAGACTTCTTATAAAATCTTGCAATTTCAGCCACTCGCATACCTCGTTTATATTTCTTGATGATTTCCTTCTTAATTTCCACCATAATCATCTCCTTCCTTTCACCACTTTTCTTTTCAACCTTTTTCTGCATGGGGGTCATTGTATATGCTCACACAGATGTTGCCTATAGTACAGTATTAATAAACTCTTGTCATATACTGTACTTAATGTAACTGGCAATAGGGCAGCAGAGGAAAAGGTCTATGTATGCAGTCAGCCTGACCTAGAATGAAGCAAAGCATTCCCAGGCTTATTCTTGTATGAAAAAGCAAAGGACTGTCCACAGGTGCTTTGCAGTGACAAATAATACACTAGCGCCACTTGTGGGCACACCTTCCAATGTTCTGAAAAATCACTGATTTCTACCAAACACCACGGCCTGAGACTGAGCATCTGAGCATGGGGAGATGATCACCACAATCCCAGAGAGAGAGAGAGAAGAACCGGTTGTGATTATATGACATTCAGCGTCTCGTACTAGTCATATTACAAGACATCACTCATTTATCAAGTCAAAATTTGTTAAAAATGTTTGCTTTTCTTGCAGGGCACTCGCAGAACGAGTTACTCGTAATCCAAGATTTTACTGTAAATTATTTTCATGTTATTAGGAACAAACATCTCTTTTCATAAGTATGGTATTCCCTGGGAGGGAGCATCCCCTCATGCTCTGTGCTGTCTCTGGTAGATACTGGCAATCTACAACTCCTCCGTGTCCACCGATCACCCATGATTAGACATATCCTCTCTTCAGACAGATTAACACCTCAGAGCCTTTCATAAAGGCTAATTCATAAAGCAACTAAAGTTTTAACTAGCAAGCAAGAATCACTGAATTTTGAAGTTCTTAATACAATCCATCACAGATATGGGGTTTCTTCTCTAGGCCAACTGGACTGGTTTCCAGTATCTGAGCTTTACTGTAGGCTTTTACTTTCCACATTTAAAAGTTTTCTCTCATATATAAGTTCTCTGATATCTGTGGATACCTAACGCCTAGGAATTTTATACATTGAATATCTACAGCAGTTTCACCCATGGGATATTTCCAATGACATCTTGTGCTTTATAATTAAAAGTTTCCAGGACCAAGAGGTTTCTGTTTCTTAGTATCTCTCACATAGCTATTTCAAAGGGAATTGCTCACACACCAGAGCTTCTTTCTACTTTGTTTCCCTTGGGAAATTCTGTGTACATGTTATTCTTCCCTCATGATTGAGATTCATTTGAGTTTTTTTGGTTTGGTATATATTTTTAAGAGGTCTGACTCCTTGCAAATGGCACAATGGACTTCTTCTTTAGAGATATGCCTGAATGCCTACCACTCTTACAGGCTGTGTACTTGTAAATTTTGGTATTTTAAGTCCTAAACCCTTCCCCTCAAAGTCATACAGGATCTACATTTAGAAATGTACATGAAGTTTTCCTATGCTTGATAGAATTTCAAGTCCTGATGGGCTAGATCTCTGGGATGATCTTCATATATGGTCCCAAATATCTGAGACACATGAAAGTTCTTGATCTTCCAGATAAGATCACCTTCTTCAGTCTCTCCCATAACAATGTTTTAGTGCCTCTTATTAGAAGTATTTGAGTTTCTCCATACTTCTACATTCCCCCAAAATATGCTATGCTAAAATCTGTGAATTCAAAGACCATTAAGAAAGAGAATATCCTAAAATAAGAGAAAATGTAAGAGACAAGATGATTAAACCAAAGATATCCTTTTAGATTGTTCTTCTACAACTATGAAGTCCAATCCACTTTTAGGATTTCTTTGATGTCTTTTTGCTGAAGATTTAATTCCTTATCAGAACCTGTTTTGGTACATGGATATGCTGTAGTGCTGATAATTAATATCTTCCTCTCACTTCCTTGGGAAGAGACCACTTAAGATATCATGAATTACAGGCACATCTATATAGTGGGCCTCTTTGAAATACTTTTTCCTTCATAGATGAGTGATTTGAGAAGTAATATGCTATTCCATTAAATTAGATATACATATATATGATACCTATTAAGCTTTAAAATAAACAATAAATATATTTTTAAATCAAAAGAGAATTTGAGAAAAAAAGGAAAAAAACTGAAGGACAAAAAATGAAATGGAAGAGAGGCAAATGAAATATACAACTGTATTTGCAAAATATTTTTCTCCTTTCCTTAATCACATGGTATCAAGCCACACCTTCCCCCACCCCTCCTCCTGCTTTTCTTATAGTTTCCCTGTTATTAAGAGTGACTCCTTAGTCCAACAAAATTACTCTCAGTGACCACCTCTGGTACATGGCAAATACCTTTTTGTTCCAAAAAGCTCAAAGCAGGTTCAACTTTACCTAAGAGCAATTTATTAGACATGTAGATGAAAAACATATTGGAGCAACATGGGTTAGTTTTTTAAAATAAGTTGGCCCTTAGTGCTCATTTTTAATAATTTTCATTACAAGAGCCATAAAACTAGCAAATTTAGAACAATCCCACTCAATAAAAGAAAGCTGAATTTAGTACCCCACTGTTATTGTCTGAACAATAACAATTTTTAAATTAATAAATAAATTCCCAAACCACATGTGACTGGGTGCAGTCACTCATTACAAGGGATCCAATTAACCTTTCAGAACTTAGGGGACAAAATGACTTTACCAGAATATATTGTAAAGGAGGATTGCAAAAATTTCACTGATTCTTCCTAGTCCTTTAAAAACTTAGGAGCAAGTTGATTTTCCAGACATGAGGACAAATGCATATTCCATCTCTTCAGTGAAATCCTGATCCTTTTCCTTGGTATGCATAAGTTTAATACCACTTTTCAACAGAGACACAAAATGCCCATCTTAGGATATTGTAGAGCGTCAAAGTTGACCTACAACACGGCAGGTCGACATATTCAAAGCACTAATTACACCAGCAAGCTCAAAACAGCTTTGCGTTGGACTTTCAGGAAAAAAAAAAGCACCCCTTTCAAGAAAGACTGTCTCCATTTTAAAGATTGTTACATGTAAAACTGTTTGAACATAAAATTTGGTCTGATTAAACCACAGTATTTTGTCTGCTGGGGTTTAACCTACCACACCTGGTGAGGTTTAAACACAAACATAAGAACAACTTACAAAATCTCCTGCTTTATTTTGAAAGTTAAGCCGATAAGAATTTTTAAAATATGTATTACTATAGCAAACCCAGCAGCAAAAGCTATTGCACTATGATTAAAAGAAAAAATATGGATAGAGCTTAATATACATAGCCCATGATCCTACCCCTGGCTGGTTCTGTGAATTCCAGGCACTCCCATCCCCCCCCCCCACCCCCACCAAGCTTCCCATCAGCCACACATAACCTGCCTCACTTGCAGCCTCCTCAGGAAGGCCCCAAAATCTCTTTTGTCCTGAAATTTGTATAAACTGATTTCTCCACCTTCAATCTCACCCCTACTCCCATTCCCCAAATTTACTCCCATATTTCTTTCTTTGACTAATTCCTCTTTGTCCCTCCAAAATATGTGCAGGCTCCAAAACTGCAAGAATGGATGTGGCATTAAAACAAACATCTTTTTAGCCTCTTTGATGGCATGCTCATATCCTGCTTTATATCACAGGATTTGGCTTTGCACAGATCTCTATTTGGGTAAATTAACAAATAAATGGTCCTGCCTGCTGGCAAAGACATTCATTAAACTCCCAAGACCCCTTCTAGTACATTTCATTTCATCCTAAATATTCCACACCGAGTATCATATTGACATTCTAGTATTCTAGTATTACTGCACTTTTACCATTAGATTAGATTTCATTTCCAAAGAAGTCTCTAATTTCATGGCTTGTGGCATATTGGATTTGTTGCTTAAGGAAACAATAATGAAAGTCACCATCTCCCTACATCATAAAATTGATAAAATTATGTTAATCACAATTCTTGTAGAAACCAAACAAAAACAACAACGTTTAATAAATCCTCTTGCTTTTGTTTTCAGTAAGTAGACAAACTTAAGGAGGTACTGATAAATGACCAGTAATATACAAAATAAAAATGTGAGTCATTTTTTTCTGGCTTTATCCTTTATCGAATTGCAATTTCATTATATTGTTGCTCTTTTATATTAAGTTTGCTAGCAACAATCATCATTGTATTTTTTTTTTTCCATTAAAAAGATATTCCCCTAGTTTAAAAGCCATACTCGGGAGCAGAACCTAGAAATCTGTGCAACTAGTCGTATATCCTCAACGTAAGAGAGGCGGGTATCGCTTGAGTTATACCCAAAGAAAATGGCACACTGAGTTCTTGTAAAACTTTAACTTACTGGTGAGCCTCGTTGCACCTTTAAAATTCTTCACCTTTAAAATTCTTACACCTCTAAGTGTGTTCTAACTCCTGAACACTATTTCTCTGTGCTGGGATCATATGTTTCCCATCCTAAAAAACAAGAGAACAAAGTTGAAAAAAGAAAGAAAAGAGCCTCTCCTCACTGTCAGGACTCAGGCTTATCTCCGCAGCCTCCTATTTTTAACCAGACTGCAAATGGTATCCGTGATCAAAGGCCCAGAGCCCTGGAGGAACTCGGGCAAACAGCACGCAGCAGAATGCTTCCGGATGATCTGTAAGCAGGAAAGGACTTTTGACATGAAAGACAGCTTAAACAGCACAAGAATAGCAATAAACCAGCTGTAAAATGCGTAACGTTGCCCTTGAACGAATGCAAATTGTTCCAAATAATTTTTCCTTTTTTCGCAGCCTCTGGATGCCCCGCTGGGGCATTTAAACGGCCACATGCTCAGTGTACAAAAGCTTCTCTAAGTGGGAAAATACAGTGTACTAATGTGTTTAGAATGAGGGAACCGAACACATCCACAGTTCAGATTTGATGCCTTCTTTTTTTTGTTGGAGAATGAGTTCATTAATGGCAGGCTTGTTGTGGGTACTAACTAAGCTTCCAGTCAGTAATGTTGAAGGGTAATTTATTGGCTTAGAAATACTCAATTAACCGTTGAAGTGGTTGTTAATTTAAAAGGTAAATGGGTTGTTGAGCCTTACATAGAATTGCTCATGCAACTGGAATGTATATTTACCTAAAGATTAAGAAGTACAGCGCTTACTTTTTAAAATTATTTTCCATTAGGCAAATGTATGTTATAGAAATGCTATGAATACTATGATGTTTAAATATTATCCATTCTAAGTCATGAGAATAATATTATTATATATTTCATATTTGCAGTTACAAAGCACTTTCATATACATGGCTTCATTTAATTCACAGAAAACATTCTCAAATATATTAAAGTTCTCCTACATAATCCTTTAAATAAATACATAAAACAAAATGATACCTGTTCTAATCAATTATCTTAATTCTATATTTAAACTAAAAATAATAGATTATAAATAAATTTCTTAATGCTTGATTATTTACAAAGTCACAGTAGCAAATAGAGTAGTTTAGAAAACACTAGGTTTATAATTAAAAGATCTGTTTATGCCACAAGAAAAAATTTATCTTCAAGTAATTTGGCAACTTACTGATAAAATTTAGGCTGAAAGATTTATTTAAAATCAAATGATCAAAAAAAACCATTTAAAGTTACTTAGATGGATACACATATGCTATATTTGATAGAGTGGATGTTTTGCTGTAATATTAAATTTAAGTAAAATATTTATGACTCAAAAAATATAAATTACATTTAGGTTATAACTAATCAATAGGCTATGAAACCAAACTCTTCTACAAAGAATATTTTCCAATAGTAAATTATTTCCTTAACTTTATTTATTAAGTCTCTATTTCCACATTTGTCTAAAAATAATAAAATTGATACAGTTTCTTCTTGTTTTCCCTTAGAATAAACATCCCCACAAAACCATGTATGTATATTGTATAACCAAGGAGGCAAGATATCACTCTGCCTAAATATCCAAAATCCCTTTAAAAGTTAATGTTTTAAAATCAACAATCATGGAAAAGAGAATTTTTCTACAGCCATACCAACTATATAAATATTTATGTTTAGAAGCACCCCATTGGAGACTTTGGATAGGGTCAATTAATACATATTCAATTTCTGCATGCTTTTGTGTGAAAGTAGTAACAATTAGTTATCAAAATTAATTTGTTTTTCAGTCATAGAAAAGTGGTACTTTTTAAAATCAGTACTTTTTCGTGTAATGTCATGCAAATCTATAACATTGATCAGTAAGAATACAGTGTGTATTAAAAATGTAATCCCTTTTCCCTGGAGATTTATTTCATATTATACTTTGTTTTTACTTTTATAATTATAAATATGGACACAATGAGTACACAAGGACTTACTGTGTTTCATCGGGAAACTAGCTAGACAACTAACACAATTGCTCTGATTTTAAACCATGTTTTACTTAAAACTAATTTTTCATCAGTGTTAAAGGTTAATAATACTGTTATTTCCTCTATTACCTGGATTTAATAAAAGCAGTGAGGCATAACATTCTGTAAAGCCAGGCAATAAGAGGAAAACACAAATGTTAACCTCTAACATAAATGTAATGGTAATTACTCTGGTATAGTTTTAAAATTAATGTCTTTGGTAGTCTCCCAAGTGGCCAAAAAGAAAAAAAAAAAAAGGAAAAAAAAGCTTTCTCTTCAGTCTTCCAGCAACTACCAAGATCCAAGGTCAAGAGCAAATAATGTCATCAGTTAATATGCTTAACACCTTTTGTGCACCATATCACCCTTTAATATAGAAGCATATTATATTAGAAATAAAACACTACAGTAAAGTAGTAAAACTGTAATTATAAATTAGCTAAACTGAAATTACTTGTTGAAAATTTAACAAAAAAGAATGTTGAAATACATCTGACTCCATGTCAGGTATAAAATCGAGTTACACAATAGGGTAGATAAATCTCCAAATTAAATACTTAAAAGAGAAAAGCATGCAAAACAGTTTCATCTATATCTCAGGACTCTGTTTAAAGAGGCACTTAGGAAATTTCCATGGTTTAGTTTGCTATTCTCGGTAAAACTCCATTTAGGTATTTTTACATACATATTTCAGTAATTATTGCTATTTGATAAGCATCCTTTTCTAATCTTTGGCAGGCAAGGTTAACTTTAGTTTTATTACTTGTCAGCTGTATCTTCTACAGCTCCAAGAAATGTCAGCAACCTCCTTGGAAACTCCTTGTAAGCAAGTTGATTAAATTCTGTTAATGATCTGGGATCCTCAAGCCCCTGCAGTGAGAACCAAATTGCAGATTTGGCTTTTGCAGTTCTGCTTGGTCCTTCAGCATTTTGTACGTCTACCAAAGCAAACGTGTTCCGAGTTTTCATCTTTCAAACACCACCACTCATCACAAATTTCAACTATTGTTTCCTGTCATCTTTTCATATTCAGTTTACAAAAGCAAAAATGTGTCTCCAGACTGTTGATGACCAGAGCTTGTCAGAATCATTTCTTCAAAACAAATTCCTGTGTACATGGCTTAGGTCATTCCTTTCTTTTTTTTTTTTTTTAAGTTTATTTATTTTGAGGGAGACAGACACAGCGCCAGTCAGGGAGGGGCAGAGAAGGAGAGAGAGAAGACCTCAGGCAGGCTCTGTGCTGCCGGTGCAGAGCCCAATACGGGGTCGAACTCACAGAACTGTGAGATGATGACCTGAGCTGGCAAAAGTCGGACACTTAACCCAGCGCCCAGGCACCCCTGTGATTCATCTCTTTCATTCATTTCATTGTTGGGCACCCAGGAATACTTACTGATTGACATTCATGCAATAGTAGAATGAGGAAGGAAATATCTTTGCTCAATCTGACATAGCCCAGCCCTACCATATAGTTTTCATCACGTACCAGAAATCTAATTCCTGATCGGCTTCTTGTTGAATAGTTGTGAATGTCAAAGCCAAACACTGAATTTATCTTGTCCTCTGACAATTGGCAGGTAGGGTAGAAACAGCAGTGATAAGTAGTTATCTTTAAAAGACAATTCTAGTAAGACCAATATAATTATAATGACAGTGTCATCTAAAAAGTACATATCAGCTTTGTCTTTGAAGAGCCTGAAATTTTTATCACTCCGTAAAACACAAGGCATGGGGGGGGGGGGGGAGGGGAGGAATGGGGTGGACTTCAAACATGTCTACAGGAAATATCAGAAAGGGAAATTTAATATTTGACTGATGAGAAGGATCACCAGTGGCCCAGAGCCATGAACAAGGTCACTTAAACAGACAGCAAACCCTGGGCAGGTGTGGTCCCTTTGTTGTGTATTTACACTGGCTTCTGTGTTGAGAGGAAGCCTCCACGGTCCTAAAAACTGCCAAAAACTCCTGGCTGGGTGAAGCAATAAACACGATCTGTAGTGATAACCCCTGGTGCACTCCATGTGCACCAAGATCTGCTAAGACCGATGCTCCACTCTGCAGCAAGGTAGAATAACATTTGAGGTCAATACTTTGAGGGGGTGCAGGGAGCAAGAGGGAAGCACACAGGGATAGTAGCTAAGGGAAGTGCAGCTAATTGTTTAAAAAGAATGGGCTATGTTGCATCCAGCTGGATCACTTACCAGCTACATTACCCGCTAATTATTTAACTTCTCAGAGTTTGCTCACTCATAAAATTAGGATTAAAACGGTATCTAGCTCATAAAGTCAATAAAATAACCTATGCAAAGCAATGACTGGTACCCAATAACCATGCTCATGCATTGAATGCCCACTAAAAACTATCAAGGAAATCAAGATTGCAATGTAAAATGCAAAACCGAAGTTGTACGTTAACCTTTTACTATCCAAACTAAGAATTCGAGAATAAGTTACTCGATTGAGGAAGATTAGAAGAGCATGTGCTTCCTTGATACAAATATTAAAGAGTCTTAAAAGACAAAAGCCATTCCTGCCCCCACTAAAAGAATGCTGATTTACCTAATGAACTATCAATAACTAGATGTATGAAGAAACTAGATGTATAGTAACAAATTATAGTTTCCTCTTATAATTTTTCTCTACATGGAAATAAAGTCAAGCCTTTAAAATTTATTATAGATATTCAATTCGGTATATATTTTTGAGACTATAATAACAGCATCAAAATAAAACAAAGACAAATGATACATGGTCAGTATGGCTGGGTTCAGAGTCTAATGGGAGAAAAAGCACTTGCATTAATAATAGTAATGATGATAGCTGAAGGCTATAGCAAAGATGTTTTGAAGCTTCTAGAGGAGAGAGTCCAAGGGATGAAGAGGAATTAATGGTAGAGGGAAATATTCCCTGGACTTAGAAAGATGACTTGGGCCAGAAGAAAAAAAATATTTTTTTCATTCCCTGAATGAGAATTTGTATGCAGACTTTTGAATGCAGATTCTAAAAATATAATCAAATAAATGGCTGACTGGGCCACAACAACAAATTACCCAAGTGACAGGGAAAACCTCTCCCATACATTACACCATTGTCATGATTATTTGAGTATCCAGAAAGAATTTCCGAAAGAAAGATTAATGCTTTGCTGCCTCCATGTAGATTAAAAACTGCTTAGAGCGGGATCGTTTTTTATTCAGCTTTGTATTCTTGGTACATAAAACAAAAATTGTAGACCACTTAAAGAGCTGGTCTCTTGGTCAGAGATTAGAAGTCCTCTAGTTTTACGGCATGACCTCTAAATCCAGAAGTTAATCTTCACCAGTCAGAACTATCTCTGAGGGGCACCTGGGTGGCTCAGTGGGGTAAGCATCCGACCTCGGCCCAGGTCACAATCTTGTGGTTCATGAGTTCAAGCCCCATGTCGGGCTCTGTACTGACAGCCCAGAGCCTGGAGCCTGCTTTAGATTCTGTGTCTCCCTCTTTCTCTCTGCCCCTCCCCTGCTCACACTCTGTCTCAAAAATAAAAAATAAATAAATAATAAAAACAAAAACAAACAAAAAAACTACCTCTGGCCTTTGGGGAACAAACTCTTATTTTAGGAAGACTTTTCCCCCCTGGGATCAAGGTATCCCAACAATCAGTGGCTTTTTTATGAATAAAATAGTCCTCACCTCTACTAGTCCCTCATTTTCTATAAAACTTAGTAACTTTGAGAAATTTAGCACTTTTCCCAGTTATTAACATCCGTTTTCTTAATGCTGTCACTTTAACATGCTGATGGCTTATGCCACTAAATTATTTAAGTTCAGATAAGTGATGAATCCAATGTTATATAAACATTTCAATTTTTCTTACTCAAGCTACAGAAATCAAGAGGCATTGATATTAAAATGTTAAGACCTTAGGATGTTATTGTGATGATGGGCAAGAGACGATACCAACTAAGGTGGCCTATAATCAGGATGTAATTTACCTTGGAAAGTTATCTAATTTAAACAGTATAGGAGATAATCCTAGAGAAATTTGTCGTCAATGGACCTTCTGCTATACACTTTAGGATAAGAGTATGCCTAACCCTGGGAAACTTTTGGTTCAGAAAGATTGAAGTCATTCTAGGATTCACTCATTTTAAGCATTTGTCTGCAGTCTTAGAAATCTGCTCTAGGACCTAAGTCCTAGAGCAGTTCATGTATCTAAATAGAGTAAGCCATATCTATGCAGCCTGAAACAGTCCTGAAATCAGAGGCCAGTCTTTTTTCAAACCTCTATCTCCCAGGCTGGTTGGCAATCAGCTAGGATCCAAAGGAAAAGACTAAAGGCTAATTAAGGCTACTAATAACAGAAGGTTTTTATATGCATAGCTTAAAAAGAGGGAAGAGCAATTGGAGACTAGAGATAAAGTAGGACATTTCCCAAAGGGTTACCTGTAACCAAAAGATGTATTAACGCTAGACAGAAGACTTGACAAATACTAACATGTAACTTAAAAAAAAATGAGTTACTGGAGCTTAAAATAAATTAATATCCTAAAACACATGAAAAATTTAATTGTATATAAATATTATTAACAAGCAACATTTGAGAATCAATAATTTACTACAAAGAATTAGAGAGGATATTTGCCCATTGGGCTTAGAATTTCAAGATGAAAGCAAAATGATTACTTTTAAGAATCCAGAGAAGTTGAAGAATTTCTTTTCATTATGGGTGGGGAAAGAGATGATATTTTCATTTCCTACTTTTGATTCATTTGAAAAGTCTAATGCTTATAAATACATTCATTAAATAAGGCTATCGAAAGCCATTGCCACCACTGGCATGGGGTCTTCTAAAAAGAAATTTAAAGAGTTTAGAAAATTAATTCTGTTAAATATTGCTAACAGAACTATAGTAGCTCATCTTGATGCCACTGTCCCGGGCTTTCCCCATACCACCCAGCCAAAGCAGGTAAGGGATCACAGAGCAGACATCTACTGGGGATGGAAGAACTCACAACTACAAAACATCATTATGAGACCTCAAATTTGTATCGCTCTTTAACTTCAAAAAACAAAAATAAAATGAAAAAGGAAGCTTCCTTAATTTCTCAGATTATTAAGAAAGTAGCACTATGAGACAAAGAGGATACCAGTTATTTTACAGAGCAAGGAGATAAAGCTCACAAATTTACACAACTCGTCCAGAGCTCCAAAACGTAATAACTAGACATCTTGGGAATGATACTGACGTCCTTCAACCTGAAGTCAAAGAAATCTTTCTGCTCTCCCCAACCACATGCCATCTTGTTCATATTCTTCATTTCATGAGTAACTGAATTGATTGGCCTTCTCCCGGCAGTGCTTTCACGGAATCCTTCTATCATTTCAAACAAATGTATTCAAACCTTGGTGAAAGCAAGATAGAATAAACTTGAAATTATTCTGCATCTGTTTTTGTTACACATGATAACCAAGGAGACAAAAACACTCCAGGCCCTACTTCTGCTACCAGTAGTTGAGTATTGGTATTTTGTATCCTTGATGGCCATATTTGATTTTTTTAAGAGACAGAAAATAAACAAAAACTCTATGTGCTGTTTCCTGTGTTTGCAAGAACTGTGACCTTTGGCTCTTATAAATCTATTCAAAGCCCAAGTCTGGAGATTGGGTGTTTCAGGAATGTTCAAAATATAGCTTGGGATTTATAGAGCTGCAAACTTTTCTTGGCTTTTCTTGGTCCATTTCATTTGATAAAACTTAACTGGTAAACAATGTAGCTGTACATCCTCTACAAAACATCCATTAGGTTATCTTGCTTTCTACCAAACTAGAGTTTGTTTGCACAAAGAATTAATGAGAGGGGTTACTGAAGGACTCCAGTCTCTACTTTTCTTCTACTTGGACAAATTGTTTGCAATACCAGCACCGACAGATGCAAATACAAGTAACTGACATCCTAACGTATAATCCGCTTTCAGGGAATATAGCTCCACTGTTAAAACAAACAAACAAACAAACAAACAAACAAAAAATGTGTTTTCTTAAAGGTCCTTTCCGGGGGCTTGATGACAGAGCAGTTGAAATTTCTATTAGTGACCCAGATCTCTGAAACTTGAATCCAGCAATTTCCTTAAGTCATGTTTCAGCCTTGCTATTTAAAATAGGGTCTCTTAACGCTGAAGATCATAACTTTCATAATGAAAGTATGGCTGGTATTCAAATTAGTTGGAATTAACATAATACATTTCTGTGTCTAGAAACTTTTCAAGCCTCAGAATCTAACACTTGAAATATATTTCAAGAATTTATCATTAAG
Organism: Herpailurus yagouaroundi; assembly: GCF_014898765.1. NCBI lineage: Eukaryota > Metazoa > Chordata > Mammalia > Carnivora > Felidae > Herpailurus > Herpailurus yagouaroundi. The sequence continues at coordinate 62,987,529 of NW_024412376.1, forward strand.
CCAGAACGCTTGAAGTAGTGTTGCCTCCCAGGCTACTTGGATAGAAAATGGCCGTGCTGACCTTTCTCGCTGAAATCGTTACTCCTCAAAATAGAGACAGAATATCTCACTCTCACCTTTGGGGTGTCATCCTAAACCCTCATTTGGTAGGCAGCTACTCTGAGCCATACCCAGTGTGGGAAGCTTTCTGATGACCCTATTTCACAAGAGCAGCAGTTTCTAAAGTGGACTTCTTGAGTTCCAGAGGATATACAAGATAGTTCTTTTATATTAATTTTTAGTTTAGAAAATAAGATAGCAACTAAGTCTACTAATATTTAATATCCAGATTGAAACTGGTTACGTCTGGGGCGCCTGGGTGGCGCAGTCGGTTAAGCGTCCGACTTCAGCCAGGTCACGATCTCGCGGTCCGGGAGTTCGAGCCCCGCATCGGGCTCTGGGCTGATGGCTCGGAGCCTGGAGCCTGTTTCCGATTCTGTGTCTCCCTCTCTCTCTGCCCCTTCCCTGTTCATGCTCTGTCTCTGTCCCAAAAATAAATAAACGTTGAAAAAAAAAATTAAAAAAAAAAAAAAAGAAACCGGTTACGTCGTTATGGTTATAGGCTGGAAGAGTTTAGGGATTATATTATTTCAGGGTTGTATTACACTGAGTAGAAAACTATTTCCAAAAATGTGTACTAAAATGAGGAGACAACATGAAAATCCTAAGTACCATAAAGAGAGACTGGTTTTTCTCACAGAGAAGTCCTTTAAAAAGTTGGAGAATTTGAAGATGAGTGCATGTTTTTCTCTTGCAAAAAAAACAACTGTCCCAAATTTCTGAACTTTTCTATGATTAAAAGTGTCTGTTAAGCAGTATTTAAATACACACACACACCCGTAATATGTCCCAATGTAAAAGAGGCAGTTTTAATAAGAAGTGAGAAAATGATCAGTTTGGAAAATAATTCTTGCTATCAAGACAGAATTTTGAAAACAGATGTTTGGCAATGTTTTCAACATTATGCAACTTTGTTACTGAAAACAATTTAAGTGTGTCAATTATAAAACACCCATCTGCATACTTTGAAAATTAAATATTATATACTTTATAGAAATATATAATATTTGTTCATTTGTGTTAATGCTTTATTTAGAATATTTGCATCTCTGCTTATAAAAGAGATCGGCCTTTCTACCTGCCTTTGGTGAGTTGGTACTTTTCCCTATTCCTCAATTTTTGAAAGTGTGCCCCAAGTCAATGTTATCTCTGCTTTGAAGATTTAGTAAAACCTGTACTTAAAAATGTCTGTTTTTGTGCCAATTTTGTGGGTAGGTTCTTGACTACTGATTAAATGACTATAATGGCTTTAGATTAATTAGGTTTTTTAAATTTCTTGCTAATTTTGGTAATATTCCAGAAAATTGGCCAGTTCACCCACGTTTTAGTATAAAAGTTCCTTATAGAACTTCCCACTCATTTGTAATATTTCTAGTCTACATATGGTCATGTTCTTTTTTTATTCACAATATTTTTGTTGCCCTTCTTAAAAATGGATTTGTCAGAGAAACTTCCTTCTAAAGAAACAGATTTTAGGTCTTTGTTTCTTTGTTTTGTATTTAATTAATTTTTGTTCTTTTTTTTGTTGCCTGCGTTTACTCTGCTTGGTTTTGTCAGAAAGATTCTCCAACTTTCTCTGAGTTTTTGGTGAACTCACAGAACATTATTTTTTACTGTATCTTCTGCACTATTATATGAATTACAGATAAAACTCTACAATCCCCTTCAACTGCCTTCCACAAGTTTTGGTATATAGTGTCTCATCGCTGCTTAATTCCACCTTTGATTTTTAATTCTTCCATTGGTCATAGCTGAAAGCACGGGATCTGAGGTCAGATTGTCTGGGCTTTCAGCCTTAGCTCCATCATTCATAAAATCTGGACTTTAGTTTTCTCATCAGCAAAATAATAACAGTAGAATCTGCCTCAAGGGTTTTATAAAGTGTATATACCTCATATATGGCACAATACATCATCTGTGCGAAGCATTCTATCGAAATTGGCTGCCACCATCATTATCAGCTAAACAACATCATTATTAAATTAATGAAATTATGTCGGAGAGGGTTGCTTTAAAATTCAAAATATATGAGTTATATTGATATATTCAAAATATATTGCTATGTAACTTCATTGCCTATGATCAGACAATATCATCTTTATTCATTGATATTTGTTGTGATTGGCTTTGTGACCTAGTATATGGTCAATTTTTGTATAATTTCATGAGTGTTTGAAAAATAATCTCTTAATTCTGTAATTGTTGAGTGCAGGATTCTTGATACGTGAATTAGACAAAATATGTTAACTGTGTTATTTAACTTGTCTATATGTGCAATACAATTTATATGTTTGGTATCTATACTTCATAGAATTGTGTTGAAATATTCTATGTGGATTTGTTAATTTCTTCTCAAAATTATTTCAATTTTCCTTACGTGTTAGAGGATATGTTGTTAGTTGCACACAGGTTCAAACTGCCACATATTCTTGGGAAATAGTAGCTTTATCATTATAAAATGCTCCTAACTTTAACTTCAGGAAAGGACTTTTAGCTTCAAGTCTATTTGGTACAAAGGTTATATAGTATTTGTCTAATATATTTTTCTATTTGTTTACTTTCAACTTTTCTGTGTCATCGTTTTGCTCTCTGGCTCACAGATAAGCACATGTTTTAAAAAAATAAACAGTAAAAAATCTCTGTGCTTTTAACTAGTCCTATGTCTAATTAGTTCGCATCTACTGAGTATTTTGTATATTTGAAATCCTTTCTACCATTTAGTCTTGTGTCATTTTCCTGACATCTGATGAATTGATTGAATTATCTTTATTCTCTCTTTCCAATATTGGAAGTTCTTTCAGTGGAGACTTTTATGTTTTATTTTGCTTTTAAATTCTGGACATATAAATTTAATTATTTGCCTGACCATTCACATGGAAGTATGTGGTAAGTGAATAGAGACAAGGGCCATAAACTTCAGAGGGAGGTAAGTATTTTAGACCAGTATTTTTTATTTAAACCAGTTTAGGTTTGGACATTCACCAGATTGGACCAATTTTTTAGCATTTAAAATAAAATTTTGTGCCAAAATTAAAAAAAAAACAATTACTAAAACTGGTTTCCAAAAATTGTCCGTGTAATTTTTAAAAACATAATTCAAGGTTTTTTTTCCACATTTTTTTTTTAAGTTTCATGCTTTCCTTGGCAAATTTATCTAAAACACTACATTTTCACTTTGGAGCTTATTCTTAATATTTATGTAACAAAGTACCCTGAATCAATGTTCATAAAGATACCTTTCTCTAAACTCTAGCGGTTTATACCTTTTCTTTAACATGTATAATGTCTTAATTAAGTTGTGATTCTAAAAAATGTTTTTGAGAAAAATTTATGAATTATGCAACTTAAATTCTTATCCTTTGCTTTCTCTTTCCCCTTTGTACCATCTGGATGAAGAATTGATGAAGTACTAAGGACGATGAAGTTATCCAGTAGAAAGACCTTGGGCCCTGACACAAGTGTGGAAGACTTTGGATCTTGAAGCTACATGGGACTACCCCATCAACTTTTCTGTGAGCAAGAAGAAAACTTTGTATTATGTTAAGCCATTAAAATTGTGAAGGCCGGGGCGCCTGGGTGGCGCAGTCGGTTAAGCGTCCGACTTCAGCCAGGTCACGATCTCGCGGTCCGTGAGTTCGAGCCCCGCATCGGGCCCTGGGCTGATGGCTCAGAGCCTGGAGCCTGTTTCCGATTCTGTGTCTCCCTCTCTCTCTGCCCCTCACCCGTTCATGCTCTGTCTCTCTCTGTCCCAAAAATAAATAAACGTTGAAAAAAAAATTAAAAAAAAAATAAATAAATAAAATTGTGAAGGCCTATTTATTACAACAGCTACCATGATCTCACTGATACAATTCCATATTTATTTTTAAATTCATGGACAATTTGTCTTTAAATTGATATATATAAACACTTAGAGTGATTATTAATACGGTTGAATTAAAACCCACTGTGTTTAATGTTCTAATTATTATATTTGTTCTTTGTTTCATTTTATTTCCCTCTTCCGCGTTCTCCAGTTTCAAGTGAGCATTTTATGTGATTCCATTTTATGTCCTCTCACACCATATCAATTATACTTCTTTAAAAAATATTTTTAGTAGTTGGCTTGAAATTTCAAACATGTCCTTTTAACCAGTTTAAGTCCACCTTCAAATAACTACAATGCTTCATGTGTATATAATGCAGTTACCTTATTATAGAGTATTCCCTATTCCTCTCTCCAGTCTCTTATTCACTCATTCATTTATTTTACTTATCCATGTGCTATAATAACCCAATATATTATAACTATTATTGCCATTATATTAAAAATGGAAAAACAATTAGAGACATCATTTTACCTTGATTTATTATATCTCCAAAACACTTCCTTTCTTCATGTAGGTCTGAGTTTCTGACCTGTATCATTTTTCTTTCACCCTGAAATGCTTCTTTTAACATTTCTTTCAGGTCATGTTTGCTGAAGATAAAGTCGTTCAAACCTTTGAGAAAGTCTTCATTTCTTCTTTATTTTGAAGAATAATTTTACTGGCAATAGAATCATAGATCAGTGGGTTTTCCTTTCAAAACTTTAAATATTGCCTTCCATTCTCTTTATTTGCATAGTTTCTAATCAGAAGACCATTGTAATTCTTATCTTGTTCAACTGTAAGTAAGGTATATTTTTTTTCTCTGTCTTCTTTCAAGATTTGCTCTTTTTCTTTGATTTTTCTACAGCTTTGGTTATTGTTGTTATTGTTTATGGGGGTGTAATTTATCTTCCTTGGTGTTTTCTGAGCTTCCTAGATCTGTGGTTTAGTGTCTGATTAATTTTGGTAAGTTCTCAACTATTATAACTTCTGCTCTGTTTCCTCTTTCTTCCCCTTCTGGTTTTCCAGTCATGTATATGTTACTTTTTTTTTTTTATGCAGTTATCTTACTTCTCAGATATTGTAGGGATTTTTTTATTCTTTTTTTTTCCTCCTTTACCTTTAATTCAGTAATGACCTATCTTCATTCTCATTAGCTCTATCCTTAGGCATGCCCGATCTATTGATGAGCACTTTAAGACACTTCTCATTTCTATCTTTGATTTCTAGCATTTCCTTTTGATTCTTTCTTACAGGGTCCATCTCTCTGCTTACATTGCTCATCTGTTTTTATACATTCTCTACTTTTTTTCTTTAGGGTCTTTAATTTGTTAATAATATGTATTTTCAATTCTGGTAATTGTAACATCTGTACCATATCCAAGTCTGATTCTGTTTCTTGCCTTGTCTCTTCAGACTGTGTTTTCTTGCTTTTTGGCATGCTTTGTAATTTTTTTGGTTTGTTTGTTTCAAGTTTTTATTTAAATTCTAGTTAGTTAACATATAGTGTAATATTAGTTTCAGGAGTAGGATTTAGTGATTCATCACTTACATACAACCCCTGGTGCTCATCCCAACAATTGCCCTCCTTAATACCCATCACCCACTTAGCTTTGTAATTATTTTAAAAGCCAGATATATTATGCTAATATTTGCTATAAATGTAGGTACCAAGTATTCAATTTCTTCCAGTACTCTTGTTTTTATCTTCCCTGTTGACTTTGGGCTACCTAAGTACTCTTCTTCAGAGATAGTCTGCATTTTACAGCTCTTTCCATTCTAATCCTGACATGGAGCCCTGTTGGTGTGGTGATGAAGTGTGGGAAAAGGGAAGCATTCTATCATCTTATGATTACATCTCAGTTCTTAGTAAGGCTAAGTTCCTGGGCTGTGACCTTCACAAATGCTTCTCCATGGTAAAAATTTTTCCCCCTTAGGTGATCCCAAAAGGCTAGCTGGAGTGAGAATGCCCTTCCTTCGGTTGGGGTGAGGCTCTGGTAAAGTCTTTTGTCCTCAAGCATGTGTCTTTGTTATGGAGAACTCTCTGGGAATATTTCACAATGATTATTCTTTGCCTGTCTATGCCAAAGCCACTAGAGCATCTTTCTTGGCTCTTCCCTGTGAGAATCTGGTGGGATTCCTGGAGTTTAAATCTCATGGGAGACCCATAAAACTGAAACCTCCACAAGTGTCTCAGTCTCCTGCTAGTCCATACTCAACCTGCAGCATTTCCTCAAAATTACCATTCAAGTATCCATGCCAGATTATGGCACCAGCAGCTGCTTCCCTGGGTAAGTGTTGTGACCCTGGCTTTGCCCATCTCCCTAAAATTTGTGGTGGGAGTCTGACCTGCAACCTTTGTTCTCTGCTGGGTCCAAGAAAAGTCATCAATCTTAAGTGTGTTTAGCTTCCTTGTTGTAGAGACAGGGGTGACAATTTCCAAGCTCTTTGTATGTTGGAATGGAAATCACAATTCCTAGTTTTAATTTCTATTCAGTTGATAATTCTTCCCATCCCAGGAACTAACTACTCTCATCTATCACCTCTGTGCCAGCCTCACATGTTTCTAATGTGTCACAGAGTAAGAATACATACATTAAGAAAACATCTCTTAATGTGGAACAAAATTCCCCGCATTGGTCAAGCCTGTGGAGATTTTCTAAAACACAAACAAAAAGCTGTGTCTAGAAAGCAGGGGTGACCAAGAACAAAGCACATGGCCCTGTGAGCCCAAGAAAGAGAAGTGTTGTCTTTTTAAAAACCTTTTTCCTAACTGAGTTTGAGATATTCACCTAGACTGATTTATGAGAGTGTAAGTGGAAACAAGAGCAGGGATTGGATTTCCTCAAGCATATTCCTTGTGCCTTTATATGTTGCCCTTGCCACATTGATTCAGAGCTAAGGGTGTGGCTTACAAATGCTTAAGGCATGTTCCCGTAATTCTTCATTACGTGCCAAGGCAGTCATCATCCCCTGCAAAGTAGCGGTGTCTGGGAACAAGTTATCATTCTGGAATAATAAAGGCTATTCATTTTATTGACATTTAAAATGCATGAGAACATTTATGACCAAACTCATATACATTTCTCACCATGAATATGTGGCATTAATTATCAATACTGCTCCAGGGAAGGATATGTTTGTAACGTTATGAAGCAGATCTTTCTTTCAAGCTAAGGATGGTTACATTTGGTAAGAAATTACCGTGTTGGTTAATTTGGCCTGGTCTCTGATGACATCTTTCTGCAACATCAACATGTGTCTCCACGGGTTACATTTCAAAATTATTTGATATTACATTCTATACCATGCTAGTATAAAGTTATGTTTAATATCATAAACAGTGTAGGCATTACTTGACTAGAACTGGCTGGGTTATATTTCATTTGAAAACAAATGTGGCGCATAGTAAAAGAAAAAGAATATCACTTAACAATCCCTGTTACCTCATGCAAGATAAAATGATCAAGTAACTGTATTAGCAAGCATGCCTATAAAGACAATATAATATTAATATTAATAAAGTGATATTTTCAGCTAGCCCTACACTGGGGTGAAAGACCTTTGTCTGCTCTTATTTTTGTAACCCTTTTTAATCGGATAATTTTGTGAGAAGCATTATAATTGCCTTACAGAATAAACTGATCCCTTCAAGGTGACTCCTTTGTGGATTAAAAGGGCAATGACCCTGTATTTATAGATCAGGTGAGAATGATGCACTCTAAAATTTTCAATCCACACAGTAGGATCAATTATGAAAAAGATCAACCTTAAGTGCCAGGGCTTGGAAAGTTTAAAATAAAAAATGAGTTGCAAAGCATTATTTTAAAATAATCCGCCCAATAGAAAATAGATATGAAGATGTTGGAATTGGCTGAGGGCACAAATGTTTCCTGTCATACATTTTTTGCTTCTTGTCCCAGTGCTTCCATTTACTAATTACATGTCTTAGACGAAGTCTCTGAACTCTCTGAGCCTCAGTGGAGGAGATGTCTCCATGTCCTCATCTCTGAAAAGAGGTTTAACCGTATCTCCCACGTGGGTGGTGATGAGACTTATATGAGGTAATGTGTAAAAAAAAGTTCAGTATAGTGTTCGGCATGAAGCAAACCTTCAACAGCTATCTCAATGCTCAGACTGAATCTCTTTTTTCCCCTTCCTTTTAATACAACTAATAAAAATTATTTTCAATGTACTAGTTAAGATATTAGTATAAAGTTCCGCTTGGGGCTGCATCTATTTAAAAATGCTCAGATACATACATATTTTGATTAGTGTTTCAGGGAACACAGTCAGGACTACACGTGGTCTCAGCTGCATGTGCCCTAGAGTCTCATTCTACCTTACGATTATCTAGAACTCTCAGTCGTCAACACTGGAGCCCATCTTGAGCCAGAAGTTACCATTGCTACAGGCTTTGTCATTTCCCGTCTCTCCATCCCATCAAGTTGTGCCTGTCCTGTGTTCAAGTACAGGATGTGCAAAGTACAACTTGTCGGCTCCTCTAACATCATAATATTTACTAATATAAGGTTAGTGAATGATGAAGTGCAAAATCCACATCATCCAAAAAAAAAGGAGCACTAAAAGTTTCAACACATTTTCCTACAGCTATCTCAGAATCCACTAAGCAGAATAAACACAATAAAAACAAAAATCAAAAATTAAAACTAACATTTTCCATTCCAAATAACAAACAAACACACACTTGAGTTATATGATAACGATGACAAAATAATTGCACGTATACTTATTTAAAACATTATTGGGGCACCTACCCTGCTCAGTTTGTAGAGCATGCAACTCTTGATCTCAGGGTTGTGAGTTTGAAACCCACATCAGATGTAGAGATTACTTAAAAATACTATCTTAGGAGTGCCTGGGTGGCTCAATCAGTTAAGTGTCCGACTTCTTCTTAAGTCATGATCTCACAGTTCATGGGTTCGAGACCCACATCAGGCTCTGTGTTGACAGCTCAGAACTCAGAGCCTGGAAACTACTTCAGATTCTGTGTCTCCCTCCCCTGCCTGTGCTCTGTCTCTCTCAAAAATAAATAAACTCTAAAAATAAATAAATAAAATAAAATTTTCAATAAATAAATAAATGTTAATTGAGTTGTATTATAATCTAAAATTATACAACCATTTACTTAGATAACAAAATCTTAACTGTAAAAATTCTCACCTTTGGAGACAGTTTATAATAATTTATGACACAAGCAATTCAAATCACAGGCGGTATTAAATAATCAAATGCAACAGTATTTTCCCTTGAATTTTTAGACTGCTTCAGAAACAGAGGGAGGAATTAAGTTCTATTTCTCAATGTCTATACTGAAACATCATGCTTGAAACTATCTACAACTATTATCATAGAGTACCATTATCTCAAAACAACACGCTTGGAACTAGCTACAACTATTTTGTATCCAAGAAAACCAAAGAATACATACTCTACACGGCACCAAAATGTGAAAGGCTAGAGTTGCAAAAAATAAACATATATGCATTTTTCTCTTGAAAAATATGTTTATGTTAGAGTGTATATTCTTTTAAAAGATGCACGCAAGGCTCATTGAACTTAGTATTTTCATTATACATATCCAGTAGCTGTTAGTAAGCCAAGTTTAAAAACAGTAACTATTACTTATTCACATATTAATAAGTAATCACACACAGAAAGAAAACTCAAACATGAAGTAGAAAAATCACAATGTCCTCTAGCAAGCAACAATATTTGTTCTCTAACATCTGAAGACTTCTAAGTTCTTGTAGAACCATAAATCCATTTTATATCTATGCCGGATTTAGCAAATGTGAGTCAGAGATCTCTGGAAGGAGATTTAAAGATGTGACAAAATCCACCCCCTGATGCCACTGCTAAATTTAGGATCATCAGCTTTTTGCCCCTGAGGGATAAAAATGAGGCAACATCCAACTCAAACGCTTATTTAATACAACACTATTTAATATATTTCAGGAAATAATAGGCATTCTGTGTAGATGCTAAGCCACTGTGACTCTGTATCTTGCAGATTTGGCTTTTTGTGTTTTTGTTTGTTTGTTTATATACTTATTTACCCTTGACAATTTTAAAGTCCTGCAGCACTGAATATAAACTACAAATTATGAAACCTGGGACAAAAAGTAAGTGTTGGTGGTAGGCCCACTGTGTATCAAAATGTCTTGCAGAGATGTACATTCTTTGATCCAGGAACTCCACTTCTGAAAATATAAAGAAAATAATTAAATATAAGCATGTGATTAAATTGCATGGATCTTTATGCAGAATATTTACAACAAAGAAAATTTGTTTTCAACGTGTCCAAAAATTAATGATGAATAAAATGTCCAAATATATGAGATAAATAAAACAGACTATTTTGCAACCCCCCCCCCCAAAAACTATTGTAAACATATTTGTTCACATGGGAAATGCCCATTTAATAGTTATATGAGGAGCTCCTGGGTGGCTCAGTCAGTTAAGCGTCTGACACTTGGTTTCAGTTCGGGTCATGATCTCATGGTTTGTGAGTTTGGACCCTGCATCGGAGTTGAAGTACCGCATCAGACTCCACCCTGAAAGCGTGGACCCTCCTTGGGATTTTTTCTCACTCCCTCTCTCTCTCTGCCCCTTCCCAACTTCACTTGCTATCTCTCTCCCTCTCTCTCTCTGCCCCTTCCTAACTTCACTTGTTATCTCTCTCTCTCTCTCTCTCAAAATAAATAAATATACTTTAAAAAAAGTTAAACAAAAATGAAGTATAAATAGTTTTAAATGTGATCCCATTTTTATTGCAAAGAATATGTACATAATAGAAACATATTTTATATATGCAATAATAATTTTATAATATATTTTATATTATTTAAACTAAATATTAATTTATAAATATATTATAAAATATTTTAAAATATTTATATAAAATATAAATGTTAATATATAACATAATAACTTAAAAAATATACACTATATATAAAAGAGTGTTTCTCTCTAAGGGATTGGATTATAATTGAATTTAATTTTATTGTTTTCCTTATCTATATTTTCTAGTTTTATTCTATTAACATATTACTTATATAATAAAAAGTTCTAAATAGGACTAATAGAATGTGAAAAAATTAAAGTTCAAAATAGAGAAGTCTTCCTCTTGCCTTTTCTCCTGTACCTTAAATAAATTACTTAAATAAATAAAATATATAATGCAGAGAAAACCAGATTAAGCCCATTTAGAATCAACAGAATCAACAATAAGCACTAAACCAATACAAGTAAAGTTAAATTTGCATTGGACCTACTCAAATCAGTAAAAATATATATGTCGTATCATTTTTTAAAAAACACCAGACTTAAAGGAAAGATAAGTATGTTCATATCTGACTTTCTTCTAAATTTCTGGGTGATCTTGAGTAAGTCACAATTATGGTTATATTCATAGAATAAGATGGGAGGAGTAGATGATTTCTTGAAGCACTTTCAGGTGTAATAGTCTATCAACTTCTGGAAAATCCTCTTAATTTGGATTATACACTTGACTTCTTTCAGTTATAGCTGAGGCCCCATAACCAGTTTCAGCAATCGTGTGCATGGTCCTCTGGGCAGGGACTATGTCTTGCACAAATACATACCCTTTAAATAAGTCTCCTTTACAAATAACAGCTCAATAAATATTTGAAAATAAATCATTCTTCTTTCTACATTTATATTTTCATGACCTTAGTTAGGATACTTGTCCCATATTTTTCCAAAAATTCAATTGACTTGTCTGCATAAGTTGGTCCAAGATCCAGTACTGATCTATAAACTAATTATAGCAAGACACAGTACACAGGTTTTGAGTAAGCTATTCCCATTAAATTCTCAATGTGAGAGAAGGTGGCCCGCAAAAGTTACTCAACATCGTTATTCTCATACTCTGTAATAGCTCTAAGACATCTTAGAGACATAGCGGCTCTGTTTGATCCATCTTTCTGGTTTTGCCTTCCTTTTGTTCTTCAGAAGAGCAAGAGAATTGTTTTGGTCATTCCATCAGCTTCAGAAGCCCAAGTAAGTGTGCTGGTTAAAATGTTCAGTGCACACATCTGTCAGCATGTTCCACATGAAAAACAAAAGACTACATACAGCTGCAATCATAGCCTTAGGAGCCAGCAAGCAGAACGAGTAGCTAGAACAACGCAAAGTCAGAAAACCAGCAAGTGAACTGCATAAACGCTAAGGAGAGAAAGCGCTACAGCAGACTACTCCTCAGCTGACAAGGGACAGAGCAAAGTAAAATTAGGGGAATAGACTGGAAAATGAAGACATATCACTGCTCCAAACTGGTGCAAATCACATTCCTTGTTGCTCCTCTATAACTTGTATGCATTGCTTTAATTTTGGTTTGGTAAATGGAAAATATAATTATCCGGTTCGGTGGAATTTATCAAAACCTTCAAGACTTAGTGTGGTGATCATTTTGCAATGTATACTAATATCAAATTATTATGGCATATGCCGGAAACTAATATAATGTTATATGTCAATTATACCTCAATGAAAAAGAGAATTTTTAAATTTCTAGTTACTGTGTAGTACTTAATGCATTGTTAAATATTTAGTAAAACTAAAAATACTCATTTGACCATCATTATATTTACTCTTGAAAATAAGGATAAGGAAAAAGATCAACTGTTAAAATAGGTGTAGCAAATTATTTTAAGTTGAAAGATATCCTTGCATGGAGGGGAAAATTTTTGTGAAAGTAATTGTAAATATTTGTGGGGACTTTTCATATAAAAATCATGGGTTCAGCTCATGTGTCCCTTTAATACTCCATACTACCTCATGATGGACTTTTGTTTGGCAAACTTTTGTGTTTTAACCATAATCAGCTATGTGAGTCGAATTAGCAATGTCCAAAAATCATCTGCTATTTAATTCTTAACTATTTGTAGAGACTCCAAATACTATCCATGCATATGTACAAGATACAAATTTTTGCCTTTCAGGAGTATATTATCATTTATAAACTCAAATAATTGTTCATAATTATGATTATGCAAAAAAATATATAATAACGCCTCTAATAAAAGCCTCTTTTGAGAAATAAACATTGGTGATTGTATCAAGTTGCATACACATGTGTCTGTTATGTGGCATACATGAGAACATCAAATGCCATGAAGCAAAACAGACTCTAAGTAATCAACTTTAAAATATATTTCATCCTGGATGCATGGAATTTGAAGACTACAGTTGACCCATGAAAGTCTAGTTAAGATGTCACCTCTTCCATGAACATCCCAATTCATCCCCTGTAAGTGAATTTTTTCCTCCGCTAAGAGCCCTCAAAATTTTATTTTCATCTCCACTCTTCATTTCTAACTATTGTGTTATGCATTGCAGGATTTACTTTTGCCTAATTTGTTTTTCAGCAATACCGTAAATTCCTTGAAGGAAAAGAATGTGACTGGAAAATACTTGTCAACCATACACACACATATACACTTTGCTTACCATGTTATAATCACTTAATAAACGTTCATTGGGTGAATTGGTACCTTCTTTTCCTCTGGACAGCTCTAGAGTCAGAGAAGCAATAACCTGTAGAACTTTTATTTGTTCTGATTTTCTCCCCAGGTGGAAGGTCCTGAGATCTCAAGGTCCAGATAAGGACTCCAAAAAGCAATGATAAAAGGTCCACAATTTTCCCCTGAGGGATCTGGATAGGAACGGCTCTCCCTGGTCCCTTGCAGTTCCTAGCCATTTCTGTATATGACTTGTGATGAGAACTCACTTTATCATCCAAAAAAGAAATTCCATCACTGTGAAAAATGTGGAAGATGGCAATGACCAATCACCCACAGCTGATGAGAAGTTTGGCATAAGGCACAATAGTGAAATAGATCCCATTTCCCCCTGGATTGAGGGCTGGTCCACTGAGGGGTGGAGAGCCATGTTGGTATCCTGATTAGAAGTCAGTGGGGCATAGCAGAAAGAGCCCTGGATTTGGGGTTCAGAGGCCTCAATGCCAGATCTTACTTGGTACTTGACTAAGAGAACATCACTTAACAGTACTGGGCCTCAGAGTGTTTTAAGTCCTCTTATTTTATAAATTGAAGAGGTTACACTCAATATGCTCTGATGCTCTAACAAGCTATTAATTTATTGGAAATCAAATATATCTTAAGACTTGGTGACTATTCAAAGTTAAACCATATTTTGAAGATTTTTTTAAGCATGGTATCTGAGTCTGAAGCAGATGATAATAATAGTGATAATAATAGCTAACATTCATTTATTTAACAGATATTTGTGAGCACAGTGTGTCAGGTGCTGTTCCAGGGAATGAAAATACGTCAGAAAAAAATAGATACCTGGTTTCAGGGAGCTTACATTCTAAGTTTAGGGAGACGACATTTAATAAATAGAATCCAGCATGTCTGATTTCCTTGAGAACCTTGGAGAAAAATAACACAAAGATTGGTAATGGAAAGTGCCAAAGACATTTCAGTGTATACTGTTGAATTCTTATTAGGGGGCACACATTTTACATGTATTCTCTTATTCCATCCTAGCAACAATCCTATAATTATGCCTATTATACAGATGGGGAAAAAATTAGCACAGAGACAGCAGTTAAATTTCCCAAGATCACAGAAATAATAAGTAATGAAATTCCAAAGCCTGTGCCCTAACCGCTAGGAAACACTGTTTTCTGCCAGATGATATCACAGTACAAGTGTTTAATGATTTCATAAGTGAAACTAAGCACACATATCCTGTGCATTTACAGCTTTTCCTTTTTCCCACAATGTTTACCAAATAAAAACCATAGAAAGAATGTCAAAATTTTTAGAAATTACCATCCTGACACATGATTTTGGCTTAAATCCGTGCATCTTGGGCATTATGTTTCAAAGGCAGCATGTGACAATCATAATTAGAAGATCAAACTTGAATAACAGAGAGAAGTTATTACTAAGGTTCCATGTCATGGTCTTCAACCTTCAACCCTGCTAGGCTGGTGTTCTAAACAGACCCTAGAACACCGAAATTACCTTGGTACATTAAGCCTGTTCAAGAAGATACAATGAGTCACATTTCTATGGAACATAACATAAGAGCCTGGAACAGAATCAGATTTCACATAAAGCAGAGACACACAAGGGTCATATTGTAAAGGAGTGGTTAAGTGCATGGGTTTTGTATTCAGAGAGACGTGACTTCACATTTGCTCTCTCACTAGCTCCATCTTCTTAAGCAAGCCTACTCACTTCTCTGAACCTTAGTTTCTTTATCTTTAAAAGAGGGATAATAGGGGCGCCTGGGTGGCGCAGTCGGTTAAGCGTCCGACTTCAGCCAGGTCACGATCTCGCGGTCCGTGAGTTCGAGCCCCGCATCGGGCTCTGGGCTGATGGCTCAGAGCCTGGAGCCTGTTTCCGATTCTGTGTCTCCTTCTCTCTCTGCCCCTCCCCCGTTCATGCTCTGTCTCTCTCTGTCCCAAAAATAAATAAACGTTGAAAAAAAAATTAAAAAAAAATCATAAAAAAAAAATAAATAAAAGAGGGATAATAATAATGTCAACATTATATGTTGTGTGAGAGTTAAAAGAGTTCATGTGTGTTAAAAACAACACAGTACTGGCATATAGGAAGTGTACAAGAAATGAGATCTGCTGTTATTATTATGGATAAATGTACCAACTTAAGCAAAAGGGATTTACATATTCAGAGCCATAAGAGGTCTGACACTTAGCAGGACTTAATGTTATTTTTCAAAGAACGCACTCTACACGTGGATATTGAAGGAACCACCCTCTCTCCTTTCTTTCCCAAATTGCTGCTTCAGGAATATGCTTAGACACTAATGGTTATCAGTAGCAGCGTTTCCAAAAGAAGAAAAAAAAAAAAAAAGCAATGACATTACTTATCTTGTTTCTGTACATTTTTATAAATAACTCAGCCAAGAAGTGCCTTACAAGAAGAAAGAATGAGGATGACTCTACTGGTATGTAAAAATATTCATATAGACTCAGCCCTCATTGTCAACTCACAATAGCCACTGATGATCTGATCATTTCCTCTCGTCTTTGTTTGGATGCCTGGAAGGCACTTCCCAGCAAGTAAACGCAGAACGTTAAAGCAGTGTTCATTCCCAATTTATACCAGATTTCATCCCATCATATCAACAGTCCATATAGCCAAAGGAAGGGCTTTCTTACACATTGTTTCCATGGTGTTTATGTGTTTCTACCCTAAACAGACAGATGCAGATTAAGCAATGCATGTCAATCCCATTATGAGGCTGTGAAATGGGCAGAAGTTTTGTTACACACTCATGCAATCACACACATTGGGAACATCCTGTTTATTTGGCTCGTCCTCTGATGATTGGCTGTGGTGTATCAGCACATTACTGACAGCTGGGAATTTCTCCAGTGGAACATGCCTTTCCTATGACAAACATCCAAAGAGCAAGGGGAACACGTGTCTACCCACTGTGTCCATACAAAGCACCACGGTTTCTCCAAATGCAGAGCATGTTGGGTGCTTGGGTTTTACTGGAATGCCACCAAGGGGCCCCCGGTGACCTTTAGAGGCCACATGAGATAATACATTCTTGGACCCCATTTCCGGACTGCTTTGGGCAAGGTCAGGATGGCAAATATCCCACTTCCACAATATCAGATGTTACGGTAATTCCTTTTAGCTAATGTGTAAGAGCAAAGGAATGCCTTCAAACCTCATCTAGGCCCCTGTGGAATCTGTTGAAAATGCATGACAGCTGTGGGCTTTGGCGAGGCCGTCTGTGAATGTATGAGATTTGGAAACAATTCAAAGCTAGAAATAACTATACAACTCATAGCCCTGCACCACGGCTCGCTCGCCCTCTCTCTTCCCATCACTCATTTCGCACACACCATAGCAGGGTCACAATCTCATCCTCAGGACTTTCATGCATTCTTCATGGCCGGGAACCGGGGATAACATCCTCCGCACACAAACACAGATGTGAGGGGAAGAAAGAAGCAGGGGCGGGGGTCAGAGCAACAGAATGATTTTAATAAGGCACAAGAACAGGAAATTGAGAAAGAGCCTTTTTTTTTTTAGTATCCAACTGGGAGTTGAGGAGCAGCGGCAACAGCACACCCTTGTTTAAAATCCCATCTGCACTTGGAATCCTCATCGAGGCTTCTAGTGATTTATAGAGGCGCTCATTTTCTTAAACCTGTGTTCCTTTTAAAGGCTGTGACTATTTACACTTAGCTCTTGCAACTTTTATATGTATTCTCTGCCCCTCACCATTTACTCTCTCCTAGCCTCTTTTGTGAGTAACGCTTTGAAGAACAACAAGCTGAGTGAGAAAAGGAGCTGAGAGAAATGGGTCCACTCAAACACTATGTTTTCTTAAACCAAATGGCTAATATCCAAATACTTTATTGATTCTGACCTCAGAATTCCGAGCCTTAACATTTGGACTAAATGCCAGCTCAAGATTTCAAAGACATTTCTGACAACCTGATTCAGAAATAAGAGGATATCCTGGAAAACACTGGCTCTTCTCCTGTGACTTCTGCTACTGCTGTGGATATTTAAAATGTTACCTCTGGGCACAATCAAGTTGTCCTAGCAGAGTTTTTCCCTTCTAGTTAACCCTGGCTTTGACACACATGATGGCTGTGTGTCAGTCATTAACAACACACACTCTTAACTAGCCTAAAATAAGCGTCACATTATCATTCTCCAAAGCTTGGCTAGGGTAACTTCTCAAGACGGAAGTTTTAAAAGCGAAGCTAATATTATCCCATCGATGCCGCGAAATGAAACAAAAACATATATATAATATTTAAAAATAACTTGGGGCATGGAAAACAATGTAAAGGGGGGAAAAACAATTCCTACTGAGAGTTCGCTGGATGCTGACAAGCACCTCATCAGCCAGCTGGAACTATTCAAGTGTTCAGAAGCAAAGAAAAAATTACTCTGGCCCTCCATGCACTAAAACTTGTAACACCTAACCAAAGAATACATTCTCAAGGAAACTCTCTTGGGGGATGCAGACGCTCACTTGAGGGGCATTGACTCTTACAGTAAAATCAGTCCTAACAAGCTGTATTATTTGGATCCCCGGACCACAATGGATTAGAAACAGTGCATTAAAGAAAGACAGGGTTCTGGTGGAGGAGAGTGTGCTGGCAACGACCAGAAGTACAGCTGGCCACCACGTAGCACGAGAAAAGAACACTGGTTCAGCACTATGACTGTCCAGGGCATTTAGTAAAGAGGTCTCAGAACATCATAATATCAGTAAGGGATGTGCATAATATTGATCCTGAGTATTAAGGAAAAGATAGTCTATATAAGAATTAATGGAAGGGATGCCTGGGAGGCTGTCAATTGAGCATCTGACTCTACACTGACATAGTGGAACCTGCTTGGGATTCTCTCTGTCTTTCTCTCTCAAAATAAACTTTAAAAAATTTAACAAAAAATGACTGTATTTAAATATAGAAGACTTATAAGTAAGAATTTAATATCAGTGTCTCTTGTTCTTCTTACGCTCATACTCCACAAAATGTAAATTATATGCCATCTACTTCATTTAAGCACTTTCTAAATTACTTCAAGAATTTTCTACCATGAAAAGAAAATTAAAGAGACAGAGATTATGCTATCACTTAATATCTAAAAATAGAAAAATGTGAAATTATTCTATACACACCTACACACACACATACACACACACACACACACACACACACACACCACTACCACGACCACCACCACTACCACCACCAACACAAAGGACTGAAAGGAATGTGTCTTCCATGTCAGTTTCACAGAGAGAAGGGCAGAGAACTAGACAAGAGTGAGGGGACAGGGAAATTTCAAATATGGAGCATCTAGGGCAGAGTCAGGCAAGAAGTAGAAATGCCTAGTAATTTGTCCTCTTGTTTCATTATCTTTACTTACTCTCTTGTCTGGATTTCACACTGGTAACTGCCTGACATTGAAATTCCCATGCCTCATTACCACCATCAAGGCAATACATCAACCTGATTCTCATCCTGTATCTACAATGCTACCTGCCTGTAAATTCCTTTCATTAATTCTACAATGGGCACCAGCACTACACCCTCTTCTTCTGATAACTATCCTTTATCCCATTGTATTACTTCCCTAGTGCTGCCCTTACAAACAACCACAACCTGTGGTTAATACAACAGAAATGTATTCTCTTACAGTTCTGGAACTAGAGGTCAGAAGTCAAGGTGTCCGCAGGTGATGCTCTCTCTGAAGGGCTTTAGGAGAGAATCCTCCCTTGCCTCTTTCAGTTTATGGTGACCCCAGGTACCAGGAGTTACTCTGGCTTGCAGTAGAGTAACTCCAATCTCTGCCTCCACTTTTTCATGGCCTTCTCTGTGCATCTGTGTGTCTCTCCTCTTCTTATAAAGGACATCAGTCATTGACTCTAGAGCCCTAAATCCAGTATGATTCATCTCAAGATCCTTAACTAATGATACTGCAAAGACCCTATTTCCAAGTAAAGCCACATTCTGAGATTCTAGGTGGAAAAAATTCAGAGGGCACACTATTCATCCATTACACCCATTCACATAGTTACTTCCAAATCAGCCCCATTTAATAGTATGATTCCAGTACTGTTGGCTGTGCACGAACTTCTGTTTGTGCATAAACATTCCTCTGGCTGTGCATAAACAGTACCTCTGGCTGTGCATAAACATTCCAGTGATAGACATCTGTGGAAATAAGCTGGTCCTCATTCAACCTCCACTCTTCTCCTCTTTTTCTCTAGTCTTAGATACCTATCTCCAAAGCTAGCCACCTAAAGATCTAGATACTTGCATGTCCAAGCACCTTGCAGCCAGGAGTGACCACATGATTCCATTCAGCCACTGAGATAAAAGAGGAAATACAATACAGACTTGATTTATAAGGGAGCTAATAAAGCTTATTAAGCTTATGGCCCCATACTCACAATGACCCAAGCCAATGTCCTGGGCTTAATTGTGTATTTTTAATATTCTTTTTTCTTTCTTAAAAAGAATCCCCAAGGGGCGCCCAGGTGGCTCAGTCAGTTAAGTGTCCAACTTCAGCTCAGGTCATGATCTCATGGTTCATGAGTTCAAGCCCCACATTGGACTTTGTGCTGACAGCTCAGAGCCTGGGGTCTGCTTCAGATGCTGTGTCTCCCTTTCTCTCTGCCCCTCACCTGCTCACACTCTCTCTCTGTCTCTCAAAAATAAATAAACATTAAAAAAAATTTTTTTAAAGAATCCCCAAAATTGTTCAGGCTCCAGTAAACCTGAAATGCAGTAGTTTCCATCTTGACCAAAAGGAAATGTCACACAGAGAATTTTCTTTTCTGTCTCTTTTTGTTCTTTCTTCAGATGTTGCCATAAGGATGTGATTATTATAGTAACAGCAACCATCTTTCTATCATGTGTTCAAGGCTGAAAAAATCCTAGATATTCTGCCCCTTGACATAATTTAGCACTGAACCAGCTCTGGAGCCATCTCTCTCCACATATCTTATTATTTGAGAAAAATATCCAATAAGAGGTTATTTAGATTTTCTCTGTCATACAGCAAAAAGTATACGGATATAGCACTTGACCTAGCCTGGGCCAATTAGAGCCTTGCCCTGAATTTTTGGACTTAAGACCCAGAGAGTCTTATCAGTGTTCCTCTGTAGGCTGAAGTCATGAGCCATAAAATTCTGGAATGTTTGGCCACCTAGATTCTCATCACATGGATAAAACCACACTATAGAAAGAGAGAACTTGATACATGGAGAGAAGCATAGCTAAAGATCAGAGAAGGAAGCCTGATCCTCTAGGCCCTGATTCCTGATGTTATGAGAGATCATAGCCTTTCTGTAATTATGATTGTCCAGTTATTTCATAGTTTATCCTTCCATTTAAGTCCTCCTTTTTGTTTAAACCAATTCAAGTAGGATTTCTTTCACTAATAATTTAAACAGACTAATTAATAAAGCTTCCTTCCCTTCTCCCAGATGTTACCATGCCCTGTGTCATTTTCTTCTCTTATTTCTCTTTACTGTCCGCCAAGGAGCTGAAATCCAATCTATGGCTTCCAATGCCCTTGGTGATTAAGGGCGAGCTGTGCAGTCAAACATACCTGGGCTTACTTTCTGGTTCTGTTTGTTACATGCCAGCCATGAAATATTGGCAAGTAACCATCTCAAAATCTCATTTATATTATTTCAAAAAGAAGGGCCATGGTAATATCAGTCTCGTGTGGTTCAAAGGAATAAATAAACTGGTATGTACAGAGCTTTCGACAGAATGTTTGACATGTGGTAAACACTTATGAAATATATTACCATCACACAGGCAAATATTATCACTATAATTTCTGAACCACCAAGCAAATATCTTTCATAAACCTCAATCTATACCTTGCATTCTAATCCTACATCTCTTATTTCCTTTTGAGCCTTCTCATTAATTTTCACCACTTTCACCTTAAGCTAAACTGTTTCCTGCTCTTCTTTCCAAAACTGCTGTCCCACCCACACTGCCATTAACATTCACAATTCAATTTGTAACACTATTATTATTCTCTTGGTCACCCAGACTCGGACCTCAGTCCGGTATTGGTTTTGTTAATTACCCTGTCACAGGTATATATAATTTATTCCTAACTAAAACTAAAACAAATAAAAAACCCAAGGATCATGAATTGCAGTTAATTATATTTTTCTTTTATTTAGTTAGCTAGCTGTTCGACATTTTTTTAAGTAAATTTGAGACTTTACAATCTTGAATCTATTGTGTGAGGCACAGGTGGTGGTTTAAAAAACAAACAAGGTATCTTCCGTTGGTCATAAAGAACTTGTTTTCTCTATAAGGAGATGTGACACTGGTCATAAAGAAGTTGTTTTCTCCGTGAGGGCAAACTATTGTTGTATTTATTAGATTTTTCCAGGCATTAGGGAATAGAAATGCAAAGTGTTTAAGGATTTCAGAATTATAGATCACTCCTATCCTATGACACACTTTCTTTTAGAGAGTATTACATTTGGGTAAGAAGGATACCTTCCTTTGGGCCCCACACTTTAGAAAGCCCTACACATTATAAATATAGAAACTAAATTTAAAAAGGATACATGAATACCCTGACCTGGAATCTCACAGAACTGATCCAGCCCAACCTTTAATTTTAAAATCTGGCTCTCAGGTCAAACCTCTCAGTTCCCAAGTAATCATTTCTTCAAATCTCTTGCTGTTTGCCCCCCAAACAAAAGATGACCGCATCTGCATGCCATTGACCGGCATGAATTCAGTTACTGCTGACTTTAGAAATCATACTGCTTCATTACATGGGAAAGATCTAAGAGAAAATACAAATTAATTAACTTCCCATGTCCTTTTTCTCAGCATGGATGTGAAAGATTCTTGCATAATAAAATATCTTTCTTCAGCTGCTGCTGAGGCATCATTTTCTTTTCCGTATGTTCCAGGTATGGCATGTGGACATTTTTTCTACTACAGCAAATTAGCATGTTTGCAATAAGTGGACATGGAAGCTGAGGAACTGTTTGCAA
The DNA here is from genome assembly GCF_014898765.1 of Herpailurus yagouaroundi. Lineage (NCBI taxonomy): Eukaryota > Metazoa > Chordata > Mammalia > Carnivora > Felidae > Herpailurus > Herpailurus yagouaroundi. Next base: position 63,010,049 of record NW_024412376.1, read on the forward strand.
TATTAAGCATTTCAATTTTTTTTAATTTAAATATATGTAGGTCTAGAAATAATATGCATGGCCTGTGACACTGATTATTTATATCGCCATATGGATTTAGATATTGCTTTAAAATAGAATAAAATCAATATACTATTGATACTATTTTATTCAAGGAAGTTAAAATACTTAAACAATATTTTCTGTGATGATGATATTTCTCATAAATCTCCCTATTAAAATAATTGAACATATTGTGTAAAATTTTTGGTAATTTAGAATCAAACACTGCTTTAGGAGTTTTATCAGTAGGTCCCATTATGATAGCCTCAATAGGATGCTTCAATTGTAATTTAAAAAAACAAAAGTCTAAGCACTGTACTGTCCAAGAAAGGCTGTCTAAATTAGCATCACCCACCAATATAACACAATTATTTAAAAAACAACAAAAACAACAACATAAACTTGATTATAACATTACTGATTTTGCTGAAATGAAGACAAGAAAAATAAGTAATTATGTAATAATTTATTATGTTTTTATTTTATTAATCCTCCAAACAATGCCAGATGATCAACACAGAATACCTAGATATGCACAATAATAATAATAGTAAATTTAGCATTGTTGATAGTATGCCAACTTACAGATATATCAACACCATAGTCTTACACATTTTTTCAATTTTGACATTATCTAGCTTTCAAGGCTTTAGCTAGATTTATATCTTTTAAATATTTAGACAAATGGTTTGTGAATCTCATCCATATTTCCGCCCTAGGCCTTGCAAATGCTAACAGCAAGTCTGCTTTCGCAGGTACTTAATGGGTCAAGGGCAGTCTGAACTTAGCTTTGAAATGTAGGTACCAGTTGAGGAAATGCCAGACAAAACTGGAATGGGGCAAACATATGAGGGAACAGCACCAAAGACAAACAAACATGCAAAGCCAAGGATGTGCTAGAATACAAGGCTTATAGAACACATAATGTATCTGTTCTGTTTACTAATATATCTTTGGAGACTTGAACAGCACCAAGCACATAGAAGACATTTATGAATATTCGTTGAATGAAGGAATGAACGAATGATAAGAGTCTAATTTGACTAAAGAATGAGGTATATAAAATAGAATAGTGGGAAATAGGCTTACCGGAAGAGATCGTGGGAGTTTGAAAATAGTTCAAATGGTGTTTTATTTAATGCATCAGAAAACAGGGATAGTTTTATAATAGTGATTGACAGATGTCCTTTCCCCTCTATCCTCTCTGCAAGATGAGGAAACTGTTCTAGGGCGTCGAAGTTTTCATTGAATGGAGTAAAGAGATTATTGGGAAAAAGAGAAAAAAAGAGAAGAGATGAAAAGAAAGAAAAACCACGTATGAGGGATCTTCAGGAGACTTTGGGGTAAGTCTAGACAGACCTCCAAAGGTTTTATTTGTACAAGACCTCAACATGCTTCTCTGCTTAACAGTAAGAAACAGTGAGAAGATGCTTTGGCAATGACTGTGAGCTCCAACATTGGGACATCTAAAGAAGGGAGAGGGATAGAGGCCGCCTCTGCACCTCCTGGGATGTGTTTCCACAGATCACAAGAAACTCATCTTGCAGCGGGGGCATGTCACCAAGCTGTGACCTTGCACCATGATCAAAACAGTGTTTACAGGAAGAGTACGTTGGAGTGCAATATTGCTGAATCCATTCACTGAGCCCTCTGGTTCAGTCCTCAGAGGAACTCTGCTTAGTTCCCCAGGGAAGAAGAGCTTTGGAGAAAAAAAAAATGAGAGTGATTCAAATTAAAGAGTTATGACATTGAAGGTGAAGGAAAATATTGAGAAGTTCCTCTATAGAGTCTATCAAAGACTTGTAACACAGCATAGAAGAAGAATCTGTGTGCAATCCAGTAGTTAGAACTATGGAAGGCAGAGAAAAAGAGCAAACTTCGTGAAATGTTCACTCCTCCCAAATATTCTAAGTTAGTTGTTTAAGTTTTAAAGTTTTCTGTTCAGCCACCAAGTTTCTGTAGAATTCTCATAAATATTTTTCTTTTAGTTCATAAATATTATTCTTGCTAAAATTGAGGCTTCAGTATATGCCTCTTGACCTGGGTTCACATTTTATAGCTGAAAAAATATATAAAACCTCAAAGGAAATCATAGCCAAATTGTTGAGTTTTAGTTGGTTTTAGGTCAGAGGGCAAGAATCCATTGAATTTTATGTACTTTTCACCTAAAATTAAGAAATACCCAAGTTTGCCTAAAGCTTGGCCATAATTCCCCACTATATCTGGAGCCAAATTTTTCAGTTAATCTGGCATAAATATAGAGTTTTTAATGACACCTAAGACCAGGTGAATTTTTTAAATGATTTTGATGCTAAAATTTCATAAGGCTGTAGAAAATAAAAATTGTCCATTGCCCAAGTATTCACTTGATGATACCAAAGGACAGAAAATGAAGTTTCTTAGAGTAAACTATCATACAGCACAATACCTTTGTTCTTGAGACTGGTTGTTTCCCCAAAGCAGGCATATAATAATTACATGCTTCCATGTGGTCGAGGTCTCTGTTAAGGCTTTGAAACATAGAATCAAAGTTCAAATATTCCTTTCCTAGTTAGTGATTTCTTCCATCCAAATTTCATAAGCCAAGGTCAATAAGGATAAAATGTATGAGTGAATGGAGGTTTTGAAGCAACAGATTATTTATACCGTGGCTGTGATTAAGACATAAGGTAGGGAAGTAAAATGGAATTCTATAAACTGACTTCATGAAGGTTAACGGTTTTTTTAAACCCAGAAACTAGATATTCCAATAGGAACATAATTTATCTTAGTTTTAAAATGTTACTAAATTGCTGAGAAATAGAGTTTTATTCCCTAAAAGGGGGAAAGTAAATAAATTTAAGCCAGGCCATCCTCCTCCCAAGATATACTTATATTCTAGATATTTTCACCGGACATTAAGTTAACAAATCTTCAGAAAGCTATTTCCATATTCCCAACATATATACCATAGGTGACATGAATTTTGTCCTTCAAGGTGTACAATTTAGGTTAGCCAAGAAAGCCCAAGCAAAATAAATAAAGAACTACCAGAACACAAAATATTCTATAATCCAAGCACTAGATTTAACAGAATAGAATTGAGTTTTAAATAATGTAAAAAAAAAGGTTAGCTATATTTTAGCAACAAATAGGTCTTGAGTTAGAGACTCATTGACTCATATCCCACTCTTAATGAATGACTATTATTTACTGGCACTGTGTGAGGTTGTATAAAGTCAAAGATTTCGGAGTCCAAGCCTTGCACATAAAAGATCAATGGGGGGCACAAGCATATACAGAAGGAGAAAAGACAATAGAATTCAGTAAGCAGTAGTAGCATGTTCATGGAGCAATGACGGGACAGAAGGAATGTACCAGCATGGGAATGGGTGCCGGGTCCACTTGAAGGAAGCTTGGACACCAGACACATAGAAAGGAAAGGGAAGCTGTGTTAAGGGGAGAAAGCATATGAACACCAGAAACAATGGGTTGCAATGAGCAGATTTCCTGGCTAGGAGTAGGGTAGTGATCAAGAAATAAACAGAAATGCTGTTGAGAAGCACTGGGAGGTAAAGATGGATAGTTGAGCTGGGGCCGGATATGGATAGCATAGTGGGTTGAGTGGTAGTTCTTTACAGATGTGTTCGTATCTGAATCCCCAGGACGTGAATCCCAGACATTTGGGAAAATGGTCTTTGCAAATATAATTAAGGATCTTGAGATAAGATATCTTATCTGGATTATCTTATATGGATTATCTGGGTGGACCCTAAACCTAAGGACAAGTTTCCTTATAAGAGTTAGGCAGAAGGGTATTTGACACAGAAAAGAAAGGCCAGAGAAGAGGAGAGGGCTATGAAGATTGATGCAGAAATTGCGATTTTGCAGCCATGAGTCAAGAAATGGCAACAGCTACCAGAAGCTGGGAGAGGGAAAGAATGGATTCTCTCTCTACTAAAATCTCCAGACAGGGGCGCCTGGGTGGCGCAGTCAGTTAAGCGTCCGGCTTCAGCCAGGTCACGATCTCGCGGTCCGTGAGTTCGAGCCCCGCGTCGGGCTCTGAGCTGATGGCTCGGAGCCTGGAGCCTGTTTCCGATTCTGTGTCTCCCTCTCTCTCTGCCCCTCCCCTGTTCATGCTCTGTCTCTCTCTGTCCCAAAAATAAATAAAAACGTTGAAAAAAAAATTTTTTAAATCTCCAGACAAAGAATGACCTTACTGACACCTTGACTTTGGAATTCTGTCCTCCAGAGCGTCAAAAGAATAGAATTCTGTTTTAAGCCGCCCAATTTGTGGCAGTTTGTTATGATATCCCCAGGAAACTAATACAGAGGGCCTGGTGTTCTACTTCAAATCTAGTCTTGCTATGATGGGCAATTATTTTATTTTGTTGGAGTGGTGGTTTGAAAGTAGAATACAAGATTGATAGCGAATTAGGGCAGTGATTGTAGGGAAGGAAAACTGTTGGTAAGTTATTGTAATAATTCAAGAAAAAGGTCATAGGATTGTCATCAAATGGATAATTTTCAAAAACCTTAAAACAGCAGAATTCTCATACAGATACATACTAAAGTTTTACTGAACTATTGACAAAGAAATAAGCAGGAAGCAAAGCCGGTTTATCTTGTTGGCTCATTATACTGAGATAGACTGCCCAATGTATATACAGTCAGTGAAACAACAATAAGAAATCTGAAATGAGATTGTTAAATTAGAGCAACCACAACAAAAAGAACAGATTATTTCCCTGAAGGGCCAGAAACGATGAATTTGGATTATCTTCTTTACTGGGCCCAAACTATTTGCATTGCAACGAGAAAAATAAAAGGGCGCCTGGTTGGCTCCATCAGTTGAGTGTCCAACTCTGGATTTCACCTTGGGTCATGATCCCAGGGTCATGGGATCAAGCCCCACATCAGGCTCCACACTGAGCAGGGAGCCTGCTTGAGATTCTCTCTCTCTCTCTCTCTCTCTCTCTCTCTCTTTCTCCTCTCCCCCACTCATGTTCTTGCTCCACTCTCCAAAAGATAAAGAAAAAAGAAAAAGAAGTATGTACACCTTCTCAGTATTCTATAAGTTAATATCTGTGGTTACCAAGTTGTAAAATGTTCTCATGGATTCCAGTAAACATCAAGAAAAGTTAAACAGAGGCGCCTGGATGGCGCAGTCGGTTAAGCATCCGACTTCAGCCAGGTCACGATCTCGCGGTCCGTGAGTTCGAGCCCCGCGTCGGGCTCTGGGCTGATGGCTCAGAGCCTGGAGCCTGTTTCCGATTCTGTGTCTCCCTCTCTCTCTGCCCCTCACCCGTTCATGCTCTGTCTCTCTCTGTCCCAAAAATAAATAAATGTTGAAAAAAAAATTTTTTAAAAATAATAAAATAAAAAGAAAAGTTAAACATTCTTCAGACGGATAACCTTTAGGTGAGCTTATTAGAAAATGCCATAGCTTAACAACAAAAGTCATACAGTTACCTTTTTGCCTTATTTTCAACTTTCAAATAATTTTTCCTTAATATTTGAGATTCAAGTTGAGTCAGGAATAGAGAGTTTAAATGTCTGCATTTTAGAGACTGTACAAAGGAAGAATTTACAAGACTAATCCTTACCTCATCATTAAGGAGAATTAAATAGTTAATACATGCAAAACCCTTGGAGAAGCACCTCAAATATTCTCCCATTATATTAGATTATGTTGATATAATTTGTATGTGAAAACTTCTAGGAGGTATATTTTAATAAAATACATCTATATTCCAGAATTGAATGATATCTGAGTAACTACTGTGTATGAAATTACATGATACTTTCCTTCAAGGCTTTTATCATACTGCTAAGGTCTGAAAGTGTTCAAGGTTTAACACACAAAATAACACAATAATAAAATATAATATAGTAAATGTTAATTTAATTTTATCAAGTGTAAAAATATATTATTCCCTTCTTACCTAGGTCTTAAATATTTCTTGGAGACTTTTCATGTACTAGGAGAAGTTTATGAGACAAGATTGCAAAAGCTAACAAGATACTAGATGTCATAGTTGACTTGGAAGGAGAATCCTGATTTTGCTTGAGTAGAGCATAGGAAAAACAAAATTAGGGCTTGATGAGTTCCATTCACATAATTTGTCTTCAAAACAGACTTAATAACAACATGAACTTCCTTGGAAATATGATACAAGCAGAGGTCTTTGTTGGCAGCTGATGAAAAAATATGATCATAATTTTTTGTTACATAAAACAGTTCAACAATTTTAAAAGGAGCTGAAAATGCACTAGCAACTTCTATTCTAGTGGCTACACAAAAGAGAACTTTATGTCAACTCATATAATTAAATTTTGATTTTTAACATTGGAATCTGTCCAGAACTATACATATGATGTGATAAACATGAGAAACTTGTTTCCAGGATGCTGCTTCTGACCCATGAATCCAATGAGAGTGCTTAAATTTAGTTCCCACAGTGCCTGCCTCACAACTATTATAACATTTATTGTATTATATTATACTTTTCCTTACAGTCTCCCACAATGCAGTGTTAGTGTCAGAGACAGAAACACAAAATTCATAGCACAGCGCATAACCCACCCTAGATTCATAATTAATAAATGTTAAGTTATAAAGGAATATATTCATAAATAAATTAAAGATTTGGGGACATATGCCACAAAATGAAGTTAACTTTGCCAACATTATATATATAATTATACCTCCAAAGGTGATTTACCTCACTTTGTCCCATGACTATACAAAAGTTTCCTCAGAAGAAAATATCATTAGGAATTTATAATTTAAGTGACACCTGGTGGCTTAGTTGGTTAAGGGGCCAGCTCTTGGTTTCAACTCAGGTCAGGATCTCACAGTTTGTGAGTTTGAGCCCCAAACTGGTATCTCCACTGACAGTGCGGAGCCTGCTTGGGATTCTTTCTCTCTCCTTCTCTCTCTGCCCCTTCCCCCGCCAAAAAAAAAATAAATAAATAAGTAAACCTAAAAAAAAGAATTTATAATTTGAACATCAAAGCATTAAAATTTATGTGTGTGAGGGAGAGAGGAAGAAAGGGGAAGAGGGGGGAGAGATTTGTGAAAACAAGAATATGTTACCCCAAAATCCGCCTCTTTGGAATGTTAATTATTTTGAATTAAAAGCACTTAAAGAAACAACATGTTCAAGGACACTCTACTGCCTTTTTTCTGTTGTGTCTTTTGCATATCCCCCCTACTGATGATGTTTCATGTTCATCAAACAATCATCATGGTTCCAAGGCACATGAAACTGCAGTATGCACTCTGTACTGAAAGAATAGCTGTGCAAGAATGGAGAATTAGGGCTCAAGATGAAGATGTTTAAGCAACAGCCAACAGTCAACATGACTAAGTCAGACCTCAGGGATCATATTATTCAAGGACAGGTAAGGGATTTGGGGAATTCTTGATTAATCAAGTAGATATTAGAGATCAAAGTAGAACTAGAGAAATCCCCTGGAATATGCAGGAGGGTCAGAATCGGGAAATCTGGCCGGAGAAATATGTATGGTTATTGCCGTTTCCTAAGGAGGCTTTGCTATGTGATGAAATTTTCTTAGAATTTGGGGAACTTGGGGAATCTTAGCATCGATTATCCACAAGCAGGGAAAAGAATGGGTGCATATCTGTGGCAATGTATGCGTACACAGATAGAGAGGGTCCACGACATGAAACATTAAATGAAGTCTAGGATTGAAGGTGAAAGCTAAGTGCTAATTCTGATTCAAGAATACCAAAGCATAGCTCTAAGGAATCTGAATGAATTTTAAAAAGTGATTCTTTTGATTAGCTACATATGTCAAAGTCCAATGAACATCCATTAAAAGATACACACACGAATATTCCAGATCTGGTTTGAGCTACACATACACTCGCCTGAGCTAGACGGGTTGTTATATAAGCTCATCTTGAATCCTCCATCTCATTTTACAAATCAATTCACTCAGCTCAGAAAATAAAGACGACATAACGTGATACAAAATTTTGTTATTTAATCAGGAAAGATTCAAATCCCTTAATGGGACCAGCACAGAACAGGAACTCTTAACTGAGGGACTCCTTATAATAAGGTGAAAGGAAATGGGCAAGTCAGACTTAAAGAGTTTAAGTTGATAGCACAAATTTAAGGAAATTCAATTCCACTGACCATGTGGTAAATATACAACACTCTGAACATGGTGTTTCCTCTACATAGAATGCAGTTCTTGACATTCTTGCTTCTCTGTTCAAGTAATTCTTCTTACTTGCCTTCAAATTTCAGCTCAAGCACCTTTCTTTTCCCCAGGGAAGCCTTATCTTATTTTAAGTAAATGTCCTTTTTCTGTACTCTCACACAACCTTATATCCTTTGTATCACGTGTTTCCACTTTTAACTATATAATCCTCTGTACAACTATTTATTAATGTCTTTCTCCCCCACAAGACTGTAGAGACTATGTCTATCTTTGTTCAGCATTTTAACTCTACCACCTAGAATACAGCTTTTCACATACCAGGAATTGAAAAATACTTCCTGAGTGCATGAATGAATCAATGTCATCACCAACGGAAGCCACTACTATACTTTTAAATCCAACGAAAACAAGTAGAATACAATCCATTTGTCTAAAAAGATTGTACAAGTATAAAAAACAGCACAGAAAAAAAATCAGAGGGAAATGAAAAAGAGTCAAATACAGACTATTGCTGAAATTTCCACTTTCAGGAGAAAAAAGATCTATTAAGATTGGTGGCTTCCCTCTCTTCAAGCAATGCTTCCTGTATACCCAGTTACTGAAACCAAAGCACACAGGAAACAGAGTGAGACAGTACAGTAATTAGTTGTGCCAGTAGAGGATGCTTTTAAAGGTGGTTTTAGTCATGTTCCCATTACATGCAGCAGTGGTGACCCTTCTGAGCTCCCAATAATTTTTGTGATGAGGAGAGTTGGAGAAAAATCAGTGGAAATGAGTCAAGAGCCAGGAAACAGACACCATGATGAAAACCTGAAGGAATCAGGATTATTTCATTCCCAGAAAGAGCTGGCAGATTAAATAATGGAACCGGATGGATGGTGAGCAGCTGTTCTTCATTCCCAAGGAGCATAGGTAAGGGAGGAAGGATTCCAGCTCAGCATAAGGAAGGACTCATTCTCCCTGCTGTTCCGGCCCAACATAACCCGCAGCCCACCGCCATATGTCTCAGGTGGCCTCCACTTCTCAGTGCTAAATCTCTTCTAGCTCTTTACTCATGGGTCTCCTTAAAAGTCTTTCTTGTTAAAAACTTCTTCTGACTACAAAAGTTGGTGAAAACTCTCATGCCACTCTCATTCTCTGCAGCAATTATTTGAATCTATGGTCTCTGAAACCTTTTCAAAACATTTGCTTAAGACGAGAAGCCTCAAAGGTCTCAGATTTCTTTAATGTCTTAGGTCAAAACCAAAAATGGATTGGCATAGATGAAACATATATTTTCCATAATATTGGGTACAGACTTGGCAAGACAAGATTTTTAAGGGGACAGATGCCAGGTCATGTTGTTGCCTATTGGCTCATATCTAAATCCATTTTTCTATCTTTTTAAGTTCTCCATCAGTTGCAGTCCTGAGTAGAGACAGGTGACTGAAGATGGAGAGGATGAGGTTATACCATCCTTACAGACTCAGAACAGTATGTCCTTGAAATAGCATAGGGTCATCAGAGTTTGCTGAGCTGCACCTGACAACCAACTTACTGCATTAAATTTCTTCCCAAACCTGGGCCTCTTTTCCCCTTGCTGATACTGGCAAGTACCAAAACGACTACAGAGAAGCTCAAAGCAAATGATGAATGGTATTCAAAAGCTTTATCTGGCTTCAGTATTTGTAGCCACTGATAGACCTGAAGGATATTTTCAAGCAAAATGATTCTTTTCCTTTGCTGATTCAACATCCCAAACTATCATCAAAAATCAGTAATCGGGGGCACCTGTGTGGCTCAGTCGGTTGAGCATCCGACTCTTGATTTCATCTCAGGTCATGATCCCAGGGTCATGGCATCGAGCCCCACATTGGACTTGGCACTGACAGCATGAAGCCTGCTTGGGATTCTCTTTCCCTCTCTCTCTGCCCCTCCCCACTTGCACACTCGCACGTTCTTTCTCTTTCAAAATAAATATATACACATTTTTTAAAAATCTGTAATTTGGGGTTTTATTCATACAGTGTACAAAAGAGTTATTAATAAACTGCATTAAATTCATGGTCTTGGGGTGCCTGGGTGGCGCAGTCGGTTAAGCGTCCGACTTCAGCCAGGTCACGATCTCGCGGTCCGTGAGTTCGAGCCCCGCGTCGGGCTCTGGGCTGATGGCTCAGAGCCTGGAGCCTGTTTCCGATTCTGTGTCTCCCTCTCTCTCTGCCCCTCCCCCGTTCATGCTCTCTCTGTCCCAAAAAAATAAATAAACGTTAAAAAAAAAAATTCATGGTCTTGTATGAGTTATTTTTCCTATTAAATAATACTACCAATCTCATACTCAATTAGATATAGAATTACTATTAATTGAATCTAATTAATTACTACTAATTTAAATTCATTATAAATCTTATGCCTAGTGCAACAATTTATATAAAGTCCAGCAACATACATGACAAGAACTCAAATAAATTTAATATCAATAAATAAATAACATATAAAACTAGCAGAGAAATAAAACTCTTGGCTACTTTTGTCTAAGAAATTTAAAAATGAAATCCTTAGCAGAGTCACAGTTCTTTATGAGGACAAGCTAGAGGACAAGCTTACCATTTTAAGAAAGATTAATGTCTTGAATTTTAATTGCATGAGTACTTATGTATGTATATGCACGTGGGTTTTAAGTAAAGAGAATAGGTTTTATGTGTTCCCACATGAGTCAAATTAAGTTTTGAAAATACATAAGATCTATCTTTGCACCCAAAAATTAGAATCCAAAGGGGAAAATATGGGGGAAAAATCAATTAAGAGGGTGTTATAGTAAGACCTGATTTACAACCTTAAGTGCACAGTTCAAATATTCTAATAAGCCACATACTTCCTTTGTGTGATTTAATGTCATCACACAGAACTGAATAGAACAAAAGTTATGAATAACAAGAGCACTCCACCATTGCTCAAGTGAAAATAGACACCAAAAAATTAAATAAATAAACAAATAAACACTCCAAGCAAATTTGGGGCTCAGTGCTAGCAATTTATTTCACATGACCAGTTTTATAGCATTTTTTCCTAGAACCAGTGACTTTAGGGCTGTCACAATATTTCATCTTTTGGTCTGCGTTTATAGAGCAGATTGGGGGGAAAATGCCTATGTCAGAGTCCAACTAGAAAGAATTTGCACAATGCTTCCAAGTTTCTAATTGTATAAATATTCATGTTTCCATACTGCATGTAATAATTAAAGTAGTGTGTTCTACTTCAAGAAAGCCCATTTTTCATATCGGACGTTACCCATGGTAACATGGACTAAAAGTGCAGTTCTGTGCTCTGTTACACATGCTTTTCATTTAGTGTCTAAAAATGATATAGTCATGTGATAGACAACCAAAAGAAGTAAGCTGATGGAAAAGGGCCTTGGAAGTATAGTATCTCTTATAATAAAGGTTTTTATTTATCAAAATAGATTAAATTTAAGACCAAGGCTCTTTCCTCAAAGCAGCATAAGGAAGTTTCATCCAAGCTCATATAAGAGTTATAAACGTACAAGGAACACGACTGCCTGCTGGGCTGGATTAAATGCACTTCCCTATGTAAGAAGTCTTCATAGAATCTTACTGGCAAATAAATAGCTAAGAATCTGCTAATATCCCATTGTTCTCCACAGTTTTTCCCACCCTTGTTATTCTCTTCCCACTCTTCTTCTACATCCACAGTCAAATAAGATAAATGGGAGATGATCAAGCCACCTAGTACTTCTGAATAAACAGAGCTAAAATTGCCACATGTGGGAGAAATGGGACTATTTTTCATAATAGCTTCTGTCAGGCTCCCACCAAATGTCAAGAAAAAGTGCTGGACATATCACACGTTGTCGCTAATTCTCCTTGCCACTAACAACCTTGTGATATACATAGCAGAGACAGCAGCAGAAACCGGGTCCTCCCGTCTTCAAAGCCCACGTTTTTGTCCCTCCCTGCCAAATTTCCGTCTGTGAGACCTGTGCTGGAGCTCCAAAAAAGGCCCAGGTTTCTAATGTTCCAACTGAATTAAAGAAGTGAGCAAAACAGTTGTGCACAGTCAACAGAACCAAAAGTGGGAGACAATCTCTTGCCTAATTGGAAGCATTTCTCTTCAAGCTCAGTTGTACTCAACACAAATCAGATACAATGACTTTCCAGAATAAGATCCCTTCCACACAGATAAAAGAAGCTAGTTGATGTAAAGGGTCACATGGCAAGACATCACCATGGTTGCAGCTATATACACAACGGAAAAGCAGAACTCTAGTCTCAGGATGCTTCAGTGTGGAAAGGGCAAAGAGGATACACAGGTATCCCCCACGTGAGGCCTTTGCCTGAATCTTGTATCTCAAGCGGCCCACCTCCCAATCAGGTGTCTTCACGGTTAGACCGACCCTACATTAAGATAAATTACAGGCACTTCTGTCTACAGCTCTGTCCCTCCAGGGCTCCAAGATTTCTCCCTGTCCTCCAGATGCAGCAGCTGACAATTGACCCATCTTAACAGACCAAACAAGTAATTCTTGCATTCCAAACACTTCTGCTCCTATACAAGAGGAGTTTTCTTATTTCTTATTGAGCAGAATCTGGATATTCTTATTAATTTTCTGAACACTAGAATATTATTATAATTTTTTTCTAAGACAAATATTTGCAAAAGAAATTAATGCAAAAGGCAACCTTTCAGTTTGATTTATAAGACAATCTACGAAAACGAGTATGCTTTAATACCACTCTAACCATGTGAATTTGCAGATTATAGTAAATTGGCCCAGTATAATTATTGAGGTTTATTAATGAAATTCCCCAGGAACTGAGCCTTGGTACTATATAATACATAGAATAACCCTGCATATGAGGTTTTTCGTAATTTATTCCACTGTGTTTTTTTAAATCATTGGCTGTATTTAATAGCAACATTAATATGTTGTGACGATTTGCCATGTAAATACACTCATTATTATCATATAAACACACACTGAGAGCTAATATTAGTGTAATCTTCTCACACTGAACAAGAATCTATTGTCAATTTTTCAAAATTTTTTTAACGTTTATTTATTTTTGAGACAGAGAGAGACAGAGCATGAACAGGGGAGGGTCAGAGAGAGGGAGACACAGAATCTGAAACAGGCTCCAGGCTCTGAGCCGTCAGCACAGAGCCCGACGCGGGGCTGGAACTCACGGACCGCGAGATCATGACCTGAGCCGAAGTCGGCCACCGAACCGACTGAGCCACCCAGGCGCCCCAATTGTCAATTTTTTTATAAGCAACAATAAAGACAACAATTTATTTGACCATTAAGTGTGTTCCAGCTACATATAGTATTGATATCATGGGTAGAAAATATCTGTACAAAAGTAAGCCAGACAGCAAGATATGGAGTATATTTAAAACTCCATAATATGAAATGCTATGGGAATACTTTTCTTGGACATTGATTTTTATATAAATATTTTCAAACATTTATGTCAAGTATATTTCTATTATCTACATTACTTGAAAGAAGTCCTATATTAACCTCTGCAAAATTTTGAAAAAGATTAAAAAGTTCCTAAGTGACTATGAAAATTAACATAACTTCTGCTGTCTCCAATTTTAACAGCCAGATTCACAAACCTCATCTGATTTTTAACAACGGATTTCCTAGGTTTCAAAAGAAATAGTCCTTATTGTAGCAAAGGTTTCCAATAAGCCGGTCTTTAGAGGTCTGGTTTGATAATTACCCCAAGCTCCATAAGTGCGATATTTCTGGGGCGCCTGGGTGGCTCAGCCAGTGAAGCGTAGGACACTTGGTTTCAGCTTAGGTCATGTTATCTCCGTTTGTGGAATCAAACCCCGCGTGGGGCTTCTCGCTGACAGAGTGGGGCCTGCTTGGGATTCTCCCTCTCCCTCTGTCTCTGCCCTTCCTCCCCTCAAAGTAATAAATTCAAAAAAAAAGAAAAAGAAAAAGAAATGCAGTATTTCCAAGACACATCAAATAGCACACCGCTGTCCTCTGCACAGCCTGGCCTCCTGTATTCTCCATGTGAGTGTTTCCAACCCCGTTGTATCTTTTGCTTCTCCTCCATTCATAGAAGGACACAAATGGAAACGTTTTGATGTATGTTAATTGATGTTTGTCCAAGCATTATGAAGTAATAATCCACAGGAGCCACAGAAGCTTTTACAAGGCAAAGTCAAGGGAACAAAGTTTTGAGTGGATTATTGCAAGTCCTCACCCAGGCAGAGCTGAGTTGTAGCTTTTCATCCTTCTACAATGATACTATAAATAAAGCAAAGAAATTTTTGTTCTCATCTAATCCCCTCTATTATGTGGTCTTGTATGCCGTCTCACGCAATTGGTGCAGTCTACACTGCAGGCTTGCATTGAGTCGGGGGTGGGTGACTTGGCTGTCTCCAGGCCTCACAACGTAACCCGATGGGACCTTGAAGGCCTGGCATCTCTCTGGTAGACAAATCTCTGAAGTATAAGAAAAGAACTCATAAATCCAAAGGGAAAAAAACGGGTTTGGAAAGTTGAAGTTAAAAATGCATTCTCAGGAAAAACAGAAACAACTAAATTTAAGCTGTTGATCAGGGCAGCACTCCGGGTTTTGCTTCCATTTAACAAAAATAAAAATAAAAAGTGCTCATGTATATAACATGGTATCCTATGCTTCTCCTTCGAACTGTACAAAGAACAGGCTTCAGCTGTCCATAGATAAGGAATGAGCAGACTTTAATCATCAGCACAACTGGTGTCAATTGTTGTATAATCATTTTAGCTGCAGCGATCAGTGCTTTTGCTGCATAAACTGGCTCCCTACCATGTGGTCCTTTGTTTACACACAAGGCCTCAAGGCATTAACAACTTTGTGTCTTCACTTAGTTTCTTGGAATTACATAAATATACATATGATGTGGGGAAAATATATTAAACAATACCTCCAGGCTATGCTCATTTCAACTGCCTTCAATCATTACTATTTTGTCCTTTGAAAAGATCAGAGTGTGAGTGCATGCGTGTGTGACTGTGTTTTTGTTTTTTTGTTTTTTTAATATATGAGATTTATTGTCAAAATTGGTTTCCAGACAACACCCAGTGCTCATCCCAACAGGTGCCCTCCTCAATACCCATCACCCACCCTCCCCTCCCTCCCAGCCCCCATCAGCCCTCAGGGTGTGTTGTATACAGGCCTTCTACCTGGCAGGAAGCCCACCTCATCATTTATTCGGTCATGATACAAAGCTAACAAATCATGCTTGGTTTAAGATAGACAATAAGGAATCAACCTATTAATAAATGGCAAATAAAAGTTGATATGGGAAGTATTTAGCCTGTTCCCATGCCACCACCCTGGAAGAATGGGAGATATTTTATAAAGGTGGTTTAGAAATTGCTCACACCAGGGGTGCCTGGGTGGCTCAGTAGGTTAAGCTTCCACTTTGACTCGGGTAATGATCTCATGTGTTTCACGAGTTTGAGCCCCCACATCGGGCTGAAGCAGAGCCCACCCTCTTTGTCCCCCCTCTCTCTCTGCCCCTCCCCTGATTGCTCTTTCTCTCTATTGCTTGCTCAAAAATAAATAAACATTAAAAAAAAAAAGAAATTACACCATGCCATAGAGGATTAGGGTTTATGACAATAAAGTTAGCACTAGGCACACTGGAAATATAAAATAACTGTTAAATTAATAAATAGACATCAGAGAGACACAACGGGGTGTGTGTGTGTGTGTGTGTGTGTGTGTGTGTATGTTCTCACTCACCTGAGTCTAAAAGAGCTAGGATGGAAGACGTTTTAAAAAGATTATTCCAGTGTAAGAGTAGATAGGAAGAATCAATGTTTAAATTACTGTCTATAGACTGTAGCTCTCCTAATTTTAAAAATAATCTGGAAAAAGAGATTTTGCTTTATCACTGATCGGCAAAGGGATTGGTTGTCCTAGGGTCAGATGTGCATCCCGTGACTGGGAAGTTGGGAGAGGTCATGGGGTCATGTGGCTTTCCCAGGACTGTGGTATGACAAGCTTTCCCAAAAAAGATGTGAGCAGGGCAGGCAGTGAAATGGATTTACAAAAACATTATCAAGATCATGTTTGAAAAAAAAAATGGCAGAAATGTTTGCTCATAAGTTTGGAAAGAAAATGACCAACCTTTGCAGGAAATGTACAAAGCTTCTTAGTAGGAGCAGCTTAATACCCAGACAAACATTTGATGATTTGGATTATCCCAACAGTTCAAACACACACAAAGTGGACTGTATTTATATGTCACCTAGAGAGGCCCTCACTTAGAAAAAGTCTTTAGTTAATAAGCACTCATCTTCACCGAACCAGTACTCCATGAATGAGAGTCATACTGATTCTAAAATTATGCAGTAAAATTGGTAGAAAAACTCATCCTTCCTGGCAAATGTTGCCAAAACCAATACTGGTTTATTTGGCAAAGGCCAAGGATTTTTCTAATGTCAAAATGGAATCAAATTTTCTCTTAAAATCAGAAGCTGCCCTGGCTGCTGAGCCTGTCCACCTTCAACTCCCAATTTTATTCCTGAGCAGGAGTTAAAGAAGGATCTGGGAGAGGTGAAGGTATTAGTACAAAGACTGAACCTGGAAAAAGGGGGTCCTTACTGTCTATAGACTTAAACCCAAACTCTTTAGCATGGCATATAAAGCTAGTAAATAATCACTTCCTTCCCTTCCTCTGCATATATTCTGGTCTTTAAATCTATCAGAAATCCATTTTTCCTCCAATGCACCATGTACATTCACAACTCCATGAATTTTTTCAATATAATCCACTCTGCCTGGTTTGCCCTTTGCTTCTTTTTCCAACCAATGAATTCCTGCTCACCTCCCAAAGCCTCAGATCAAGTACCATGTCCTTTCTCTACCTCTTCCTTTTTCCCCAGGTACTTTTAACATTCTTTTAGCATTGCACTTTCCATTTTGTACCTGTTATCCATTTGTGTGCATCTGTCCTCTGAGACACTGAACACTCAAAGATCAGGATGTTTTCTTACTTATCCTTATGTTACTAGCATCGTGCCCACCATATTAGTAGGAGCTCAGTGCATGTTGGTATGATGAGGAGAAGATAGGATAAAATACAGAGAATTGGGAAAATATTCATAATAAAAATGTACATGGAGAGAGGATTTTAGGCAATTTTAAATGTTTGTCAAATCCCTCCACCTCCCAATAGAACATGTCTACGTTTCTCAACAGAAAAAGGAAAGTATCTGTTTTAAAACATAATAGTGTGGGTGTGGTTAAAAATTTGTGAAGGGGGGAAAAAAGCAAAAGCATCATAACACTATAAGGGAGGACACTCCCTCATACCTGTAAGAGTGTTGACCAAAGAGAGGAGTCCTGAAGATAGGCGGTGCCACTGAATGAAGGAAATCCAAGTTAAACATCATTTTAAAAAGATGAGTGTCAAGATGACGATAGGCGTGACAGCAGAAATAGCCTCATAAGACTTCCAAGAGACAGAGAAACTAAGAGCAAGAGCAACAGACAGTGGCAAGGAGACTGAAGCAAAACAGATCCAGTATTGCAGTGTGATTTTCATGGCCATCACCTTACAGGGTTTGAGTTAAAAACACGGAGTCTAAAGGCACCTGAGTGACTCAGTCAGTTAAGTGTCAGACTCATGATTTTGGCTCAGGTCATGAGATCAAGCCTCTTGTCAGACTCCACACTCAGCATGGATTTGGATTCTCTCTCTCCACTCCTTCCTTTCTCTCTCTCTCTCTCTCTCTCTCTCTCTCTCTCTCTCAAAATAAATAAACATTTTTTTTAATGTGGATGGGGCACCTGGGTGGCTCAGTTGGTTGAGCATGCAACTTTTGACTTCAGCCCAGATCATGATCTCACAGTGAGTGAGGTCGAGCACCACATAGAGCTCTGCACTGACACTGCAAAGGCTGCTTGGTAGTCTCTCTCTCTCTCTCTGCCCCTCTCTCTCTCTCTCAAAATAAATAAATAAACTTAAAAAAATAAAAAAATAAGGGGAATCTGTGTGGCTCAGTCAGTTAAGCCTCCGACTTCGGCTAGGTCATAATCTCAAGGTTCATGGGTACAAGTCCCACATTGGACTCTGTGCTGACAGCTCAGAGCCTGGAACCTGTTTTGGATTTTGTGTCTCCCTCTCTCTCTGCCCCTTTCCCTCTCATGCGCTCTCTCTCTCTCTCTCTCTCTCTCTCTCTCTCTCAAAGATAAACAAACATTTAAAAAATAAAAATAAGTAAAAATAAAAATATGGAGTCTAAAGTCTGACTTGAGTTCTATCATTTGTTAAATGTGTGAACTTAGGAAAATTACTTAGATTTTTAAAGTGAGGGTAACTGATAGTATTATCCCATTAACCCTCATCCCATTGCTGTGAGGATAAATGAGGATGTATATGTCAGGACTTAGAACAGTGCCCATCAAAAGTTATTCGGATCATCTTCCTTTAGGAAGGCTTGTCCCACCAAAGTATAGATTGCACGTGTTATAACACCATAGTCTTAGGAATATAAGACAAAGATGCACATCCATAGAGTAACCTCTGCTTTAAACAAACCAACCAGGGATTTGATACCCAGTGAATCCCTTAAAACATGTGCTGATTTTCTTTTGTATGGAGGACTTAGAAAAAGTAAGTTAAGTCACAGGGGCACTTTGATGCCCAAGTTATGAAGCAAAAAAAGTCAAGTTCTTCAGTAGACCTGGATAGGAAATATTAGCAGGCAATGGTGTTCTAATAGCTTTACCATTCTTCCATCGGTGCACAAAATCAACAGTCAGGTATAGAGGGAAAATTTGGGCTTTGAAACAAAGTAGACCTGGATTTAAACACCAGGTCTACCAGTTTCTGTGTTTAATAATGGACTTTGAGGGATGCCTGGGTGGCTTAGTGGGCTAAGTGACTAGCTCAGGTCATGATCTCACAGTCTTGGGGTCAAGCCCCTCATCAGGCTCTTCACTACCTGTGCAGAGCCTGCTTGGGATTCTCTCTCTCTCCCCTCTCTCTGCCCCTCCCTTTATCTCTCTCTCTCTCTCTCTCTCTCTCTCTCTCTCTCATTCTATCTCAAAATAAATAAACTTTAAAAAAATAATGGACTTCAGTTCAGTAGGCTTATAGCCTGAACTGTCTATAAGATATTATTCTTGGAAGAGTAACCTTTGATTCACCTGGTTCCACCATAAGCACTCAAAAATCTGCTGGGGTTATTTAGTAACAGTGATTTCCAGATTATCACATAGAGTTTTTAGAAAGAAAGAAAGAAAGAAAGAAAGAAAGAAAGAAAGAAAAAAGAAACTCATCTGGCAGAATCATCACACTGTGTAGCATGTATTGCCTGCACCTGTACCTCCATCTGGGTGTTCACTGTGTTACCTCCTGCTTTGTGTAAATTGGTACCATAAGCTTCTACATCCTTTGTGATTAAAGGAACTTCATATCCTTTCACTTACGTCTTTGGTGTTTCTCCATCAATCATTTCAATACAGTGTGATTGCACTATTGTGACAACCACATATTATCTATATGACCCTAGACAAATTACTTAAACTTCAGAGTCCCAGTCTTTCATCTGCACTACCTGGCATGTAATAGCAGCTTGACAAATAATAGCAATGATTATAAAATGATTTTTTTACGATCTCTCAACTTTAACATCTTTTATCTTTGTTTGCACTCTTTCTTACTTCACATATTTAATCAGTCACAGAGTTGCATCAATTTATCCTTCAAGATATGTATTCTATGAGCCTTCTTTTCCACTTCCACAGGTTTATAAAACACTATATACTACATTCGTCACTTTCTTGGAAATTTACAATGCATATGAATATATTAAAGATTAATACTTTCTAAAGGAAAAAAACTTCATTTAGCTCAATATTCACCAAATGAAATTGCCTATGGAAATATTTTTTTTATCTCCAATGATACATCTCCTCAAAGCTTTCAAAACTTATGTTCCCGGGACACAATTTGGGGGAAAAAAACAAAAAACAAAACAAAACAGGTGTACCTATTGAAGCCAAAAGTACCTAAGCTGTAACCCAGTATCCTTTACCTTGACCCTCTAGTCTGACCAAACTGTCCTTTAGATACTTATCTACTTTCCTCCATAAAATCTCTACCAAACTTATTTTTTCTGAATAGACTCTACATATCCTACAGCCTTTGCAACTCATTCTACAAAACCCTCAGCCCCTCCCCACCCAATCCTGGAAAGCCAACACTCCTCTCCCCACCCATTCAAATCCTGCCCAGTCCCTGAGGGTCTGCTAAACCTGACTTCCCTCAAACACTAGAGTCTGAAGGATCTTCTCCTTCTATGCTTGTAGAACATTTGACTCTTGAGTAATTAATCCTTTGTTATTTACAACATGAGCAATTTGACATAGTCTATCTCTTCACCCAAATTATTAACTCCTTGATCACATCTTCATCTTTTGTATACCTTACAGTATCTGACACTGTACCTAATACACAATATTAACTTAAAAATTATCTGCTCATCTGCTTTAAGGAAATTGTCTTCTCTCTTATAATGCAAACAGGTGTGTAAGAACATTTGCTACTGCGTGAAATAACATATTTTTAGCACTCTGGTAGCTATAGTAAGACAACAGGAAGATTCGAAAGCTGGGTTGGAAAGCTTTGAGAAGATATTGAATTATTCTGAAGGTGTAGGTTCTTTCATTATCAACTAAGAGCAACTAATGATGCTTCATTATCAATAATAAGCTATGAAAAATTTTGACTGAAAGAAAAGATTCAGGATAAATGAAGGTGGTTTTTTATTTAACTTTACAACGATAAATAATAATACCAAATATTGATGGTAGTGAGAGTAGTAACAGTATATTCCTAAATGACTTTATTTCCTAAAATTCGATTAATTTTTATCTTGATTTAGGTTATAAAGTGAAGTACTATACTTAAAATTTATACTTTCATTTATACTGTAAATTTTAAAACTCTGCCTCTGTAGAATAGAAATACTACCGACTATCAGTGTCATTCTTGCTTTTCTCCCCAAACATGGCAAAATTCCAGAATTTTAGATCTAGACAGGAATTCCAACCAATGATTTTAATGTAAGCTATTTGGTCACCAAGACAAATGCAGATCTGTGGCTCCATGATCTGTGGAGTGGCTTCTCACTCCACTATGTGTGGAAAATCAATATAAACCTAGGAAAAGTCAAGATAGCATATTGTCTTTATGTAGTTGCATGTTAAATATGGAGCAGTTATAAAAGTAGATACTATGGGGGCGCATGGGTGGCTCGGTCGGTTGAGCTCTGACTTCGCCCAGGTCATGATCCCACCCCTTGTGGGTTTGAGCCTCGCGTCGGGCTCTGTGCTGACAGGCTCAGAGCCTGGAGCCTGCTTCAGATGCTGTGTCTCCCTCTCTCTCTGCCCCTCCCTCACTCTGTCTCTGGGTCTCCCAAAAATAAATAAACGTTAAAAAAATTTTTTTTAAAAAGTAGATATTATGCGTGTGGGAAAGTATGATGAGTCCACAATGGAAATGAAGGTTGTTACCATTCAGAGATTTGGGAGAAAAGTCAAAGATAAAAGAAGGTGAAGTAGCAGTTAACTATAAATTAATGGTTAATATATTTGTAGGAAAAGTTAAATAGTTGCAGTTTTTGTGCGATTAAGAATTTGTTTTTGTTTTGGGGCGCCTGGGTGGCGCAGTCGGTTAAGCGTCCGACTTCAGCCAGGTCACGATCTCGCGGTCCGTGAGTTCGAGCCCTGCGTCAGGCTCTGAGCTGATGGCTCAGAGCCTGGAGCCTGTTTCCGATTCTGTGTCTCCCTCTCTCTCTGCTCCTCCCCCGTTCATGCTCTGTCTCTCTCTGTCCCAAAAATAAATAAACGTTGAAAAAAAAAATTAAAAAAAAAAAAGAATTTGTTTTTGTTTTAATTCTCACCATTAGCTTATAAGCAGGAAATTTCTGCTGTTTTTTTGTTTTTTTTTTTTTTTTAGCTAAATTTGCCCTTCTAAATGTGTTGCCTCATCATATAACTAGTTTAAATGTTTCACTACAGATTGGTACACAAAGTTGAAAAAGCAAAATCAGTTCAGTAGTACACTAACAACGAAAGACTGAACAACAAATAAAGGTTGAATATTACCTTACCTTACCCTACACGTGGTACTTGGATATAATCTACATGATACATTACTTAAAATAACTTTCCTCTCATATGTTTGGGAGTGATTCATTTATATAATCAACTTTTACTGAATATATTCTTTATGAGAGCTATTGTTTTGGGGTTACATGGTCTTAGTAAGTATGGTAGAGAACCTCAATTTAGCAGCAACCGTGGCCAACAGAAAAGGCTAGTTAAAGCAGGGAATCATAAAAAATGATGCATACATACCTTAAATATTTTGTTCTAACTCAAAACATATCATATAAATGTATATTCATTTGCCAATCTTTTCATGTTGGGCCAATTTC
Organism: Herpailurus yagouaroundi; assembly: GCF_014898765.1. Classification (NCBI taxonomy): domain Eukaryota; kingdom Metazoa; phylum Chordata; class Mammalia; order Carnivora; family Felidae; genus Herpailurus; species Herpailurus yagouaroundi. Next base: position 63,032,724 of record NW_024412376.1, read on the forward strand.
TTTTCTTTTTTTTTTTTTTTTTTTTTTTACTTTAAATCCATCCTTTTTCTTTCCTGCGTGAACCACACTCAAAATGCATCATCCAAGATTTCCATTTGTGCTTTTTAAAGTGAAAACTTAAAAATATTTGAGCAGTATAAGTATATATCTTCCCTAGATGTTTACAACATCTTCCAATATTTTACAGTTGTCTTGGTTACAACTAGTTTGGCAGCAATTTTTTAGTATCTGTCTTCATTGTATCTTTCAAAGCAAAACTTTTTTCTTTGTTTTACATTCATATCCCATTAATTTCTTTAATCTCTAATTAAATTACAAAATAAAATATAACTGAGAAAGGTTGATCTTCAAAGACACTATCAAAGCTGGCATTAGACATGTAGAATGTCATTATAAAGCAAAAACAAGATCCTTTCACGTGTCTACAAAGCTTTTATGTAGGGAGCAACCCTATCTCGCATTTCATGTTTCTTCCTTCCATAACTATGAAATTTCCAGAACACTGGTATTTAGTAAATAACTACTGACCTAATAAAGACACACAAGTATTAGTTACTGCACATGCATGAAACTAATGTGTCTACAGCTGATCCTTTTAGCAGGCAACATGATATACTAAAAAGAGCACAGATATTGTAGTTGAATGTGGATGCCAATGTGTATGACTTCTGGCTAGTTATTTAACCTAAGTCTTAATCTCTCACCTCTATAGAGCTAATAATACCAACTTAAGGGAGTTATTATGAAAATTAATGTACTGAGAAGGTGGGTTTTCCAAGAAGCTGACCCTGAGATGGAGTTAGAATGTAGAACATTTATCAGCATGCTCTTAGATCAGCACCTATGGGAGGGTAGGAAAAACAGCAGGATTGGGCACAGGGAAGATTGAGCTTTGATGTGGGCCTGATGACAGCTTTAGCTGGCCCTGTAGAGAGCTTTAGAGTTGAAACAGGATATCAGAATTCCTCCAGTTAAGGCCAAAATGGCTAGATTTTTATACCTGCCCCTTGATCAGTCATTGAGTGTGGGTCTCCCTGGAAGGGTGTGTCTGTGAGCAAGGTGGCTCTGTGCAGCCAAACTTGAAGGGACTGACAGCAGGAGGCTGCCTGTGGACAGCTTTCCCACAGGCTGGGCAACAGACTTTCATCTGCAGAGGATCTCAGCACCCAAGTCCATATTCATCCCAGTGGGCTTGCCAAATGGTAACAGAAAAACCAAAGGTAGTTCTCTTTCTTTCACTTCCCTCTAGTCATCAATCCCCCCTCCATCTAGACAAAGTACCTATTCTTCTGAGCCTTCTCCCAAGTCACATTCCATGCCTCTGTGCCCTCCACTCTCAGAGAAATTTATCTACTTCTCAGTTTTTTAGCATTGGAAGCATCCCCTCCCTGAACATTTACTACTTTCCCTATCTCAGCTAAAAACATGCACTTTCTCCCTCTCCACTGAACACCGTACTGAAAGCACTTATATATTTTCTCAGATGTGACGTCAATTGTTTTACAAACATATTTACAAACATATTTATATTTTTGCTCCTCTGAATGATCTTCATTTCTCTATTTGTATTGCCCAAGAGGATCTGAAAGGGCAATATTTTCTCTAATACGGGGTAACATTTAAAAATCTTAGCATATGCATCAAGAGGCTGGTACTACTACTCCAGCCCTCATCAAACATCTGGTACACACTCCTTGAAGACCTAAGAGAGGTCCATACCTGAGCCAACAACTTCCAACCAGAATTCACGCTGCAATCAATTTCAGAAAAAGGAATATAAATTGAGCTCTTCCTAACTACACATTTTTCTAATAACTGAATTATCTGAGTTTTTGAGTTCAGAATATATCAGGGATTTTAAGAGTCCTGCAGAAGTTAAGGTTGCATAGTCCTAAGGTGCTTGGGATCTACTGCAGTTTCAGACATGGGTCAGCTGGTCACCTAATAAATGACAACCCTGTACAATAGTCCTCTCCCCTTCTATCCACGGGGCTTTCTCCTCTTATGGCCTTACACTAACTCTGTAATCCCCCTTACATTTTAGTTTTGGGGGTTGAAAAGGAGGGATGAAATGAAGACCATGGAAGCCTTCAGAATAATCAGAGGATAAGAATATTTCAGAAAACTTGCCCCATTCCCCTACAATTGAGATTATGACACCCTTATTTATGTGGGAAAATAAAAATTAAAACCGGATCAAAGTAATCAACTACCATACTATTTCTGAAAATAGTTGAGCATATGGCCGAACAAGAGGTGGTTTGTAGTAGTAATGACATGACATTATCCTCCTTTGAATGGCTACTTTGGTTGTAAGGGAGGAGAGTTCTATTTGCTTTTGAGTTACTTATAGTCAGTGGGCTGCTTTAGGACTATGTGTGCTTCTAATGAGGCACTAGACAGCTTTTATTGTGAAAGAAAGATCTAGAATTTTCAATAATGCAGTTAAACATTAATTTTTAATCCTGGTTGCCTTTATGTGTGTGAACATTCCCCATCCTGTCCTGGGAAGAGGAATGGGGGGAAGAAGGGAAGAGGAGGGTAGGAAGGAGAAGGAAAGTGTCAGGGAGGAGAAACAGGGGGGAGGAAGAGAAAGGTAGGAGGAGAGAAAGAAGGTATTGGCAAAGGGAGGAGGAAGGAAGTAGGAGGAAGAGACGAGGGAAAATGGTCTCAGAGAAAATCAGAAGTAGAATGGAAACTCCATACATGGACAAAGACTTGGAATTGGCTATGTGTGCCCACACCTGTGTTTGTCTACACATGAAATCTTCTGGATTCCGTATATAATAGAGAGCTAGAAGAGGGTGGAGAGAATGAATATGTAATGGGCTCTCCTGGGTACTCATTATGTGCCATGTGCTGGACTTGGCACTTTATTCTCAGCCCACAAAACAATCCGATGAAATAGGCATTGTTGTTATCTCCAACTTACAAGCAAGGAAACCAGGGCTCAGATAAGTAACTTGCCAAGGTCATCGAGATTGCAAATAGCAGAGATAAGATAAAAATCCAGTTCTTTTTGACTCATAAATCTTTGCTCATAATGAAGAATGACTAATGCTAATTATATAGATTTTATAATTTCTCTTGTCAGTTCATTCTAGTTTATATTCTTAGTCATGAAATAGAACATGTGGCAGTAAAGATTAGACACATGTAGCTGTATTGAGTCAAATTCCTAACACAATGACAGTTGCACCCAGGATAGTCTTGTTGTAGAATACCCCTTCTCTTAGATATTGGCTATGTTATGGTTGGTTATGTCTGAGGCTATTAGGGGTTTTCCTACCTTTTTGTGTCTAGTCACAACTCTTCACATGGTGGGAAGAGATTTCTCTCTTGTGGACAAAAACCAGAGCTCAGTCTCTCTGTACCTGTCACGCAGTGTTTCCGTCAGAGGCTGGAGTGAGAGAAGCAGAGCAGACGCTGCCTTAGGGCTCTGCTCTAAGGCCCTCGAAATTTCCTTCACCAAAATGTGTATCCGACTCACCTGATAGTTAAAATCTAAAGTTCCATAATTAGCATCTTGAGCCAAGCGAGAAACAAATTGTTTGTAAGAGAACACAATAAAATTATGAATTCCAGTTTACATGGTTCCAAAACTTCCTAACCTCTCAGTGTGTACCAGTGATGTGGATGCTAAAAGGACATCCCTAAACTTAGTAATACTGTCAATCACCATTTACTAATGTTCTTCCTCTAGAAACTATGTTTTTACACATTTTAAATATTGTCTAAAATTTCTTCCATATATAACTCATATCTTAAACTTTTTACCTATTCTTGGTATTAAGTTCTTTACCATATTTTTGGAGGAGTTTGGAATGTCACGCAGAAGAAAACTAGAGTAAAGAAACCCAAATGTTTAGCTGGCATAATCAAGGTTTGAGGTAAAAACCTTAATCGGTATTTCTACAAGACTTTGTCATTACATCCTTATAAGCTACTCCTATATTTAATTAGTGTGATTGGTAAATAGTCTTTACTAATGAATGACAGAAAAACTGTGAAATAATTCATTGTGAAATAACTGTGAAAACTGTGAAATAATAATAACATTCTAAAGATGTTTATATTGTGTTCAAAACACCTAATAACATTTTTATTTTTTATTTTGAAGATAAAAGACATATGATTTTTTGGCTGGGTTTTTTAAAAATATTTTATTTTATTTTATTTTATTCTATTTTATTTTATTTTATTTTACTTTATTTTATTTTATTTTGGAATAATTCTAGACTTCCAGGAAAGTAGCAAAGACACTACAGAAAATTCCTTTATAGCCTTCACCCAGTTTCCCTTTATTTTAGTATTGACAGAACCGTGTTATATTTGTCAAAACTAAGAAACAAGAAACTGGTACAGTGCTATTAATTAAACTACAGACTATTTGAATCACCAGTTTTTCCACTAATGCCCTTTTAGTATTCCAAGATCTCCAGGATACCATCTACAATTTAGTACAATTTTTATTAAAGCAGAATCTGGTTCTTTTCAACCCATGAAATACATGGTGGACAGATAATTGGTTTAACTGGCACCAGATTATTAGCCTGCCAGGATGTGTGTGATTCTTGGTCTTGTCCTCATGAGGAAAAACCTATAGGAAAAAAATTGAAAGAGGAGCTTCAGACATTTCACAAAGACAGAGAGAGCACATAAGCAGTGCTAACCCCACTTTTATGTGGAAAAGTGGAACTCACAGCACTTAGCCTCCAGTTATACTCTCAGGTGGGACCCAGGCTTCTAGCACCAACATCGTGACCAGCTTCACACAGAATTGTCATCCAGCTGCCTTCCTGTTCGATCTATTCTGATTTTCCATGCTGGCTTGTGAATTGTCTAATAACTCATTATCTTCTATGAATATTTGAGTTGTTTCCAGTTTTGATCTATTATAAATAGCACTGGTATGAACTGTTACACATGTCTTTTAGTGAGTACATATTTCCATTTAATATATACCTGTGAGTGGAATTGCTGGTTCATAAGTTAATGCTAGTATATAAATTATTTATATATGAAAATAAGTTTCATATATAAAACTTCAAGAGATCTGACAAAATATTTTTTCAAAGGATTATACCAACTCACATTCTCACTAACAATACATGAGAGTTCCGGGGCACCTGGGTGGCGCAGTCGGTTAAGCGTCCGACTTCAGCCAAGTCACGATATCACGGTCCATGAGTTCGAGCCCCGCGTCAGGCTCTGGGCTGATGGCTCAGAGCCTGGAGCCTGTTTCCGCTTCTGTATCTCCCTCTCTCTCTGCCCCTTCCCCGTTCATGCTCTGTCTGTCTCTGTCCCAAAAAAATAAATAAATGTTGAAAAAAAATTTTTTTTAAATAATAATAATACATGAGAGTTCCACCTGTTCCGTATTTAACCAATATTTGACATTGTCTTTTAATTTTAGTCATTCTAATGGACATGTAGTAGCACAGCACTGTGGTTATAATATAAATTCCTTAAAGAACAATGATGTTGAGTACACTTATATGATCTATTAGTTATATAGATACTCGCTTTTATTAATTATCTGTTCAAGTCTTTTGCATGTTGGACAGATCCATTGAACTTTCCATTTAAATTTTTAGCAGATCTCTACACATTCTGGAATAAGATCCTTTGTCAGAAAGATGCATGACAAAGATTTTCTCCTAGTCTGTAGCTTGTCTTCATTTTCATAATAGTGTTTTTGAAAGAATGGGTTGTAATTTTAGTGGGATCTAATTAACTAATTTTTTCCTTTAAATCTGGCTTAATAGATTTACCTAGCCTAAAGTCAAAAAGATATTATCCTGCTTTATTCTAAAGCATTATTGTCTTATTGTCTTTATTGTTTTTTATTGGCACAAAAACAGACACATAGATCAATGACAGAATAGAAAACCCAGAAATGAACCCACAACCATACAGTCAACTAATCTTCAACAAAGCAGGAAAATTATATCCAGTGGAAAAAAAGTCTCTTCAACAGATGATGTTGGGGAAACTGTACAGCAACATGCAGAAGAATGAAACTGGACTTCATTATACCATACACAGAAATAAATTCAAAATGGATGAAAGATCTGAGTGTGATACAGGAAACCATCAAAATCCTACAGGAGAACATAGGCAGTAACCTCTTTGACCTCAACCGCAACTTCTTACTAGACATGTCGCCAGAGGCAAGGGAAACAAAAGCAAAAATAAACCATTGGGACTTCATCAAGATAAAAAAAGCTTCTGCACAGCAAAGGAAACAATCAACAAAACTAAAAGGCAGCCGACAGAATGGGAAAAGATATTAGCAAATGAAATATCTGATAAAGGGTTAGCACCCAAAATCTATAAAGAACTTATTAAGCTCAATACCTAATAATAATAATAATAATAATCCAGTTAAGAAATGGGCCGAGGACACGAATAGACATTTTTCAAAAGAAGACATCCAGATGCATAACAGACACAGGAAAATATACTCAACATCACTCATCATTAGGGAAATACAAATTAAAATCATGATGAGCTACCACCTCACACCTGTCAGAATGGCTAAAATTAACAAAACAAGAAACAGGTGTTGGTGAGGATGTGGAGAAAGGAGAACCCCCTTGGACTGTTGGTACGAATGCAAACTGGTGCAGTCACTCTGGAAAAACATGGAGGTTCCTCAAAAAGTTAAAAATAGAACTACCCTACAATCTAGCAATTGCACTACTAAGTATTTACCCAAAGGATATAAAAATACAGATTTTAAGAGGTACATGCACTCCAATGTTTATAGCAGCATTATCAACAATAGCCAAACTATGGAAAGAGCCCAAATGTCCAACAACTGATGGATGAATAAAGAAGATGTGGTATATTTGTACAATAGAATATTACTTAGCCATCAAAAAGAATGAAATCTTGTCATTTGCAATGATGTGGATGGAGCTCGAGTGTATTACACTAAGCGAAATAAGTCATTAAGAGAAAGACAAATACCATGTAATTTCACTTCTATGTGGAATTTAAGAAACACAACAGATAGACATATGGGATGGAGACATAGACATATGTGAGACATATGAAGAAAAAAGAGAGAGGGAAACAAACCATAAGAGACTCTTAAAGGGGCGCCTGGATGGCTCAGTTGGTTAAGCATCTGACTTCAGCTCAGGTCACGATCTCAAGGTCTGTGAGTTCGAGCCCTGTGTTGGGCTCTGTGCTGACAGCTCAGAGACTGGAGCCTGCTTCAGATTCTGTGTCTCCCTCTCTCACTGCCCCTCCCCCGCTCATGCTCTCTCTCCCTCTCAAAAATAGACATTTAAAGAGACTCTTAAAGACAGAGAACAAACTGAGGTTTGATGAAGGGAGGTGGGTGGGAGATGGGCTAGACGGGCGATAGGTATTATGAAGGGCACTTATGTTGAGCACTGGGTATTGTAGTTAAATGATGAATCACTAAATTCTACTCCTGAAACCAATACTACACTGTATGTTAACTAACTAGAACTTAAATAAAAATTTGAAAAGGAAAAAATAAGTAAATAAAACTTTCCTGTCTTATCTTTCATTCTTAGATCTACAATCCATCTGAGTCTATCCTTGTGAAGTAGGGCTTAAATTTTCCTCCCCCTTTCAAAAATACAGTATCAGATCAATCAATATCATTTGTTGAAAAGACCATTCTTTTGCCCATTGAACTCCAGTGTTCTTTGTAATAAATCATGTGATCATATACATGGGAGTCTGTTCTGAGTGCTTACTCTTCTCCTGTTCTATGTGTCAATCCTTGAGCCAATACTATATTCTTTTAATTATTCTAGCTTTATAACAAACCTTGACACCTAATAATATGTCCTTCATTTTTGTTCTTTTTTTTAAATATGATTTTGGCTATTCTTGGATATTTGTATTTCTATTTAAATTTTAGAGTTAGCTTGCCAATTTATACTATCCTCCATCACCGTCACCATTCTGGGATTTTAATTAGGATTAAACTCTATCAAGACGCCACTGCAGGAAAAAACTGATATTTATAATATTGGATTTCCCAATCCACTAATATAGCATATCACTTCTTATATCTTGTTCTGTTTCTGCTTAAGATATAATTTAAATATAATAAATTTCATACTTAATTGATGGTTCTATGAGTTTTCACAAATGTAGATAGTCATGGTAGCAGCAGTTTACATAACACACATGGAATATTTTCATCATCCAAAACCTCCCTTTGTTGCACCTTTTTGGTAAATGCCTCTCCCTTGTGATCTGAAAACCATTGATTGTTGTTCTGTCTCTGGTTTTGCCTATTCAGAAATGTCATATAAATGGTATCATACAGTATACAGCCTTTTCAGTCTGGCTTCTTTCCCTTAAAATAATACATCTGAGATTCATCCATGTTGATATATTTTCTCCTTTTTACTTTTGGGTAGTATTCCACTGCCTGGATATACCACAGTTTATCCTTTAGCTAGTTAAAAGACATTTGGGCTATTTCCAGGTTTTTGGCATTTATATGTAATGCTACCATAAACATTCCAGTAAAATTTTTTCTGTGAAAATAGATTTTGTTTCACTTAAAATACCTAAAAGTATAATTACAGGGTTATGTGTCAAGTGTGCATTTAACCTCATAAGAAACTGACAAACTGGTTTCCGAAGTGGTCATAGCACTAAGTTTATTTATTTTGAGAGAGAGAGAGCGAGCACATACGAGCAGGGGAGGGGCAGAGAGAGAGCGGGAGAGAGAGAGAGTCCCAAGCAAGCGCCACACTGTCAACACAGAGCCTGATGAAGGGCTTGAACTCACGAACCGTGAGATCATGACCTATAACAAAATCGAGAGTCAGACACTTAACCGGCTGAGCCATCCAGTCGCCCCCACTTTTGCATTCTTACCAGCAATATATAAGTATGATTGTGGTTTTGTGGTTTCATACCCTAACACTTGATATTGTTTTTTGCATTTTTCTCATGACTAATGTTATTAAATACCTTTTAATGTGCTTACTTGCCATCTATATCTTCTTTGGTGTTTAAGTATCTTTTCTGTTTAAGTATTTTACCCATTTTAGAAGACATGAGCAGATATTTCTCCAAAGAAGACATACAGAGGGCCTACAGACACATGAAAAGGTGCTCAACTCATCATCAGATAAATGCAAATCAAAACTTCAATAAGATGTTACCTCACACCTGTCAGAATGGCTAAAATTAAAAACACAAGAAACAACAGGTATTGACAAGGATATGGAGGAAAAAGAATCCTCCTATGCTGTTGGTGGGAATGCAAACTCTGTAGCCACTGTGGAAAACAGTTTGGAGGTTCCTCAAAAAATTGAAAATGGAACCACCCTCTGATTCAGTAGTTGCACTAGTGGGTATTTGCCCAAAGAATATGAGAACACTAATTTGAAAAGATATATGCACCCTTATGTCCGTTGCATCATTATTTACAATAGCCAAATTATGGAAGCAGTCTAAGTGTCCACTGATAGATGAATGGATAAAGAAGATGTAGTATACACACATGCACACACACACACACACACACACACACACACACACTGGAATATTATTCAGCCATAAAAAAGAATGAAATATTGCCATTTGCAACAGCGTGGATGGATTTAAAGTAATGCTAAATGAAATGAATTCAGAAAGGTAAATACCGTATGATTTCACCCACATGTAAAATTTAAGAACCAAAACAAATGAACAAAGGGGAAAAAAAGACAAACCAGAAAACAGACTCTTAACTATAGAGAACAGATGGTACCAGAGGAAAGGTGTATGGGAAGATGGGTAAAACAGGTGAAATGGATTAAGAATACACTTACCATGTTGAACACTGAGTAATACATATAATTGTTGAATCACTACAATGTACGCCTGAAACTAATGTAACACTGTATGTTAACTACACTGAAATTAAAATAAAATATGAAGAAATAAATATTTTGCCCACTTTATTTAGTTGGATTGTTTATTTCCTTATTATTGAGTTAGAGAATTCTTTATGTATGAATTCTTTGTATCTTCTGGATAAAAGTTCTTTATCAGATATGCGTTTTGTAAATATGTTTCTCATTATTTATTTTCATTATTTTAAAAGCTTTTTTTGAAGATCAGAAGTATTTAATTTTAATGAAGCTGATTATCGATATTTTTTCAAGTATTATGCTTTTGATGTTGCATCTAAGAAATCTTTGTGTAACTCAAGGTCACAAAGATTTTCCTCTACCTTCTTCAACATTTTTGTAGTTTTTTATTTCACTTTATGTTCTATGATCCATTTTTATTGAATTTTTATATGGTACAAAGCATGGATCAAGATTAATTTCTACATATGAAAGCACAATTGTTCCAGCACATACAGATATACATATACCTATTTATTTACCTACTATATCCACTTGCTCTACATGGAACTGCTTTTACACCTTTGTCAAAACTCAATTGATCACTTACATGTGTGTCTGTTCGTGGACCCTGTATTCTGTCCCACTGATCTACACATCTACACTTTCACCAATCTTTGGTCTGCTTTTTTAAAAAAACTTTCACTAGATATGTAAATTACTACCCCATTTTTGTGGTGGTCCTGAGCATGGACTAGGTGAGAACAGAAACAATTTTCTAAAGAATGTATTCTCTGAGCCTTAGCTCTCCATTACTATCAAACAAACAATGTCCCTCCAACATATAGGCTCTTTCTTTGGGATCTTTTTTCACTTTTTTATTCAGGTCCTTCCTATTGTTTTGGTCCAGAAAAGGCATTAGGATAAAGTTATCCATTTGAAGAGGAAAATAAAAAAGAAATTCTCTTAAGCAAGCTGACCATGGGTCCAAGAGATGCTCTACCATTTTTCTGTATGTCCAGTGACCCTCAACCACTGCCAGATACATAGACACACAGACACATACACATACATTGTTGGTTGATCACAAATTCCACTCCCCACCTTTATTCTGGTATTCTTCTTTCAAGTTTCTTTTCTATAAAATCCTTCTCATATTAAAAATTCCCTATGTCCAAGGCACCTGGGTGGCTCAGTCAATTGAGCATCCAACTTCGTGAAGTTCAGGTCATGATCTCACAGTTCATGAGTTCGAGCCCAGCATCGGGTTCTGTGCTGACAGCTTTGAGCCTGAAGTCCGCTTCAGATTCTGTGTCTCCCTCTCTCTCTGCCCCTCCCCTGCATATGCTCTGTCTCTCTCTCAAAAATAAATAAACATTAAAAAAATATTTTAAAAAATTCCTTATGTCCTATCTTTATTCACTAGCTCCATTCTTAGTTCACCTATCTTTTCTATTAATATACATAAAAGGAATAAAAGACACTGAAATTAAATATATAAGTATACATTAATTTTTCAGATTTGTTGTTAAGTGACATTGATGGAGAATAAAATATAATAAAAACTAGGGGCGCCTGGGTGGCGCAGTCGGTTGAGCTTCCGACTTCAGCCAGGTCACGATCTCGCGCTCCGTGAGTTCGAGCCCCGCGTCGGGCTCTGGGCTGATGGCTCAGAGCCTGGAG